>NC_137335.1:74930834-75185834 GCF_965287045.1 Carcharhinus amblyrhynchos | reverse complement strand
GGAAGAGTCTCTCCACCTCTATCCTATCCATCCCATTCATCATCTTATACGTCTCAATGAGATCTCCCCTCATTCTTCTAAACTCTAACGAGTACAAGCCTAGTTTATTCAGCCTCTCCTCATAGCTCAACCCCCTCAACTCCAGCATCAGCCTAGTAAACATCCTCTGCACTCCCTCCAAGGCCAAAATATCCTTGCGTAAGTATGGCGACCAAAACTGCACACAGTACTCCAGCTGCGGCCTCACCAATGCCCTATACAGCCGCAGCAAGACCTCCCTACTTTTATATTCAATCCCCCTCGCTATGAAGGCCAGCATCCCATTAGCCTTCCTGACCACCTGCTGCACCTGCAGGCTGCGTTTTTGCAACTCATGCACAAGGACCCCGAGGTCCCTCTGCACCGTCGCCTGCTGCAGTTTTTCGCCCCGTAAGTAATAGTCCTTCCTACCATTATTCCCACCTCGCACTTGCCAACATTAAATTCCATTTGCCATTTCCTGGCCCATTCGCCCAGCCTATCTAGATCCTTCTGCAGACTCTCCACACCCTCCGCACAATTTGCCGTTCCCCCAATCTTGGTGTCATCGGCAAATTTCGACACCCTACACTCGGTTCCCTCCTCCAGATCATCTATATAAATGGTAAATAGCTGAGGCCCCAGCACCGACCCCTGGGGCACTCCGCTAGTCACCAACCGCCAATCCGAATAGCACCCATTGACTCCCACTCTCTGCCTCCTATTTGACAGCCAATCCCCTATCCACGCTAACACCCTACCCCCAACTCCATGGGAAGTTGTTTCCACTGGTGGGTGGAACTAGAACTGGGGGACATAGTCTCAAAATAAGGGGAAGCAGATTTAGGACTGAGTTGAGGAAGAACTTCTTTACATAAAGGGTTATGAATCTGTGGAATTCCCTGCCCAGTGAAACAGTTAAGGCTACCTCATTGAATGTTTTTAAGGCATGGATGGATAAATTTTTGAACAGTAAAGAAATGAGTGGTTATGGTGAGCGGGTGGGTAAGTGGAGCTGAGTCCACAAAAAGATCAGCCATGATCTTATCGAATGGCGGAGCAGGCTTGAGGCTCCTGATGGCCTACATCCTGCATTCTCTCCTTTCCTTCTCTGTGAACAGTATGCTTTGTCTGCATAGTGTGCAAAAAACAATACTTTTCACTCTATATTAACACATGTGCCAATAATAAATCAAATCAAATCATTGTGGCCCATCCATAATTACCCTTGAACTGAGTTTCTTGCTAAGCCATATCAGAGGGCAATTCAGAGTCAGCCACATTGCTGGGGATAAACGCAAAATACTGCGAATGCTAGAATCTGAAACAAAAACAGAAAATGCTGGAAAAGCTCAGCAGGTCTGACAGCATCTGCGGAGAGAGAACAGAGACAGCATTTCGAGTCTAGACGATCCTTCGTCAGAGCTGTGGATCTGGAGTTACACATAGGCCAGACCGGGTAAGGAAGGCAGGTTTCCTTCCCTAAAGGAAGGTGGATTTTAACTTAATCAATAACCATTACCGAGACTAGTTTTATGTTCCAGGTTTATCGACTGAATCTGCCATGGCGGGAATGGCACTCATTGTGCCAGAACGTTAGGCTAGGCTGCCTCAGTGCTAGCCCCGTGACAATACCACCACACCATCAAACCGCCCAGATTCACATTCGCCCAGTTCATGGGCCGGTGCATTGGTGAGCTGGTAGCATAGTTGTGTCTTTAAATCTAAACCTCCAGCAAATTCTTGAGAAAAAATAACAGCGAGAGCTTTATTTTAGTAATATATTTGAGGGTTTCAGAAGGCAGAAGATCTGTAAGGTAACTTTGAGCTTCATGTCACACACCACATAAATACCCAGTAATCTCTGCAGAGATTCTCCTGAATGAAACTGTGATAGAAAAAAAAAACCTTGCAGGAATTCTATTATAATATTGGGAAGGTGAAGCTATGCTTTAAGCTGAGCTTTTACATCTCCCCCCCACACACCCGCCTCCTGCCTTTCAGAGTAGGAAGCCTAACTTCTGAAAGGAAATACACCTCAGCTCATTCAGAGATTAATTGCCACGTTGATGCAAGTCGGTAGATTGGTGAGAGATTGTAAATTTTGGGTCGCCGGAGCGGGTGAAAATCAAAGCATTAAATAATGGCAGTTCTCTCCTTTTATTATACTGAAATGTTAGTGGATGTAAGAGGCAAGATGATTGCACGCACCGTGCAGGGAAGTGGGGGGGGCTAATCACAATATTTGGCAGTGGTAGAAAGAGGGCAATAGTGGATTGACCGCCAGTTACACATCCCTCTCAAGTTTTCATTTCAGTAGAAGTCATTCCGATACAAGATTACCGAAAGCCAACAAGGAATGAAAAGAAGGCAGTAGACATTTGTGTGAAGATGCAAGTCCCTATCTTAAATTTACACTTTCTATGTCTTCTTGTAACTCTTTAGTACAGGTATGGCAATTTGGGAAGCCAAGAAATTGAATTGGTTCCAACGAAGTTGAGCCCTTTACTGCCACCACTGGCGGGAGGGTATATTTACAGGTTAACGAGTTTACATAGGCAGTATTCACTATAAATATTGACTGGATGTGAATTTGCAATAGACAAACTGACATAGGAAGTGGGTGCATCTGTAAGATTTTTCAAACATTCTCTCGTTAAATGTTATTAACACCCAGAGAAAGGCTCCCACAAAACCAAACAACAAAGAAATTATCAATTGCGTAACACAGCCAGCATTATATTTGCGTCCTCCTCCAATAATTTGAACTGAAATTAAGTAATTCTTTTCCCAAACCTTTCTTGCATTCGTATAGGTCGCAGCATTCCCCCGGCTTTCCTGATGCTTTGGAAACGAGAATACTCTGGTATCCGGGCTGACAGACTTTCCGCAAACAGCCAGCTGGGTTGCACACGCAGCGGCTGGGGAGGGGGCAGCACTCGCCAGGAGGGGCGTAGCCTTCAATCAGGATGGAGTCTTCCGGGCAACGGGGGGAGAACTGGACCTCACACCTGGCTTTGGAGCAGTCTGGCTTTTCTTCTGAAAAATAAGAAGTCAGGGTAGGCAGTGAACTTTGTGTTATCTGATTCTCTCTCAAACAGGATTCTTAATCAATCCAAATTTCCAACAACTCACAATGCTAATAGATTACACCTGCTCAGGGGCTGTAGTTTAGGGTTTTACATTGAAATTATTGGTCAGTTTTAGTTATTGTGCCAAAATGAAGAGATTTTCCAGCCTTTCCTGCTGGCGGGATCTTCCAATTATGCCAAAGGTGCCCCCCCACCCCCGCCCAACCTCCTTTCCACGGCAAGATCCTCAGCCTGTGGCCATCGCACAACACAAATGGCCACTGACTGGTGGAACCACTGGAAGGCATGGAAAATCCTTGTGTCTGGAGTCATGTATCTCCCCATTAACCAACACTTATACTTAACTGTCAATGCCCATCCCCAGAACGTGCCAGATAATAAAGATTTTATTGTATTAGGAAGACATGTTACACTGTCCAGTCCTCAGATTCTGCACAACATTGATCCAATTTGCACTTGCTGGGGTGGTTCTGCCACTGCCCTCCTCAACCTGCCTGTCGTCTCATTGACACAGTGAGCTGCCACCCTTGGGTGCCTCCTGTTGGTGGTGCAGTCAATCAAAGTCAACTGATAAGTCTTAAAGGTCAAGTCTTAAATCTCACTAACTGTCCTGTCTGGAGACAATACACACCTCTTTAACCTGTGCTTAACCCCTCTCCACTCGCATTGTCGGTATCTTTAAGACTTGATTATCTGTAAAGACTCACATTCCAACCATTATTTTGTAAATTGAGTTTGTGTCTTTTTATGCCCTGTTTGTGAACAGAACTCCCACCTACCTGATGAAGGAGCAGTGCTCCGAAAGCTAGTAGCTTTTGCTATCAAATAAACCTGTTGGACTTTAACCTGGTGTTGTAAGGCTTCTTACTGCTATCACAGTGTACCAGTGGTGGGGGAAGTCACTGTTTAATCTAGCAGGTTGGGTGCCAAACAAGCAGTCTGCTTTGTATTGGATAGTGTTGAGCTCATTGAGTGTTGTTGGAGCCACACTCAACCAGGCAAGTGGAGAGGATTCCATTACAGTCCTGATTCATGTCTTGTATTACTTGTGTCAGGGCAGCATGGTGGCACTGTGGTCAGCACTGCAGCCTCACAGCTCCAGGAACCCAGGTTCGATTCTCAGCTTGGGTCACTGTGTGGAATTCTCCCCGTGCCTGCGTGGGTTTTCCCCAGGTCTCCAGTTTCCTCCTATACTCCAAAGATGTGCGGATTAGGTTGACTGTTCATGCTAAATTGCCTCTTTGTGTCCCGGGATGTGTTAGAAGGATTAGTGGGGTAAATATGTGAGGTGACAGCGGATAGGGCCTATGTGGGATTGTTGTGGGAGCAGACTCGATGGGCTGAATGGCACAGTGGGATTTCTATAATGGTGGATAAGCTTTGGAGAATCAGGAAGTGAGTTATTCCCTACAGAATGCTATCCTCTGATCTGCTCTTATAGCCCTAGTGTTTATCTGGTCCAGTTAAGAGTCTGATCAATGGTAACCCCCAACATATTGATAGTGGGGGGGGGTGGTTTTCAGCGACGATAACACCATTGAATGACAAAGGGAGGAGGATAGATTCTCTCTTGTTGGAGAGGGTCATTGCCTAACACTTGTGTGGGGTGAATGTGACTTCCACTTGGTTGTGGTCCATCAGGTCAAGGAGGAGAAGTGTCGCCCCTGATGACCAGTGATAGAACATAGAACACTACAGCACAAACAGGCCCTTCGGCCCACAAGTTGCGCCGATCATATCCATACCTACCAGGCAACATGCAATTAGTATCAACGTGATGAAACGTGCGTATGGGAGCAATGGGTGAATGCCTGAAAAAGAGAGAAACCTTGAAAGCTAGTGAGTTTACTATCAAATAAATTGGTTGGACTTAAACCTGGTGTTATCAGACTTTTTACAGCAATGGGTGAAGACAGGACTGGGTCTGGCTGTCCTCCCTACTCTCCTAGCTGAATAGCTTGCCAACATTCCCACCTGATAAATCACCAGCTGCGTGAGACTTCAGGAGGCTACAACTACCTAGGAGGTTGTACTCCAGCAAAGGACAACAACATCCTTGGGAGGAGAAAAGAAGGATGGAAGCAAAGTGAAGGGAACTGGAAGAGAAAGGATATAAATAACAGCTGCATCTCTCCAAATGCGGGGCTTAATAAGTCAACAGCCACTTCCTGCAGTGATTAGTAACTATGGCATAAACAAAACACTTGTCAAGCAAGTTAGGACTTAGCCTTAATTCTGAGCAACTGTTTTACTTTACAGATCCTGACACATGCTAACTAAGCCTGGGGTCTGTTTAGGTTTCAGTGAACACAGACCTTTACGGTTCAGCAGAGAGATAAAACCACAACCTTTCACATTAATCCAATATTCTAAAACAAAGAAAAATGTTCCCAAAACTCTACAGAGAGAGAGAGAGAGTTGGGGGTGGGGGGCGGTGGGGGGGGGGGGGGGGGTGGGGAGGTGGGGATGTGAACAGTTGGGTGGAACTAGAGGATTGAAGTGGGTGAAGACAGAGAAAGTGGAGGAGGTCAAAAGTTTGGTCACAGCAAAATCCTGCGGATGCTGGGATCTGAAACAAGAAGAGAAAATGCTGGAAAATCTCAGCGGGTCCGACAGCAGCTGCGGAGAGAGAATGGAGCCAATGTTTTTAGGTTGGATGACCCTCCGTCGGAGCCACCAGACAGTTTGGTGTTTGCTGGGCAAAATGCCAGCAGTGCACCTGAGATTCAAATGGTGGCAGGCAAAACAACATTTAAAAATAATATCCATGAGTACCCAGGGTTAATTGTATTGTAATTGGGTGTTTAACTGTAGTAAGGAAGGGGACATTAACTCGGGACTCACCTATGCCCAGATATATAAATATATTGGCTCAAACTCAGGGTTAGAGGGACACCATTTATAATGTGTGTTTCTTTATTTGAAAGCTTATAAAGTCTAGGCTGCATTTCTCAACTTCATTGCTTGGTGATCTGAGTTGGAACACCCAGAGCCTCATTGAGAACTTTGGTACACGGCTAGAGGACAACAGGCGACAATGCCCACAGTCAGTGATGGGATGTCCAGGCCCACACTCAGTGATGGGATATCCATGCCCACTCAGTGATGGGACGTCCATGCCCACACTCAGTGATGGGACGTCCATGCCCACACTCAGTGATGGGACGTCCATGCCCACACTCAGTGATGGGATATCCATGCCCACTCAGTGATGGGACGTCCATGCCCACACTCAGTGATGGGACGTTCATGCCCACACTCAGTGATGGTCAACACTGCAAATCTGACAACAATAAGATGGTCATTTTCCAGCTGGGATCACTGCCTGTGTGGAGTTTGCACACTCCCCATGTCTGTGTGGGTTTCTGTCCACAGTCCAAAGGTGTGAGGGTTAGGTGAATTGGCCATGCTAAATTGCCTCTGTGTGTCGGGGGATTAGCTAGGGTAAATGCATAGGGTTATGGGGACAGGACCTGGTTGGAATTGTGATAGGTGCAGACTCATGGGCTGAATGGCCTCCTTCTACATTGGAAGATTCTATGAATCTATGATGATCCTGGTCCAGGGAAAAGTGAAAATGGTACGTGTGTGGGTATGTGGACAGGATTGGGTCTGACTTGGATGTCTACTGACCTCCTACACAGTTGTAGGCAGCTCAACACACGCCACTGAGACTGAGCCAAGAAGAACTTGTCTTTAAGTGCTGGCGACACTCGTAGTGCTGTAACTCAAGGCCTTTTGGAAGAGATGGGAAGGAGGTGATGCTGAAAGTGATGGCGCAGAGAGTCACTGAAATTCTAGTTGGGGATTTAGAATATGAAAAGAACCAGAGGTGGGATGAGAATAAACTTTTTTTTTAAAACACAGCGAGTTGTTATCTGGAATGCAGGTCTGAAAGGTTAGTGGAAGCTGATTCAATGATAACTTTCAGAAAGGAATTGTGTTATCTCCTTGCAAAGTAAAAGCAGTGCTGGGGATGGGGAGGAGGATGAGGCTAATTGGATAGTCCTTTTGAAGTGATGGTATAGTGTGATGGGCCATATGGCCTCCTTCTGTGCGGAATGGTTCGAAGAAAATAAATGATGATAAATATGGGACAAAAAACTGGCTGAGTGCTGGAGAAGGGATTGAGAATCTGTGACAGGAAGCCAAAGTTTGTTAGCTTAGCTGTGCCTGGATGGGCTCACAAGGAAGGTCAGTGATCACTGGGATTACTGTTAAGGGCATTCTACCACAGCTCTGTCTACAGAATCTGAGGCCAATATTCTCATCATTTACACAATCCATCATGGCCCGTTCGATGGATCAAAATCTTCCTTATGCACAAAAAAAAGCATGAGACCCAAAAGCAACTTCAAACCTCAATTTGGCTCCCACCGGGACTCTGCACACCAACATAAATTGCTTGGTGCCATCCATAAATGATGCCCTTAACCCCATTCCTGTCACAGCCACATTGTAAACCATCGCTGAGGTGTTGCCGCTGCCCTTTCTCTGTTCACCAAACAACGTGGCCCAGTGGGACATGCCCCCGATAATGGTCGCAAAAACCAATTTTACCACCTGACATCTCCACCGACATTGAGCTAGATTGGATTCTGACACACATTTCATAAATGCAGATGAAGTACCACGCTCCAGTGATTATGTTGCCATAATGATAAATCTTCCAAAGGATAGGAATGGAATTTGACTTTCAAATTTCAGTCTTGCTTTATTCGCATTTCCCCAATTCCCTTTCTGGCAACTGAGCAATGCCTCCTATGTCACCCTTGAGGAAAATTAAACACTGTAGAAATTTTTATTTTCAATTCCCTCTCTTGCTACTATCTTCTCCTCCACTCTTGTGGACACTATCTCTCTGTGGGATACAATTTCACTGGGGCCAGTTGTCCTTTTTGTTGCTACTTGGCTATTTTTATAGCTGCATCTGATCCAGAACATGGCATTCACATGTATGTGCAAATGCCCAGCAGCTAACAGGAATGGGAACCTGTTAGGGAACTAGGGGGTGGCATGGCAACACAGTGGTTAGCTCTGCTGCCTCACAGTGCCAGGAACCTGAGTTCAATTCCAGCCTCAGTGGCTGTCTGTGCGGAGTCTGCACATTCTCCCCGTATCTGTGTGGGTTTCCTCTGGGTGTTCCAGTTTCCCCCCATGCTCCAAAGATGTGCGGGTTAGGTTGATTGGCCATGCTAAATTGATCCTTAGTGTCAGAGAGATCGGAAGGGTAAATATGCTGGGTTATGGGGATAGGGTCTGTGTGGGGTTGTCATCGGTGCAGGCTCAATGGGCTGACTGGCCTCCCTCTGCACTGTAGGGATTCTATGATTCCAGCTCTCCAGGGGCACTGAGGCACATTGTGGTATCTCAACCATCAGCAGGGACAGGGAACAATCCTGGGACTTTCCACGCACTGGGGCCACAGTGCAAGAGCATCAACCCACAATGGCACGGTGAGGACCTCCTTGGGAGTACCTTGCCTGCTTACAAGACTTTCTCATTATTTCTTCATTCACAGAATGTTGGCACCACTGGCAAGGCCAACATTTCATGTCCCTCTCTAATTGCTAAATTAAGAGTCAATTGCATTGCTCTGGGCCTGGAATCACATAAAGGCCAGACGGGGTAAAGATGGCAGATTTCCTTTTCTAAAGGGCATTAGTGAACCAGATGGGTTTTCCTGACAATCCATTAATTTCATGGGCACCAATATTGATGTTAGTCCAACGTTAGTCTTTTTGAAATCCAGATGTACTTGTTTAATGAAGTGAATCTAAATTCCCTCAGTTGCATCAGGGTAATCAGTCCAGGAGTTCTCTGAATTACTAGTCCAGTGATATAATCACACTTACCAACTTTATCCTTTCCCCCATCCCTCTAAAATGTGTCTGTGCTATGCGTAATCTGTAGAGCTTTAGGGACGGAGTTGATAGGGAGGACCTGCTCTCTGGGAATGCCTTTTGGCATCTGGCATATGGACTATTTAAATGGTTGGGACAGCTCGCAACACCACCCGTGCTTCTGGTGCGTGAGCTCACTGGGTGAAACTCCCCTCCAGGAACACCGAATTGCAAAACTGATTGTGGGGGCAGCTGTGGGGCCAGGCTTGGATGAATGGCAGCTATTGTAAGAGGTGGCAGGAGTCGACCTTCTTCTCATGGAGGGTGGGGGCTTTAAAGGGTAGAGGTTCATAAGAACATAAGAAATAGGAGCAGGAGTAGGCCATCTAGCCCCTCGAGCCTGCCCCGCCACTCAATAAGATCACGGCTGATCTGAAGTGGATCAGTTCCACTTTCACACTTTCTCCGCACTACCTCTCTAGTGACAGTAATTGCATTAAGGACCTCATATCCTACCATCCCTCTGTCTTTAATATTCGGCAAGCTATTTGTGTCCTCCTCCTTGAAGACCGACACAAAAAACTTATTTAAAGCCTCAGCCATTTCCTTGTTACCCACTGCTAAATTCCCCCTCTCATCCTCCAAGGGTCCAACATTCACTCTAGCCAGTCTCTTCTTCTTTATATATGTGTTAAAAACTTTTACCATCATTTTTTATATTTAGAGCGGAGGTGGGAGTTTCTGGGGTTCTGAGGCGGGAGTGCTCATCCTCCACATCTGACGTAGCTCAACCGAGGATGAGAAATTGCAAGAGGACAAGTCAAAGTGAAGTGTGTGATTGGAAACCACTGCCACATGTTAGGAATGAGTGAACAGGCCTTCCAATTAAGTCCTAATTTGATGTCAATTATTCAATAGAAGTCATTGATATATAAAGGGGCTGCAGGTGGCACTGGGTATTGATAGAGAATTGCACGTGGAGTTGGATCAAAGAAATGAAGGTAGTTTATGAAGAAGCTGAACTTGTGTCTCCTTTACTGAACTACAACTGAGAGGCTCAAACACCACATTCTCCCCTCTTCCTAAAAGGGAGGCGATAGCCTAGTGGTATTAATGCTAGACTATCAATCTAGAAATTCAGCTTATGTTCTGGGGACCTGGGTTCATAATCCCACTGCGGCAGATGATGGAATTTGAATTCGATTAAAAACTCTCTGGAATGAGGAATCTACTGACAACCATGCTGATTGTTGGAGAAACCCAACTGGTTCAGTAATGTCCTTTAGGGAAGGAAATCTGCCATCCTTGTCCCGGTCTGGCCTATATGTGACTCCAGAGCCACAGCAATGAGATTGGCTCTCAACTGCCCTCTGAAATGGTGAAGCCAGCCTTTCAGTACTGGAGATGGGCAATAAATGCTGGCCAGCCAGTGATGCCCGTGACCCACAAGTGAATTAAAAAAAAATGCACTCTCCCCACCCTCCCTCCAGCTATTTTTAGTAGCCAATGCAGCGAATTGAAATCGTTCTTCTCTGCTTTGTGGGAGAGGAGAGGTGACCTCAAGCCTTTTCTAATAGCCTTGAGAGAAAAGTGCTGATTGGTGCACAGATCCACTGGGCCCTTCATTTCAATTAGCTTTAATGGGACCACTGACAAAGATCTAATTTTCTGTTTCATTTTCCTCTTTTTGGTATTGATGAAAGCATTGGCACCTGAAGTGATCAAGGACTATGTGTGTGTGTGTAAATTTGGGGCAATTAACCTTTGGTATATTGTCAATCAGTTTCTACTTTAAAAACCAGGCAATTGGAAAATGAAGCCAACCAGCAGAGCGCAATAATTGGTTTCAGTTGAAGGTTTCTGTCATAAAGGAAAAAAGGAATTGGTTAGTCTGTTTTGAGTTTTTTTTTAAATTATACCTCATTGCATGAAGTTGCCTTAACAAATTAAACAAGGATGCCTAATTAAATGCAGTAATTTAAGGGATGGAAGACTCAATGACATGCCAACCTAAATTGGTTAGCAACATTCTCTTAAGAGAGGGAGAAAAAGACCATTCAAATCAGCAGCTCCTCAAACATTTCAATGCCACTTTAACGCTGCCCTCGTTCACTCCTTTCACTAAACAAGTAATTGACAGTAAATGCCCCTCGGGACCACCCTGCTTCGCTCCACTATTTTTTCCATTGAGTGGAAACTAAAATGGGCAGCGTCTGAATTTTGAACAGGGCAACCCTTCCAGCTGAAGATGCCCAGGTCCCATTGCGTGGCCCCTGCAAAGCAATCAGTCGTGTGTGTTAGTGGGGTGGGTCTGTAAATCCCACTGCAGCTCAGACACTGGGAACAGCATAGGAAATACGAGTGGCCTGTCTCAGCCTGAATGTCCGTACCCCTGCACTGGAACTTCAAGGGGTGGATTTTAACCTTAAAGTTTGTTTATTAGTGTCAAAAGTTGGCTTATATTAACACTGCAATGAAGTTACTGTGAAAATGCCCTAGTCGCCACACTCCAGCACCTGTTTGGGTACACTGAGGGAGAATTTAGCATGGCCCAATGCACCTAACCAGCAGGTCATTCAGACTGCGGGAGGAAACCGGAGCACCCAGAGGAAACCCACGCAAACATGGGGAGAAGGTGCAGACTCCGCAGTGACAGTAACCCAAGCTGGGAATCGAACCTGGTGCTGTGAGGGAGCAGTGCTAACCACTGTGCCGCCCTTGTGCGAAAGCAAGTGATAGCAAGGTGTCAATTCGCTTGACATCTCTGCCCTGTCCCAGTGCAGCAATCTCCCAGTCTGACATGCTGCAAACTGAACTATCTGTACCACTCTCTCTGTAATTAACAGTAGCCATTACCTCACAACAAACAAATTAAATCCTTAATTAGTCGCTGGACTCTTTGTGATTCGTTCTCCTGTTTTTTTAGGACTTAAAGGGCAGACTTGTTAGCATTGGCAAAATAATGAACAATTGCTCCTGCCCAGTGTATCTGACTACATGGTTAACGTGGGTTCTAACTTGCTCTCGTAGTATTAAATGAGGATGTATTATGCCCTTTTGGGCATTGGGTTAATAGGAAAAGCTTTCCTTCAACTGATATAATTAACGGCATAATGAAATGTGAAAGCATTTGTATTTTCCCCCCAAAAATCTATTTTATTCTAATCCTGACCATGAATAATTAATCCAGGCGCAGACACGGGAATTGTAAAAATGAGTATGTCTGTCACTGTTTATCATTTTCTGACAAATGGAAGGTCTCTGTTGCCTTATTTATTGTTACAATTACTCTGAGCTGAAATGCTGACTGGAATGATGAATTCTCAGCAGGTACACAGGTATGTGTAATACATCGACAGTTCAAGACTGCTTGGCAGCATCTCCAATAAAAAAAAACAAAAGAAACAAACAGATTTACAAAGCCAGTCAAAAATTGTTATCCCTGGATCTCGTTTGGGAACTGGTGGCGTATTTAATAAGAGACAACGGAAAGGATGGGGATCAGGAAGATAAAAGTCCAACAGGTTTGTTTGGTAGCAAATGCCACAAGCTTTCAGGGCTTACGTCGGGTGAGTGGGAAGTTCTCAGGAAGGTGACAGCTCAAAGGGAGCTCCTGCCTCTTGCTCTGGAGAGGATGAGTTTGATGACTGGACTGCCCCCTTTCTTACTCCACTGGTTCCTCGGAGTCAACATTCTGCGACTCTGATGAGGGACAGCTCTAGAGAGATCCGACGTGCCGTCTCACTTTGGCTTCCCTCTGGACCTTCACGCTTTAAGGGACCACATTCAAATAAAGAACACAGCGTCTCTGACTGGAACACACTTGCTGAATAGCTCCCGGGAGGGCAGAGGGGGTGGGAAGGCAACCTCAAAACACACATCCAACCCTGATTTCAGTGCCAATAATTGAAACGGCGTGCGTTTGGAACACACTGAGATCTTAATCTGACAACTTTCCCAAAGAGCCCAGTGTACGCAGTTTATTTTCTTGTATGCCAATCTACCCCACCTTATTTTGGACGAGAGTGCATACTGAATGTTCTCACGTGCCTGTGCAGCTCGCTATGAAATGTAACCATTGGAGGCCCAGAGCTGCCACAGGGGTAGAGAGTACAGTGCTCATAAAGCAGACTATGTGAGAAACTGTGTACTCTATCCAACTGCCACACTTAGGTTGCAATGCAGCCTCACCTTTCTCACCCCGCCTTCTGATTAGGGCTGGCTCACTGTGAGGTTGGCACTGCTGCCTCACAGCGCCGGGAACTCGGGTTTGATTCCTGGCTCGGGTCACTGTCTGAGCAGAGTCTGCACCTTCTCCCTGTGTCTGCGTGGGTTTCCTCCAGGTGCTCCAGTTTCCTCCGGCAGTCCGGAAGATGTGCTGGTTAGGTGCTAAATTGTCCCTCAGTGAACCCAAACAGGCGTCGGAGTGTGGCGACTAGGGGATTTTCACCATAAACTCATTGCAGTGTTAATGTAAACCTACTTGTAACACTAATAAATAAACTAAGTTTGAAGGCCCCAGCCACATTGGGATTTAAGGGGTTGTTGGGGGAGTTGGGTGGGGTTGGATAGGATGGATCAGGGTGGGGTAGGAAGAATAGCATGGACTGGGGGGGGGGTTAGGATAGGTCAGAGGAGGGAGGAGAGGTCAGGGTGGCTGAGTAAGTTGCAGGGGTGGGGACAGTGGAGGGTGGGGGGGGAGGTGTAGTAGGGGATAGTATGGTGGTCTGGAAGTGGGATCAGAAGTTGGGGAGTTGGGGGGCTGTAGTCGCAGGGTTGTCTAGTGGTCAGGGGGAATAGTTGAGGGGATTGAGGAGAGTATTTGGTGGGGGGGATAGTCGGGGGAGGGGTGCTGTGAGTGTAGTTGAGAGGGTGGAGAGGGTAGTTGGGGCTCAGGGGGTAGTTAAATATTCTGCTAAAACAGTTGGAACCACCCAAAATCTCGGATTTAAATCAAAGGCTTGGATGGTTCCCAGTGCAGGGTGACTGCCCATCAGAAGTTTGAACTTCCCACGCATTTTCCATGCTGTCCTTGCATGAGGACTTCCACTGGATCCCCCTGCACACCTTCTGGGGCACCTCTCAGATCCGACTCTCTGCAGGGATTGAACGTAATGGACAATAGATGTAAGACTGTGTTCTAGCTTGAACCTTCAAGGGGCTCAGGTGGATACTGGAGACCCCATGGCATTACTCAAAGAAGCATTCAATACCTGCCCCGGACCAACATTCCTCCCTCAGCCTAGTCGTCTGGTTCTCTAATGTCCTTTAGGGAAAGAAATCTGCCGTCTTTACCTGGTCTGGCCTACATGTGGCTCCAGAGCCGCAGCAATGTGGTTGACTCTCAACTGCCCTCCAAGGGCAATTAGGGATGGGCAATAAATTCTGGCCAGCCACTGTCGCCCGGGCCCCATGAATGAAGAAAAAAAATTGCCTCAATGCTGTCAGTGCAGTTATTCTCTGCACAGTAACACTCACTCTGCTCGAGTTCATAGTGTTGAACAGAATTGTGGTAATTTTGATGTAATAAGCGGCATGTAATGGAAGTGTTAACATTATTGTTATCACCGCGAGAGGCAGCTCTGGCCAAACTGGTGCAGCGGCAAGCAGCAGCGAGCTACTCTCAAGCCTGTAATCTTGGCTGCTGGGAGGAAGTGCTGGAAACGTTGCCAATCTTCCTTCGCTACCTTCCAGCATTATCCCACAGTGGGGAGGAAACACAGAGTACATAAACAACCGTGACCTGACCTCATCTCCCACTCCAGAGCTCAAGACAATTCGGCAGGCAGGTTTCACAGAGGGATTGGGGCAAGGGGGGCGCATGGGTGGTAGTAGGGGTGGGTGGGTGGGTTGGGGGGGGGGGGCGATAGGCAGCGGTGGGGAGGATAAAGAAAAATCTTTTCAATAGTCCTGAGAATACTGTGCACCATAATGTGGCGAGATACGATAGGTACATTAATTGTGCGTGCCAGAATCTGATAGCTCACATTTGTCTGGTTTACCCCACTTCCAATAGGAAGTCAAAGTCATGGGTTTAAAATGATATATTTCTAATATACAATTTCTTATGGGTGTAGGCTGCATTGTTCCAGTGGAGGGGAAATCCAATTGAAATTCTGTTGATGGTTTTTTTTCTGTCCGAAACACTTGTTATTTATGTTGCTGTTGTGATTCAGTCATCATTTTGTTCTGATATGTTTGCTGCTTCTACGAGGTCAGCCAAACACATCTGACCTCCGGGCTTCTTTATTTTAACTTGACGTTTGTTGGTTGGGAAATAAGCAGAAGTTTTGACTGTACGAAATGAGAACTTGTCTCCTCTCCAAAACTTCGTTCAAAGTTTTCCATCTTCCCCTCTTCATCACTGGTCCATCTTCTAAGAAACCTCCCCCCCCGCAGTGGCTAATCATTTACTAATTTGAGTGTTTAGTTGTATTCAAATACAGGTATCAACTAGGGTTTCATTTGTGCTCCGATACATAGATACGTTCCATGCCCAGTGGAGTGTTCATAAGTTCATAAAATATACAAGCAGAATTAGGCCCTTCGGCCCATCGAGTCCACTCTGCCATTCGATTGTGGCTGATATGCTCCTCATCCCCATTTTCCTGCCTTCTCCCCATAACCCTTCAATCCGTTACCAATTAAAAATCTGACTAACTCCTCCTGAGATTTATTCGCTATCCCAGCATCCACCGCACTTTGGGGTAACGAATTCCACAGATTCACAACCCTTTGGAAGTAGTAGTTTCTCCTCAAATCTGTTTTAAATTTGCTACCCCTTGTCCTGAGACTAAGAGCTCTTGTCCTAGAATGCCCCACAAGAGGAAGCATCCACTCCACATCTACTTTATCCATACCTTTTATCATCTTGTAGATCTCAATTTGATCTCTCTTCATTCTTCTAAATTCCAGGGAGTATAGACCTAAACTGTTCAATCTCTCTTTATACAACAAACCTCTATTCTCTGGAATCAATCCAGTGAACCTCCTCTGAACTGTGTCCAATGCCACGACATCTTTCCTCAAATAAGGGGGCCAAAACTGTGCACGATACTCCAGATGTGGCTTCACCAATGCCTTGTACAATTGCAACAATCCTTCCTTACCTTTACATTCTATTCCTTTGGCTATAAATGCCATTGATTCTTTTAATCATTTTGATTTGATATTGTAAGTATGCTTTGAGATTTGCTTTATTTACCCCCTATATATAGAGAACCTATATAGATATTTAACCTCTATAGATGGAAATAGATCAAATCGCATTTATCCCAATTGATACCCATGTCCCTTTATTCCCCTTTTCCTTCATCCCTCTGTCTAATCTAACTTGCATTCTGATAGGAAATTTTTGCCCCCAACCACCAACCATTGAATTAAATTCCAGAGATATCAAGCTCTCTGTTCTAAATCTCTCACATTTAACCTTGTATCGATGATCCCTGAACTACAGGGAGCAATTGTTTTCGATTTGCTCTGTTCCATCTTTCTAACATTTTAAACAGGCTATTACTGCCCACAACCTGTTCTAATAAAAAAAGACGCAATTTTCCAAGTCTTTCTTTATACCTGTTCTTCCTCGTAACAGACAGCATCGAGTCAATCTGTTTTTCACCCTCTCTAATGCCTAGTATCCTTTCTGTACTATGGAGTCAATACTTCACCCAGTATTTTAACTGAGGTCTTAAGGTTTTATCCAGACTCATCATTAACTCCTGGCTTTTATACTCTCTTTCCCTTGTGATCAAATGTGGAGGGATTCCATTAGCTTTTTATAGCCTGAGGTGCTGTCTTTATTGTGCCATGAATCTGAACCTCCAACCCCCTCCTTCCTTCCACATCATCGACCCTCTCTCCACTCACAGCATTGTTATTACTGTTACGTTTTTTGAATCTAATATATCACTCCGCACTTGCTGACACAGGATTTTAAACTGTCACGTTTTAGCCCATTTCCCCCCGTGCTATCACTGTGGCTCCCTTCTGACGAATTAACCAAACTCCCTATTTCATTATCATCTACGTATTTCAACTCCATCCTCTGCTAACTCTTGCCAAACTGTTGACGTACGTCCTTGACTAAGAGCTGCACATATCATTAGAATCATAGAAACCCTACAGTGCAGAAAGAGGCCATTTGGCCAATCGAGTCTGCACCGACCACAATCCCACCCAGGACCTACCCCCATATCCCTACATACTATACTTACCCACTAATTCCTCTAATCTACTCATCTCAGGACAAGGGCAATTATAGCATGGTCAATCAACCTAACCTGCACATCTTTGGACTGTGGGAGGAAACCAGAGCACCTGGAGGAAACCCACGCAGACACAAGGAGAATGTGCAAATTCCACACAGACAGTGACCCAAGCTGGGAATTGAACACAGGTCCCTGGAGCTGTGAAGCAGCAGTGCTAACCACTGTGCTACCGTGACGCCCAAGTGGACTTTTCAGCAGGGTTCGCAATGCAAATAGTGAGGGGCTAAAGCCCTGCGTAATGTTTTAGGGGATTTTCATAGTGACGTTATTGCAATATTAATGTAAGCCTACTTGTGACAATAAAAATAAACTTTTTTTCCATGTGCCCAACCAATTTCCTTTAGAAACCATTGGTCATCCTCAGTGTACCCAAACAGGCGCCAGAGTGATGCGGCTAAAGGATTTTCATAGTAATCTCATTGTAGTGTTAACGTAAACCTACTTGTGACACGAATAAATAAATGTTATAAAACTTTAAAAACTTGAAAATTCTCTGCCTCTCTACTTTGCTCCCTTTCAAGATTTTCCTTAAAATCTACTGTATATGTCCTTTCATCTACTTGTGCTGCTCGGTGTCAAATTCAGTTTGATAAAAGTCTGTGAAGAGCCTTGTGATGTCTCTGCATGTTAAAGGTTTTATATAATTGAAGGCTCTTTATGTTTGAATTCCTCTACATATTGGCTTCATAGTGAGAAGATTTGAGTACAGAACTAGGAATGTTTTGTTGCAATTGTAAAGGCCTTGGTGAGACCACACTTAAAGTATTGTGTGCATTTTGATCTAGGGGGTGGCACCGTGGCATAGTAATTAGCACTGCTGCCTCATAGTGCCAGGAATACAGGTTTGATTCCCAGCTTGGGTCACTGTCTGTGTGGACTTTGCACATTCTCCCCGTGTCTGCATGGGTTTTCTTCGGCTTCCTCCCACAATCTGAAAGATGTGCTGGTTAAGGGCATTGACCCAAACAGGCACCGGAGCATGGCGACCAGGGGAATTTCACAGTAACTTCATTGCAGTGTTAATGTAAGGCTTATTTGTGACTAATAAATAAACTTTATCTGAGGAGGGACATCCTTGCTTCGGAGGAGGTGCAGTGAAGGTTTGCCAGGCTGATTCCTGGGATGGTAGGACTGTCATCTGAAGAGAGGCTAAGTCGGTTGGGATCGTATTCACTAGAGTTTAGAAAAGTGAGAGGGGATCTCAATAAAATCCTAACAGGGTTCGACAGGGTAGATTCAAAAAGAATGTGTTCAATGGTGGAGCAGTCCAGAACGAGAGGTTATACCTTGGGGATAAGGAGGAGACCATTTTGGACTGAGGTGGGGAGAAAATTGTTCACCCAGAGAGTGGTGAATGTGTGGAATTCACTACCATGGTATGTAGTTGAGGCTAAAATATTGTGTGATTTCAGTATGGAATTAGATGTAGCTGTTGGAGCTAAAGGGATCAAGGAATATGGGAGGAAAACAGGATCAGGATATTGAATTTGATGATCAGTCATGAAATAAATGGTGGAGCAGGTTCGAAGGGCCGGATGGCCTACTCCTGCTTCTGTTTTCTATGTTTCTAAATGCAGGTTGCTATTTGGGTCATAAAATAACTCTTTTGTCATGAGTCCTACTGTAAAGGGTGCGCTGACTCCAACTTATTGGGTGACACAGCAGTGACAGAGATTGGATTGAAGGTCCCATTGCTAAGTTGGTTGATCTTGGCGAGGTTGTCATGAGGGATTGTCACAAGTAGGCTTACATGGACATTGCAATGTTTCTGGATTAATAGTCTAACGATAATACCACTGGGCCATTGCCTTCCCTTTGGAAAATTTGAAGCTCTAAATGTAAGGTGATGACTCACCTCACCATGACCTCCTGGAGCACGGTTACCATCTCTAACCCCAGACTGGTGGGACAATGGGCAGCTAAGACAGCTGAAGTCAAAGCACTGAACAATTTGCATTTTCAGGTTGGGAGATGAACAGAGGAGGGAATACTCAAAGAGAAATTGATTATTTTAATTCTGCACGAGCTGGTACAAAAACAATGGACGTGGAAATAAAATTATTTGAAGGTTGATTGCTTTTCCCCTGTGGCTGGGAGATTTTTCACTGCATTTTTTTTTGTGTGTGTTACACTACGTCATTAGTTATCAGGGAATTCTTTAAGAAAAAATCCAAAAATAAACCATTAACCTTGGCGCATTCGCCAGACCAGCTGCAAGGCCCAGGCATTTAAACCGGCTGCGGATATGCCTAAGTAGGTTGCAAGGAATTCTTTTTGAAGGGGAGGGTGTGGGTTCCTTTAGCCTGAAGGGAAATTTGAAGCATTTTTTTGAAAGAAGAAAACAATTCCATTGTAGAGGTCATTTTCCTCATTACTTTGAAGGGACAACTGTCTGCATGAACATGTCAGGACAGATACCACAATGGGTGAAAAATCTCTGCTCCATTTAAGGATGAGCCCAGATCAATGTGAGTGTCTTCTTATTAGTACAAAGTCAGAGAGTGGCACAGAGACTGGGGAAATCAGAGTTAGAATTTTACAGCTGTATCTTCGGCCAATGCTTTCACTTGCAAAGTTCCAACAGAAGCCTTGCTGACTTTGCCCTCAACATCATGGGCGGCATGGTGGCACAATGGTTAGTCAAAGACAGCTAGAGTATTCAAGAAGCGGCTAGATATAGCACTTGGAGAGAATAGGATGGGGAAAAAGGTTTAGGCTATTGAGTTGGACAATCAGCCATGATCGTAACGAATGGTGGAGCAGGCTCGAAGGGCCAAATGACCTCCTCCTGTTACCAGTGCTGCCTCACAGCGCCAGAGACCTGAGTTCAATTCTGGCCTTGGGTGATTGTCTGCGTGGAGTGCGCACAATAGAAACAGAGGAAATAGAAGCAGGAGTAGGTCATTCTGTCCTTTCAGCCTGGTCCACTATTCATTTGGGGTGGCACGTGGCACAGTGGTTAGCGCGGCTGCTTCACAGCGCCAGAGAGCCGGGTTTGATTATGGCTTTGAGTGGCCGCATGGAGTTTGCACATTCTCCCCATGTCTGCGTCGGTGCTCTGGTTCCCTCCCATAGTCCAAAGACATGTGGGTGAGGTTCATTGGCCATTTACTCTGTTAATCCTCCTTAGTGTCAGAGGGAATAGCAGGGTAAACATACAGGGTTACACAGATAGAGATTGTTGTCAGTGCTGGTTTAATGGGCCTAATGGCCTCCTTCTGCACTGTTGGGATTCTATGATCTACGTATTAATTCCATTCTTATCTCATAATGATGAGTTAAAATAAATGAAGTTCCTTAGGATAAATTAGAAGTTAAAATAATCAGAACGTCGAACTGCAGATTCAACTTGCTGGTAAGGCTTTCCATTCCAATTCCCTTCCCGTGTCTAGTGGTGCAACAAGGCAGACTTTCATCTGTTTCCATTGCTGGTAATTCCCAGAACAGGTCAATATCTTTCACTGGAGACTAATATCTTGAGGGGTGCAACTCCACATCAAGCGTAGCTGACCAGGAGTCTCTCCTGTTCTTACGGCCAGCCACTGGCATGTTGGAAGGATTTGGAGGTTAACACTCGACTTGTTTGACCAAGTTATGAATGTGCCTTCCTCAGCCATCAAGTTCCTGGGGTGAGACTCAAAGCTGGAACTTCTGGCTCAGAGGCAGGGATGCTACCCACAGCACCACAGGACCTCCACAGTTAGGCTTTAGGACCATGCAAACTGCCTTGAGTCATAGAGGTTTACAGCATGGAAACAGACACTACAGCCCAACTTGTCCATGCCACCCAGTTTTTACCACTAAGCTAGTCCCAACTGCCTGCGTTTGGCTCATATCCCTCTATACCCATCTCACCCATGTAACTGTCTAAATGCTTTTTAAAAGACAAAATTCTACCCACCTCAACTACTACCTCTGGCAGCTTGTTTCAAACACTCACCACCCTCTGAGTGAAAAAATTGTCCCTCTCAACCCTTTTATACCTCTCCTGTCTCACCTTAAACCTATGCCCTCTAGTTTTAGACTCCTCTATCTTTGGGAAAAGATTTTGACTATCTACCTTATCTATGCCCTCATTATTTTACAGACCTCTACAAGCCTCCTATGCTCCAGAGAAAATAGTCCCAGTCTATCCAGCCTCTCCTTGTCATCAAACCATCTAGCCCTGGTAGCATCCTAGTAAATCTTTTCTGCACTTTTCTAGCTTAGTAATATCTTTTCTATAATAGGGTGACTAGAACTATACACAATATTCCAAGTGTGGTCTTACCAATGTCTCGTACAACTTCAGCAAGATGCCCCAACTCCTGTATTCAATGTTCTGACCAATGAAACCAAGCATGCTGAATGCCTTCTTCACCACTCTGTCCACCTGTGACTCCACTTTCAGGGAGCTATGAATCTGTACCCCTAAGTCTCTTTGTTCTGTAACTCTCCCCTATGCCCTACCATTAACTGAGTAAATCCTGCCCTGGTTCGATCTACCAAAATGCATCACCTCGCATTTATCTAAATTAAACTCCAAAACCTTGGTCAGCAGTGCTAATCACTGTGCTGCCCTCTGGCAGGTGGTTAAGAGCTGGAGAGATTCTGGTTATCCATGTGATGGAAAGATTGTTGCAGCCTCTACCATCACTACCCATAGCTCCCGGCTACAACATGTTTGTAAAAGTACACGTCGCCACAGCGACTCAGAGCCCATGAATGAACTGACCATACAGCAGCCACCACCAGGCGTGATCTGATTGAGATGTTAAGACGGTAAAAGGATGAGATACAGTACAAACTGGAGAAGCTATTTCCCCTGATGGGGGCTTCTGGATCAATGGGTCACAATCTTAAAATGACAACAAAGCCATTCAAGAATGAAATCAGGCAACAAATATTCACACAAAAGAGAGTGGAAGTCTCAAGGTAGAGTGTGACAGGTTTCTATTAGGTTGAGGCATCAAGAGATCTGGATCAAAGGTGGTTAGGGGCAGCACGGGGGCACAGTGGTTAGCACTGCTGCCTCACAGCTCCAGGGAACCTGGGTTCAATTCCTGGCTCGGGTCACTGTCTGTGTGGAGTTTGCACATTCTCCCCGTGTCTGCGTGGGTTTCCTCCAGATGCTCTGGTTTCCTCCCACAGTTCAAAGATGTGCGGGTTAGGCTGATTGGCCACGCTAAGTTGACCCTTAGTGTCCCAGGATGTGTATGCTAGAGGGGTAAATTCATGAGGTTTTGGGAATAGGTCCTGGGTCGGTGCAGACTCGATGGGCCGAATGGCCTCCTTCTGCACTGTAGGGATTCTTTGACTTCCATGAAATCAAGTACAGATTATGGTGTGAGAGGCTGAATGGCCTATTTCAGTACCTACGCTACGGTAAATATTTGACTGAACATTAGCCATAGAGGCAATGCTGTCAGTGGGACACGCTAACATTTATTTCATTTGGTGCCACCTGCATTGATAAGTGTGACCAGGGTCCTGCCGTGGGACATGAGAATACAATATTCATATCCACGCTGCCGAAGAATGTGTCCTGCAATCTAAACGAGGGAGATTCAACAGCAAACAGACTGGGGTCTAACGCAGAGCTGCTCTCGCTGCAAGTAGCAATTAACATAAATAGGGTTTTATATTAGCCTGAAGTACAGTTAGCTTCAGATCTGTCACCAGCAGTGGAAGCAATTTGAGGTGATGAATTAAAAGCGTCACAAATAAATGCACCGCACAACACTGAGGGGCTTTGGCTGAAGTGTGAGCTCTCCTCCAACATACAGGAACAAACACACCGACTAGCGACACTGGATAAGTGGGCCGCTCGCTCCTGCCCTTGTGGCCACGCGCTAATATCACAAAATCAGGAGCAGGGGGGATGTTTGGGAGCTGGTTCACCACCAACACAATTAACACCAACACCAGCAACAGTTTTCAGCGCTTTCTCAACTTCCAGCTCCAAAGCACAAAATGATTCCCTGAAATGCCACAGCTAAACATCCACAACCTCTCTCTCTCCCTTTTATAGGGGCTGCACGGTGGCTCAGTGATTAGCACCGCCGCCTCACAGCACCAGGGACCCAGGTCTGATTCCCGGCTTTGGGTCACTGTTTGTGTGGAGTTTGCGCATTCTCCCTGTGTCTGCGTGGGTTTCCTCCAACATACGGAATGACGTGCTGCAGAGGTGAGCTGGCCGTGCTAAATTCTCCCTCGGTGTACTAGAACAGGCGCCGGGGTGTGGCGACTAGGGGATTTTCACAGTGACTTCATTGCAGCGTTAATGTAAGCCTACTTGTGACACTAATAAGTAACCTTTTTTACTTTACTTTAGAAGTACAAAGTAGTACATCTTGGTCAAAAGAAGAAGGAAGGGCAACATAAAATAATGGACTCGCATCTAAAGGGGGTTCAGGAACACAGAGGTCTGTGAGTATAGTTTCACAAACTGTTGAAGGTGACAGGGCAGGTTGAGAATCTGGTTAAAAAAGCACACGGGACCTTCTTAAGAACCACCAGAGAAAAACCAACTTTAGGTGATTGATAAAGATCCAGCTGGAGGATGTTAACATTGCTGGAGTGGGTGGCTTGCCTTGTGAGGAGAGGTGGGACAGGCTAGGCTTGTATCTGCTGGAGCTTAGAAGAGTAAGAAATGACTAGATTGAAGCACATAAGGATCCTGAAGGGCATTGACAGGCTCTGATGTGGAGAGGATGTGTCCTCTTGTGGGAGAAACTAGAACTGGGGGCGGGGGGTCACTGTTTAAAGATAAGGGGTCACCCATTTAAAACAGAGATGGGTTGATACTCTTTCACTCAGAGGAAATCAGAGTCTATGAATATTTTTAAGACAGAGGTGGATAGATTCTTGTTGGGATAAGGGGTGGAGGGGACAGGGAGACCTGTAGATGTAATTTTACAAATTGTTGAAGGCAACAGGGCAGGTTGAAAAAGTGGTTAAAAAAGCACACAGGATCCTGGGCTTTATGTATATCGAGAGGCACAGCAAGGAAGTTGCATAAAGTTTAACATGGTCGATGCACCTAACCCAGCACATCTGTGGACTGTGGGAAGAAACTGGAAGGGGGAAGGACGGTGGGGGGGGGGGGTGATAGGTTATTGGGGGGGTGGTTCCATGCTGAGTGGGGAGGGGGTCATGTAGAGTGCCCTACCACAGAGGATAGGATAGGCCACTAATTCGTGGATCAGTTGAGGCCCGAAGGTGGGAGGGAGTACCCGACATACAAGACAAGGGCAGGCCTAGACAGGGAAGGAGGGAGAACAAGTGAATGGGTTTCCATCAGAAGGCTGAACGTCCTGAGTGGGATTTTTCAGCCGCACTCGCCCCCAAAACCGGAGAATCTCGAGCAAAGTGCATGGTCCGTGTCTCGCCCGCTACGATTGATTCCCGTCATGGGCGGGACAGGAAAATCCCCCTCCCCCCCCCCCCCAACAGAGTACGAGGGGGTAGAGCATGAGAGAGAGATACAGGAAGAGGGGGATGGAGGCAAAGAAAAATTTACACAGTGGGACTGAGTGAGACGATGAGACAAAACGCGAGTGCCATCAAGTGAAAGACTAGAAGGCGGCACGGCGGCACAGTGGTTAGCACTGCCGTCCCATGGTGCCAGGGACCCAGGTTCGATTCCCGGTTTGATTCGCTGTCTGCGCAGAGTTTGCATAATCTCTCCGTGTCCGCGTGGGTTTCCCTCCGGCTGCTCTGGTTTACACCCACAGTCCGAAAGATGTGCTGGTTAGGTGCACTGGCCCACGCTAAATTCTCCCTCGGTGTACCCGAACAGGCGCCAGAGTGTAGCGCCTGGGGGGGATTTTCACGGTGGCTTCATTGCGGTGTTAACACAAGCCTTACTTGTGACACTAATAAATACATTTTTAAAACTTGAAAAAAACACAGAATTAGAGACGTAACAGCATTAGAAAGTGGGAGACCAGCAGAGAGACAATAGCAGCAAGAAATGAGTTCCAAACTGGTTTCTATTTAGTACATGAGCAATGCCAGCGGAGTTCAGCTCATAAGCTGAGAGACGGAATGTCAGAAATGCTGAGCAGTGATTTATTTTCCCTCAGATACCACTGTACACGGCAAGTCAAACCACAATATTACTGAGGTCAGTCATGTTAGTAGAAAACTCTCTCTGTGATGACATTTCTTGTAATTAAATTTGGTGGGTTTTGTGGTTTTCTGTTTATTGTGTGCGATCTGCTTTGGTTGGTGCTGTCGAAATACCGCTGGCTCGCTACTCCGAGGCCCCCGATCCTCAAGGCGCAGGGGAGGAGGCCCCAGTAGGCTGCAGAGGCGGGGGGGGGGTGCCAGAGTTGGGGGCAGGGGTGCGGGGGGTTGGGGGGGGGAGGTGGGGGGGCGGTGGGAAGAGGGGGAAGGTGGGGGAGTGGTGGGCAGAACGGGAACGCTGCTGAAATAAGAGACTGTAGTCTTTGGGTGGTAAGGGTGACGGGGGGGGGGGTGACTGTGTGGGCTGTGTGCCTGGGGGCCAGGGAATGGGTTATGTGAACAATCATGGGGAGGGGGGTGCGTGGTGATGTTGGTGGGAGGGGTTGTCTGTCCGTTTTGAGGGGGGAGCCTGGTTCACGGGGAAGTTAAACCCAGACTGAAGGTTTCTACGGTTTCCAAGTTCTAAACATGAGGGACTCAACTCAGTCTGTAGTTCTTCAAATTGTCGTGTTTACTTCTTTTGATTAAAAAGAGTTGAAGTGGCCCCAGCTGCCAAGACCCCTGTCCTTTCCTCAATTCATGTGAGGAGCTAGAGTCACATTGCTTAAAAATGAAAGTTACAAAAATATTATGATGTTTATAAGATTTTTTTTTGGTTATGGTTGGCTTTCTCTCTCAACAACAGGAGGAGGTCACTCAGCCTCAATAATAGAAACCCCACAGTACAGAAGGAGGCCATTCAGCCCATCGAGTCTGTACCGGACAGAATCCTACCCAGGCCCTATTCCCATAATCCCACACATTTACCCTGCTAATTCCCCTGACACCAGAGTCAACTGGATATAGCCAATCCGTCTATCCCGCATTCCTTTGCAGTGTGGAAGGAAACGGGAACACCAGAGGAAACCCATGCAGACACAGGAAGAAGGTGCAAACTCCACACCGACGGTAACCCAGGCCGGAATGGAACCTGGGACCCCGGCGCCGTGAGTCCGCAGTGCTAACCATACTGCGGCCACTCGAGCCTGTTTCGTCTTTGGGCTAGATCACAGCTGATTTTTAACCTCACCATCTTTCCTGAAGGTGTCTCTCTCCCCACCTCAGCTCAGACATTTCCCCAGGGACGAAGTTAATCCAGTCAGAAGCAGGGAGCGCGACAGGCTGTGCTCAATCCTGTCTCCATCTCTCTTCTGCGGGTAGCGACAAGGATTCCCAGCCTACAGTCCAGGGGGTTGGGAGGCGAGCTGGTGCCCGTCCTGTGAGGGTCAATTCAGTCTGTGACTGGCGGTCAGTTCCTGGACCTTCCAAATTCATTACAGCTCTGCAGATGAATCGTGCGGAGGGAGCTGCACGCTGGCTGCAGTAAGGAGGGTACCGGGGGAGAACGAAGACTTTGCCCTGGGACAGCAGCGGTGAGCAAGACACTGACATGAGCACACTGCCCCAGGGCAACAAGGCCAGGATTTCAGTGATCCCCAGGAGGCAGGGGCGAGCTGGGAAATTGGGGTGGTGAGGGGCGGGTGGAAAGATAGCAAGGGGCCCTTACGGAACGTTTCCAGTGGCGGGACCGGAGGCAGAGGAGTTGCCCTGTCCGAGGATGGCTGATCAGCATAATTAGAGGCCCAATTTATCGGATCATCAACTGAGCTACACCCAGCTATGGGGGGGGAGGCCACCTGCTTAATAGAGGGATGTCATTGTCGTAACCTCTGTGGACATGAGAGGTGGGGGTGGTGGGGGTGGGGGGGGGGGGGGGGGGGCAGTTTCTTCCGGGTGCTCCGGTTCCTCCCACAGTCCAAAAGATGTGCAGGTTAGGTGGATTGGCCACGCCTGAATTTCTCCTTAGTATCGGGGGGATTAGCAGGGTAAATAAGTGGGGTTACGGGGATAGGGCCTAGGTGGGATTGCGATCGGCGCAGAATCGATGGGCCAAATGGCCTCCTACGGGGGGATTCCATGATTCTATTTTTTGCTGTGTTCCCTACAGCTGCTTTTCCTCATTTACAGCTCTCTGTTCCTTTCCACTGAAGGAGGAAAGCTCCCATTCGCAAACCCCAGTCCCATGCTACTTTCCATGTGAGCTGGACGCTGTGAGACGGCAGCCGAACCTCGCACAGCAAGATCCCACACACGGCAGGTGAGAGAATGACCAGCTTCCAACGTCCACTCTCGTTCAACGCCCAATCGCTGAGTCACGGGTGGGCGGGCGTCGGGCAGCGACTGCAGTGTCTGCCAGCTAAGGACAAATCAGAGGGTGTGGGGTGGGGGGGGGGGGGGGGGGGGGGGTGGAGGTGAGGGGGGTGGGGGGTGAGCATCGCACCCGGGCGGGCCCTGGCACTTTCTGTCTGTGAGCACTGCTGGTGTAATGGCAGGAGGTGTGAGCCCACCCAGGCAAGGGCAAACAGGTGAGTTTTTAAAGCTTCAAAGTTTATTTTATGAGCGTCACAAGTAGGCTTACATTAACACTGCAATGAAGTTACTGTGAAAATCGCCTGGTCGTCACACTCTGGCGCCTGTTCGGGTATGCTGAGGGAGAATTTAACATGGCCAATGCACCCAACCAGCACGCCTTTTGGACTGTGGGAGGAAATTGGAGCACCCGGGGGGGGGGGAAACCCACACAGACACGGGGAGAATGTGCAAACTCCACACAGACGGCGGCGGCCCGAGGCAGTGACCTGTGAGGCAGCAGTGCCGACCACCGTGCCGTCTCATCATAACAGCAGGAGATGCTTGCCACAAAATGCTGCTCCTTCCCCTCCTCCCCCCCCACCCCCCCCCCCCCCCGAAAGAAATCCTCACCGAAGATCTCAATGGAAAGGCACAGGACACACTGAGACTCTTAATATTCATCCACCGAGGGACGCACGTTGGCACAACTGATGATTATAGCACACCTGCTTAACACTGCGCACTCTGGCGTTAAGCTTCAGCTGGTTACACTGCCGACGCCCGGTGACAGACACACGGAAATAAGAAGCCCCACCGATAGTCACCAGCCACGAGTGGTGCGGTGTCAGGGCTTGCTACCTCCTGGTACCAGCGGCAAAAGCTCTATCTCTCCCGGGCAGACGGGAGATTTAACAGGCAGGAAGGTTCAAACTCAGCCCTTCACAGCTTTTAAACAACTCGTCCACTTTTCACCACTGTAGCCGCAGTGATCTGTCACCCATCAGACAGAGAAGAGTGGTGGGGGGGAGGTGGGGGGGGGGGGTTGCTGGCAGGGGTTGGGGGTGGGGGAGACAGCAGCTGCGGAGAACATCGGCAGAAGTGTCTATGTGCATGACTGAAAACTCCAGTCTAAGCTAATCAAAGGGTATGCTAAAACTTCACCAGAGTTTACGGTACAGAAATCTGACAATGTGGAAATGATAACCCATATTGAATTCCATTACCACATGAAGGGTTGTTTGGCAGATTAACAAATCATTTTTACGGGCAATATGAGTACATATAACTATTATTCGGACATCTTTATTGTTAAGTATTCCCTATTCAGGGAAAAATAGAATTACCAGGAATATCTAACATCCATAAAAGTCCCAGTACGGAGAGAGCAGCTGCTGAATAGTTTAAGCATCTCCAAGGAAACATTAGGATCCTAGTTTCTATGCTTTACATTTGACCTTTCATCTCTATGGTAACATTTTGTTCGGGTTGCCATGGAAGCAAGCTAACCGAGCATCTGTTGCCACTACAGCGTCTGGCAAGGTGACAAGGCCCAGGCTCTGACCAAGCATCAGGAGTGTCTCGCGTCTCACACAACCCAGGTACAAGGCCAAAGGGAAGGGGGTGAAATTTAAACAAACAAAAGTTTTCAACGCACAAAGAGTACCCCAGGCCAAGAAACGCCAGCCCCCACCCGTGTTTCACGCCGTCTTGGAAACCCTGGGGAGGAACTTCTTCCCCATCCCGGTCGCCGTGGGAGATCGCGGCATGAGGGACACGGGGAACAGGCAAAGGAAGGTCCATTAACCTCGGGCGGGATTTTACAGTCCCGGGATGAGTGTGGCTGGAAAGTCCCCCCACCATGGCCGTGGTGTGCCCAGGCGAGTGTGGTGAGGTTAAGCGGCGCGTGTGTCCTTGGAGGATCATTTCTTTCAGGAGAACTGAAAATCTGATGGGGGGAGAGAGAAAGAGAGAGAGTGAGAGAGAGAGGGAGAGAGGGAAAGAGAAAAGAAATCCAGGTCAGAAGACGTGGGAAAATGCGACGGATGTTTTGGACCAACGGATGCAGGAGTGTCCTTTATTCAGCCAGGATCAAAGAACATGACGTTTATGAAGGTGTTGACCTTGCAGTGGACCTATTCATTATCATGTTACTTCCCCACACCTCTAATATTTGTTTCCTTTAAGTGTTTATCCAACTCCCTCTTAAAATTGAATTGGCTTTATTGCCCGTTAGATGTTGTGATGTGTTCCATATTCTAAAAGCCTCACACGTCTTCTTGTCTTTGCATTTTGTGTACAACAGCTGGAATTTTTTTTTTGGTTTCCGATTCACTCAACTGGTGGAAGTAACCCGCCACCGTTTACCCGTGGAACCCGGACAAGATTTCAAACGCTCTGATTAGACGCGGGCCTCGTTAATCGTCTTTCTTCATGCGACCCGTACCAGGAGTGACAAAAGGATTAGGCAAGTGCTGGCATGGTGACCATGGCGAGCTGGGACTGGGAGGAAATGAGTTTGGAGCATGTAAGCGCAGCAGGTCCGTGGGGCTGCTCTTGATTTAAAAAAGCTTTATCTGTTTTCAATATTAACATGTGTTCAAAATGCTTAACTTCTGAGTTTAATGTGTTTTCACAGAACTGCCAATGCCCTGGTGGATTGGACTTACAAACAACACGTGTTCGAGGGTTGCAGGTGTGCCAATGAGCCAATCTGAATAACAATGCTGGGTTTTCTTGACTCTGAATTCCTCCCCCCCACCCCTCTACTACTTGTTTCCTCCGGCCTGCCCGCCCCCACTCTCCCCCTGCCGCTGAATCCACATTTGCTTCCTGCCGTTCTGGCCTGGGGACATCTCTGAGGATCCCACCGCTGGCCACCCTGCCAAATAGCCTGCTGAAGAGCTGCAGGAAGGAACTCTCCGGCTAGTTCGACCCCCCTCCTCTCCCACGGGCAACAAATCACTTGATCTCACAGCGGCGGGACTCCTGCCTGCTCCAAGCCCATCGTTCATTGTGTGTGTGTGTGTGTGTGTGTGTGTGTGTGTGTGTGTGTGTGCGTGTCTCCACACACACACAGCACACACACACACACACACACACACACACACACACACACACACATACACGCACACAAAAGGCTTAGAGCAGGGCCAAAGTGCTGAGCCACATGTTACAGGGCTATGGATGCATCAAAGTGGCAGCAAACTGATCAAGGATATATCCAGGGGTGGGCATACTTAGTCCCTGCTGGGGTTAGGTACGGAGAAGGGTGGGGTGCGGAGTTTCACACTGTCAGCCAGATTGTCATTTACTTGGCTCCATCCCACCCTAGGCCACGTTCCCAGAGGCAGGTTGGAGAATAGCGGGTCGGGGGGGAGTAACGATTTGGTATCATGGCTAGCTTCCTAAGAGTCAGTTAACGTCTATTGTTGGAGGTTGACTGTGTGATTTTCAACTTGGCTTCCAGGACCCTCTGTAGGTGGCAGGTGTCGATGTAATTGCCTGAAGGCAGTCTCCTGGTGACAGACTCCGGGTGTCGGAGTTGGGGGGAGGGGGGGATGTGGGCTCGGCTGAGGTTGGCAGGTGGCACAGTTCCATGCAGCCTCACCCTTGCTGTTGACCTGGGTTCACCAGCAGCCACAGGCCCCTGAGTAGGGGATCCCCGTCAGCTCCCCATTACTCTGCTGATCTGTCTTCAAAGGCCTTTTCATACATTAAATTTGAATCCAACTCTTTTAAACGTTCTAATAATGCTAAGCTGACCTTTCTCTAAGCTCACCCTTACCTGGTACTACATTCTGCCCTCTCTCCTTTCCTACTCTCCTGTGTACTCTACAAACAGTATGTTTTGTCTGTACAGCATACATGAATCAATACTTTTCACTCTGGTGGTACAGTGGTTAGCACTGCTGCCTCACAGCGCCAGGGGCCCGGGTTCGATTCCCGGCTCGAGTCACTGTCTGTGCGGAGACTGCACATTCTCCCCATGTCTGCGTGGGTTTCCTCAGGGTGCTCCGGTTTCCTCCCACAGTCCGAGAGACGTGCAGGTTAGGTGCGGAGGGCCATGCTAAATTCTGCCTCAGTGTACCCGTACAGGAGTGTGGCGACTCGGGGACTTTCACAGTAACTCCACTGCAGTGTTAATGAAAGCCTACTTGTGACACCAATAAATAAACTTTAATAATAAATCGAATCAAATCAAATTAAATACAGAAGATTAAGAGGTGATCTAATTAAGATGTTTTAAGATGATTAACAGAGTTGCTTGTTCGAGAGAAGCAGTTTCCTCTGGTGGTCACACAGAACAAGAAGGTCCAGCTTTAATATTAGAGCTGGGCTGGACAGAAGCTGCTGGAGATCTGGAACTCTGTCCCCATAAGGTATTGAGTCTGGGTGGCTCAGGCAAAAATATTAAAACTGTGATTTATAAGTTTCTTTTGCAAGATAAGGGTATTAAAGATTATGGATACAAGTCAGGTAAATGGAGTTGAGATACGCATCAGCCGTGATCTAATTAAGTAGTGGAACAGGCTCGAGGGGCTGAATGTTTTCCTCCTGTTCCTGTGTCCCTGTAGATAACTAAGAAAGATATCATCACTCCTTCCACAGGGTTACTGTGAACTGCATGTGAGTGTGAAGCTGTCAGGATTACTGGTAGGAGCACTGTGTGACACGCGACAAGCAGACGCTGAAAAAATCCACAGTATCCCTTCTCCCTGTTGCTCCAAATACTAACACAGTGTCAATTCCTCACAGCGAGAGTCACTGCAGCCAGGCACATTATTATTTCATCAATAATGCTCACTTAAAGCAGGTAAGGTCGCCAGCTGTTGTGTTAAAGATGCACTAAGCCCGACTACAATGCCTAATGTGCATTAAACAGGAACCCCAGTACCTCCAAGTAACAAAGAGCAACCAGAGTGCTTATTATTGGATATTTAAATGTCCCTGGGTCATAAAATTCCTACAGTGCAGAAGGAAGCCATTCAGCCCATCAAGACAGCAATCCCACCCAGGCCCTATCCCTGTGACCCCATGCATTTACCCTGCTAATCCCCCTGACACTAAGGGGGCAATTTAGCACAGCCAGTGCATCTTTCGGATTGTAGGAGGAAACCGGAGCACCCGGCGACAACCCACGCAGGCACGGGGAGAATGTGCAAACTCCATACAGACAGTGACCTGAGGCTGGAACTGAATCTGGTTCCCTGGCGCTATAAGGCAGCAGTGCTGACCACAGTGCCACCGTGCTGCCGTGTCATCTTAATTGACAACAGATCACCTCTGCTGATTTCATCCCAAGTGTTTTCCTTCATAAAGCGTGAAAAACTAAGGAGATGAAGATCAACTTCATTCAAGACAATTTCCACTTCTAGGCGATTTAATTATAACCAGTTTGTACCTGTGTGAGTCCCTTCTGGATTCTTACAAATAGTCTTCCGACATGGAGTTTGGACAAGCTATAGCACAGAAGGAGGCATTTCAGCCCCTCAGCCTGTGGGTGGCTCTTTGCAAGAGCAATTGGGTGGTGGGCGGCATGGTGACACAGTGGTTAGCACTGCTGCCTCACAGTGCCAAGGACCCGGGTTCAATTCCAGCCTTGGGTCACTATCTGTGTGGAGTTTGTATGTTCTCCACGTGGCAGTGAGGGTTTCCTCCGTGTGCTCCGGTTTCCTCCCAGAGTCCAAAGATGTGTGGGTTAGGTGGATTGGCCATATTAAGTTTCCCCTTAGTGTCCCAAGATGTGTCGAATAGGGGGATTAGCTGGGGTAAAATATATGGGATGGGACGGGGGAGAGGACCCGAGTAGGATACTCTATTAGAGAGTCCGTGCCAACTCGATGGGCTGAATGGTCTCCTTCTGCATTGTAGGGATCCAACGTTCAATCTCGATTTCCCCACTTCCCAGTGCTTTCCCCATAGCCCTGAAACATTTTCCGTTTGGAGAACATGTTTACCGAGCAGTTAATTCCAGATCTATCCACTGGGCGTATAAAAGAAGTTTTTTCCTCATGCCGTCCTTTAGTTCTTTGGCCAATCACCGTAAACTGTTGTCCTCTGGTTCTTGATCCTTCTGCCAATGTTAAGAGTTCCTCCCTGCCCAGGCTCCTCATCATTTGAACACCGCCATCGTATCTCCTCTCAACCTTTCTCTCCTCTAAAAGAAACAACCACAGCTTCGCCAATCTGTCCACTCGTTTGTTTGTATTTATTCAATTCAGGGAAGCAAATATGTGAAGCTTCTACATGTGTTTGCACCTGGCATGTGAGTGTGCTTAGTGTGTACGTGTTGGGCAATCAGATGGCCAACAGCTCTGTAGCTGCAGTCGCGTCAGCATGTAGCGGTGACCATTGCTGGGAGTACACGCAGTCCCAGCACACTGAGTAACCCAGGTTTGTCCACAATCTGGGGTCTCACTGCGATTCCCGTGGCGGGCAGAGCGCTAAAATTCCAGCCAGGATGTTGCGTCTCTCAAGTGCCTCATTATAATACAGTGCAGTGAGTTAGTAAAGGGCCTATTGTCTGTAAAAATGTATCATTCGTGGTGTGGGTTATGAGTTCGGCTAAACAAGAAGCAGGTGCCAGTCTAAACTCTCTCTTGTATATGTCTGTAGATTTTTCCATTACACAAGGAATTCATTGGCACCCAAGCCAAAGTTCCCTTCAATGTTCTCTAATTCATGAAGTGGTGGTGCAGTGGATTACAAAACTGTCTTTCACTTCTCGGTAAGAAGTCTCATAACACCAGGTTAAAGTCCAACCAGTTTATTTGATAGTAAACCCAGTAAGAAGTTCGCTTCTCGGACCAGGGTTTGAAGTTGGCAGTGAGGTCTCCTGTTCATACCTAAGGTTCTGAATGAAACAGTAGACCACAGCCCCACAGGACACGAGTGCTTCTAACCTCTAATAATGGTATAAGGCAATGGGTTTCAAAGCTTTTCTGCGGGGGAATCCCCTGCAAGTGGTGACACATTGCTAGTAACCTCTTGTGCCTTTAAAAGCCAGAGCCAACTACCCCCTAAGGAATAAACCAACTGTACTTTGGAAATTATCTTGCACTTGGTAAACGTCAACAGAAATGCACGTTAATGACTCAACCAAATACAGCGCAATTCGGAAATAGGATGATGGATGCACGACCTTGTATATCTCTCCGCAGAGTCCAGGTTTCCTAGTTTGAAGCCTGCGCTGTAAACAGCGAGGGGATGTATGGCTGGCTAGTGTGGGAAATGGATTAATGCTAATGTGTGTTCCAGAAGACATTCCTCTGAGATTGAGGTTGCAGTGCGTGCTGTTGACAGGAATAAAGAGTGCTTTACTCTGCACCTGGTTTGGGATGATTTATGCTAACACCGGATGACATAAGAGTTCCCTCCTGTAACACTAGGATCTCAGTGAAACAATTGGTGTGAAGTGTACTTCCCTTCAGTCACAGCTTCTTACCCTGATTGACAGGAACAGAGTAACCAGCTGTTTTCAGCACTGACATTGCGGGCGAAGGTCGCAGTGTTCTTTGTTGGTGGTTGCGGTTAACCTGCTCCGTTGCGCATCCTGACAACTCACTAATGCTCCCGATGCATAAAGATATTCTTCACAAGCCTACATAGCAGTCATAGTTTCACCCTGCCTGGTTTATACAAAGGTAGGCCTCATCTTCAGCTCACTTGTTTTACCTACAATTTGATCACACCTTCAGCCTACGGATTTGCTTACTTCTCTAGGAATCCTTGCTCCCCATTCCCCCACCTCACCCGTGACACCACCCGCCCCCTCAACCCCCCTTGCCAACCCTCTTCACAGTAGACTTTCCAATAGTACATCTTTGGATGGGGACTTGCTTCGCAGGTCCCTGTCAACATAGGGCAGCACGGGGGCACAGTAGTAGCACAGCGCCAGGGTTCGATTCCCGGCTTGGGTCACTGTGTGGAATACGCACATTCTCTCCGTGTCTGTGTTGATTTCCTCCAAGTGCTCCGGTTTCCTGCCACAGTCCAAAGATGTGTGGGTTACATGGATTGGCTATGCTAAATTGTCCATTAGTGCCAGGGGTAAATGTATGGGGTTATGGGAATAGGGCCTGTGTGGGATCATTGTCGGTGCAGGCTCAATGGGCCGAATGGCCTCCTTCTGCACTGTAGGACTCTTTGAACATCCTGGACGATCTGGCCATTAGTAGGTGCATTGGAACATGCTCGAGAGAATTCCCCTCCCAACGAGTCAGAAGAAGTGCCTGGTACCTGGCTGCCTAATTAATCAAAAGCGAGAAAGCCTTCCTCAAGAAAACCTGCCGACTGGCGCATCACGGCGCTCCTTCCCGACAATTAGACATCAATTATGTAAAAATGATGCACACGAGCAGAAGGAATAATGCAGCAGATTAAACTAATTACCCACATGGCTAATTAGCCAAATTGTCCCTTAGAGTCAGGGGGACCAACCAGCTAGGGAAAATGCACGGGGTTATGGAGTTATGGGGATAGGGTCTGGGTGGGATTGTTTACAGTGCAGACTTGATGGGCTGAATGGCCTCGTTATGCACTGTAGGGATTCTAAGATTCTATGTAACCTCAAGAACACTACCAAACGGGATGTTTTGATTTGATTTGATTTATTATTGTGGCATGTATTACTCTACAGTGAAAAGTATTGTTTCTTGCACGCTATACAGACAAATCAAAGCTTTCATAGCGAAGGAAACGAGAGAGTGCAGAATGTAATGTTATAGTCATAGCTAGGGTGTAGAGAAAGATCAACTTAATGCAAGGTATGTCCATTTAAAAGTCTGACAGTAGCAGGGAAGAAGCTACTCTTGAGTCGGTTGGGACGTGACCTCGGACTTTTGTATCTTTTTCCCGACGGAAGAGAGAATATCCGGGGTGCGTGGGATCCTTAATTATGTTGGCTGCTTTGCCGAGACAACGGGAAGTGTAGACAGAGTCAATGGATGGGAGGCTGGTTCGTGTGATGTGTTGGGCTACATTCACGATCTTTTGCAGATCCTTGCGATCTTGGGCAGAGCAGGAGCCATACCAAGCTGCGGTACAACCAGAAAGAATGTGCGACAAAGAGAACAGCTCACTAAACAACTGCACGGAAAAGTGGCGATAAACTCTAATTGGCAGCGGGTTTTCCAAATCCTCCACCCACTGAAGAGCTGGGAGTTCAGCTGAAATGACCACAGCACTCAGTTTATTTGGATTGCAGATGTTTCTGTACGCACCCAATAAAGGAGACTATTCTTACAGAATAAACTTCTTGGCAGGCACACAGCAAACAGGTCATATGTCTATAAAGTCTTTTCATACACTTTCCCTATTAACCAGGGAGCCATTAAAAAAAACCTGAGGCCGCAGCACATCCGATAATGCAATATAGGCTGGCTATTCCGCAGCCTCCAACTCAATACAACACATCAATGATTTGAACTGTCATTTGAAATTACTCATCTGAAATTTTGGTCTCGTGATATGTAACATTGGCACCTCCTGGGATTTGATGCCCACTCCTGGCATCATTCTAATCAGTGTCACGGTGCCCGTTTAAACTATATTTACACAAGTCCCCAGATGGTCCGTCATCAATAATGAAGACGTCACTGACACTCTGTAACTCCACTATGTTCATGTAACATAAAATTGCATTTTTTTTTAGTACAGTTTCCACAGTGATAAGAGTCATAAACAACGACAGCTATTTTTGGGTTATGAAATAGCCGACTGATAGGGGTTAGAAATACAGAAACTAGAAGCAGGAGTAGGCCATTCAGCCCTTTGAGCCTCTTCCACCATTCATTTTGAAGTCTCACAACACCAGGTTAAAATCCAACTGGTTTATTTGAAATCAGGAGCTTTCAGAGCGCTGCTCCTTCATCAGGTGAGTGGATCTCCTTTCAGACTTTAACCTGGTGTTGTGAGACTTCTTACTGTGCCCACCCCAGTCCAACGCCAGCATCTTCACCTCATGGCTACCATTCATTTTGATCATGGGTGATCATTGAAATTAATATCCTGATCCCACCTTTCCCTGCCCCATATCCCTTGATCCCTTTAGCCCCAAGAACTATAGAATCATTCTCTGGAACGGTGCCACCGAGGAGTGGCATGGTGGCACAATGGTTAGCACTGCTGCTTTGCAGCGCCAGGGATCCGGGTTTGATTCCCTGCTTGGGTCACTGTCTGTGTGGAGTTTGCACATTCTCCCTGTGTCTGTGTGGGTTTCCTCTGGGTGCTCTGGTTTTCTACCATGGTCCAAAGATGTGTAGGTTTGGTGCACTGGCCATGCTAAATTCTCCCTCAGCGTACCTGGACAGGCGCCGGAACGTAGCAACTAGGGGATTTTCACAGTAACTTCATCGCAGTGTGAATGTAAGCCGTGAAGAAGGCTTATAGCGTGTTCACATTTATTAACAGAGGGTTTGAGTTTAAGAGCTGTGGGGTTATGCTGCAACTATACAGGACCTTGGTGAGACCTCATTTGGAATATTGTGTACAGTTCTGGTCACCTCACTATAAGGATGTGGAAGCATTGGAGAGAGTGCAGAGGAGATTTACCAGGATGTTGCCTGGTTTGGAGGGTAGGTCTTATGAGGAAAGCTGGAGGGAGCTGGGGCTTTTCTCTTTAGAGCAGAGGAGGATGAGAGGCGACTTAATAGAGGTTTATAAGATGATGAGGGGAATAGATAGAGTGGACGTGCAGAGACTATTTCCTCAGGTGGATGTAGCTGTTACTTAGGGGCATACCAAAAGGTTCATGGTGGGAGATATAGAAGGGATGTCCAAGGTGGATTCTTTACTCAGAGAGTGGTTGGGGTGTGGAATGCACTGCCTGCTGTGATAGCAGAGTCGGACACTTTAGGAACTTTCAAGTGGTTACTGAATAGGCACATGGAGCACCCCAGAATGATAGGGATAGCTTGATCTTGGGATTGGACGTAGCTCGGCACAACATCGAGGGCCGAAGGGTTTGTACTGTGCTGTACTGTTCTATGTTCTACGTAAGCCTACTTGTAACTAATAAATGAACTTTACTTTAATGTGATGATTCGCATGAGACAGCACAATAAGGGAAATGTTCTGCAGGGTCTCCCATACAGGGTGGTGTGTGTAGAGGGTCTCCTATTTCCTGCACCCTCAGTGGTGCTTTACCCATGCTCTGTGCCCAGTCTAAAGGGTCTCCTCTATACTACGATGTGTGCTGAGAGTGCTGTGTACTCTGCTTTCTGTCTGGTTGGTTGCGATTAAGTTCGTGCTCACACTGGAATGAGCGTCAGAGTCTAATCTTACTGGTTTCATCTGGGACTTCCTTCAATCTCGACATCAACCCGATTATTTGGGTTTTGCGAGTGATGAGGCAGGATAATGGCAATACAGCGAGAAGCAAATCAAATGTAGCTGCAGCTGCCAACTTCAAGCACTGTGTCATCCCTGCCCCTGTCCAGCAGGCTGGAGTTCAAGTATCCTGTTCTAAGGCAAAGGGTGAAAACACAAGCGGCTTCTAAAGGCACAGAAAGTTGCCTGGGGTTTCAGAGCTGCTTTGGTGACCGACATCCCTTTGAGTTCTCGCAGACTCTCCACTCCTTGGCCCCACCCGCCACAGGTATCGGAATACGTGAGGGCGGACAATGGGAAGGTCCGTTGATCTCGGATGGAATTTTTACAGTTTCGGGACGAGCAAGGCCTTAATATCCCGTCCCTTTTGCCCCATTAAAACAGATACTAGCAAACTATTCTCAGGCGCTAACTAAGCATAGATTATCTCTAATAAAACCAAATGTAGGTGATGGCACAGATGGTCCCTAAAAGCATGCATGGGCTGCATCAATGGCTTATTTCTGTGTTGTATATCCATAGATTTGCTACACTGTAAAGGAAGGCCACTTGGCCCATTCAGCCTGCAACGACTCTCTCTGATAGGGTACCTTACCCAGGCCCTTTTCCTCACCCTATCCCATAACCCCACATATTTACCATGGCTACTCCATCTAACCTACACATCTTGGGACACGAAGGGGCAACTTAGCATGGCCAATGCACCAAACTTACACATCTTTAGGTCGTGGGAGGAAACCTACACAGACATGGGGAGAATGTGCAGACTCCACAAAGACATTGACTTGACCCGAGGTTGGAATCGAACCCGGTCCCTGGCACTGAGAGGCAGCAGTGCTAACCACTGCCCCACCATGCAATTTCCTGACGTGACTGTCAGGAGTAAAGGTTTAAGTGCCAGAGCGACGGCAAGTTGTAAGTCTTGGGAGAGCCTTTAAGAAACTGAGAAAGACCAATGGGAGTTGGGAAAAATCAATGGAAGTGGAATGGTTAGCCCAGTGTTGCACCGATTACAGAATAGGCAACAACGAGTAGTTTTTTATCAAAAAACCCACTCTCTTTTGAAGTGGCTTCAATTGATATTTAAGCACCAATATTTAGCGTGACATGGTATGAGAGAATAAATTCCAGTCTGAGAATATACACAGTCCTCAAAAGCTATCAGGGCATGAAAAATGGGACCCGTGACACTTTTCTCTTCAACTCTCTCAGGTTAAAAGAACAAAGCCAGGGGAAAAATAATTCTGAATGGCCTGCATCTCCTTTTCTTCAAACAGAAGGAAGAAGCTAAATAATTTTACATTAAAGTTCGTGCGTGTCAAAACAAGCAAGGAATTTTCACGTCATGCTTAGAAAAGAGGCACTCAGCGGCAGCAGGCTTATGGCTGTTCAGCGAGCCCTGTGCAAGGTTATCCATGCACCGACAGATCTGCCAACTGCCTGCTGATGCCTAGCAACAGCTGAGACCTGGTGCAAAGTTAGGCGGGCGTCGTTCTAGTGGGCAACATACCAAGAGCAGGCTGTGTAAACAACAACAGCGTAGCTAGGAATCAGACCAAGTCTAGCCCGAACCTCACATCCGTACCAATTATCACAACAACTCGTGGGTCATGCAGCTATTATTACTGCACTCCTGACTACCCACACTGCTCCTACGTGCATTGATTATTGCTGCCAATTTTCATGGAAATTGCTTTTTGCATAAACTAGCTAAAATTCAATTCAGATTTTTAATTGATTTTTCACACACTCTAATTCCTGATCTAGTAGGGTAAATAATTGTTACACAGTCGTTTACTGCCTGATAGGACACTGCCACTGTTTGGGTGCAGGCTGACGAGGATTTGGGTCGCTGGCTCTTCTGCCGTGGTATCAATCCTGAGTCCAAAGTTGATAGATTTGAGGTTCCAGCCACAGACGGGAGCTGTGGCTGCCCTCTGAGGGAGTGCAACATTATTGCAGCATTCCTCAGCCAGGACTTTAATTCAAATCTTTTTCAGTGATTAGACCCTGGTGCCTGGATCAGCATAGAATCCCTACAGCCTCCCATCCAGTGAATCTGTCTACGTTTCCTGCTGCCTCGGAAAAGCAGCCAGCATAATCAAAGACCCCCACACACCCTGGACATAGTGTCTCCTACCTTCTTCTGTTGGGAAAAGATACAAAAGACTGAGATCACGGCTGGAATTCTCCCATCTCGCCCGCCACTGGAATTTTAGTGGGCAGGTTGAGGAGAATGTGAATCTCATTGACAGTCGGGCGGGAATTTCCAGCTTCTAGACCAGCACAGCCTGAGAATTCTGCCCCACACATCAATCGACTCAAGAACAGCTTCTTCCCTGCTGCCATTAGACTTTTGAATGAATCTACCATGTATTAAGTTGATTCTTCTCTGCACCCTAGCTATAATTGTAACACTACATTCTGCACCCTCACCTTTCCTTCTCTCCTAGATACCCTATGAGCGGTATGCTTTGTCTGTATAGCGCACAAAGAACAATACTTTTCACCGTATCCCAATACATGGGGCAATAACAAATCAAATCAAATCAAATTCAGCCCACTGAGTCGGCACCAACTCTCCCACCAAGTACTTTCCACCCAGGCCCTCCCCTTCGTTCTATCACCCAATATCCTCCCCCCATTAACAGCATTCTGGGGTGGCACAGTAGCACAGTGGTTAGCACTGCTGCTTTACAGCTCCAGGGACCTGGGTTCAATTCCCAGCTTGGGTCACTGTCTGTGTGGAGTTTGCACGTTCTCCTCGTGTCTGCGTGGGTTTCCTCCCACAGTCCAAAGATGTGCGGGTTAGGTTGATTGGCCATGCTAAAATTGCCCCTTAGTGTCCTGAGATGTGTAGGTTAGAGGGATTAGTGGGTAAAATACATAGGGAAATGGGGGTAGGGCCTGGGTGAGGTTGTGGTCGGTGCAGATGTGATGGGCCGAAGGGCCTCTTTCTGTACTGTAGGGTTTCTATGAGCAATCTAACTAATCAGTTATCCTATTGCTATTTGTAGATCTGGCTGCACGTGGTTAGATAACAAGACACCGCACACAGGAGTAATTTGTTGGCTGGAAATCTCCACCCGTTCACGTCCTCCCGTCACTGTCAGCAAGAATTTGGCACTCAGCCAAATCTCCGTTAACTGCAGCGGGACTGGGGAATCCCAGCCGTGGGCGAGGTCAGAGAATCCGGTCCATTGAAATGTCAAGTGCTTTGAGGCATTTCTGTTTTGAGGGAATCTACAAATTGCAAGTCTTACTGGTGTTGCTGGAAACACAGGGCAGAACCTCATGCTCTACCTGTGGTGAGTTTGGAGGTGGGGGGGGGGGGGGGGGGGGGGCGGGGGTGGTCGGGGGGCACAACTGATCAGGCAGGAGGGGAGGGTGGCAGGTTGGAGATCCCGTCACCTACCCTCCTCCACCCCAATAAAGTCTGGGATGGGAAGGTCCATGCACAACCTTCCACCCTGCCACCTATTAATGTGAGCTCTGGGGTAAGCACTCTCCAAGGTGACCTTCACAATACACAACAACGCAGAATTGCTGAGCAGAAACTGGTAGCCAAGTTCTGCACAAATGAGGACAGCCTCAACCGGGATCTTGAGTTATTGTCACACTATCTGTAACCCCATGACTTGCCTGGGTTTGCAAAATCTCACTAACTGTCTTGGTTGGAGACAATACACACCTCTTTAACTTGTGCTTAACCTTCTCTCCACTCACATTGTCTGTGCCTTTAAAACTTGATTACCTGTAAAGACTTGCATTCCAACTACTTTCTTGTAAATTGAGTTTGTGTCTATATATGCACTGTTTGTGAACACAACTCCTCACTCATCTGAAGAAGGAGTGACACTCCGAAGCCTTGTGCTACCAAATAAATCTGTTGGACTTTAACCTGGTGTTGTGAGACTTTTTACTGCGCTTACCCCAGTCCAATGCTAGCTCTATTAATACCCACTTAGGAGCCTCATCCTACCGCCACTGGTGTTAACCATCATCATGCAAGGGGTACGCCTAACAAATCCTGGTATGTTTGCTTCTGGGGGTAGGTGGTGGTGGTGGTGGTTGGCGAGGGTGGAGGAGGGTGCCTCTTTCTAAAGGCAGTCTGTGTTTGACCAAGTGGCCCTGCAAGCAGGAAGGTGGTCCCCGCAGAGAACCACCCCGCTGCCCTATCCACCAACCCACCTCCCCGCCTCTGCTGCATGACCCGCACTCTATGACAGGCCCCACTCTCCTGTGGCCTGGGAACATTGGTTAGCATTATTTTAGCTGAAGTTCAGATGAATAAGGGGGGATCTCATACAGAGTGACAAAATTCTAACAGGACCAGACAGGGTAGATGCAGGGAGGATGTTCCCAATGATGGGGTTGTCCAGAATCAAGGGTCACAGTCTGAAGATTCAGGGTAGACTATTTAGGACTGAGAAGAGGAGATATTTCTTCAGCTAAAGAATGGTGAGCCTGTGGAATTCATTACCACAGGAAGTAGTTGATGCCAAAACATTGAACGTATTCAAGAGGTGGCTGGATATAGTACATGAGGTGAATGGGATCAAAGGTAATGGGGAAAAAGCAGGATTAGGCTATTGAGTTGGATGATCAGCCATGATCATGACAAATGGCAGAGCAGGCTCCTCCTGCTCCTATCTTCCATGTTTCTATACTTGGCCTCGGGTGAGCGTTGGTCGACAGTCACCACCTTCCCGGTGATGCTGCCGTTCCATAGAACTGATTGGCCAGCAGGACGTCTACCCTCCCCTGGGGTCCTTGATCCCAGAGAAAGGCCAGCAGCAGGCCTGGTAAGTGCCCAACTGGCACGACATGTGTTGGGCCTTCCTGTAAAGAGGAGACACAGGGTTTCCCGCTGCTCTCCAGCTGTTCTCTCGACAAAACCCTGACCTTAATTGCTAAATTGAAAAATGCCACTTATAAAAACACAGTGTATCAAAGGATCAGTGCAGGAGCTCTGATTCTCCACTTGTTTCCTTTATCTCATTGTGATGCATAAGAGAGTTAGGTCCACTGGTTTATAAATATTCACGATTGCTGTTTTCAGATCGTTTTGTAGTCTGGACAGTCAGAAGTATTTCAGTCCATGAGGCTGCCTGTAAGGCTGTGACTGGAATGTCCCACCATTCTCAGCAGCTTTGTCAATGAGCTTTCCTCTATCGTAAGGTCAGAAGTGATGATGTTCTCTGATGAGCGCGGCACGGTGGCACAGTGGTTAGCACTGCTGCCTCACAGCTCCAAGGACCTGGGTTCGATTCCCGGCTCGGGTCACTGTCTTTCCACATTCTCCCCATGTCTGCATGGGTTTCCTACGGGTACTCCGGTTTCCTCCCACAGTGCAAAGATGTGCAGGTTAGGTTGACTGGCCACGCTAAATTAACCCTTAGCATCCAGGGATGCTTAGGTTAGAGAGAGTGGCAGGGTAAATATGTGGGGATAAGGCCTGGCTGGGATTGTGGTCGGTGCAGACGTGATGGACCGAATGGCCTTCTTCTGCACTGTAGGGATTCTATGATTGCACGGTGTTCAGTATTATTCACAATTCAATAAGGGGAACACTTGTGTCTTCATTCAGCAGGATCTAGACAACATTCAGAGTTGGTCTGACAGGTGGCAAATAACATTCATGTCACACAAGTACCACGAAACCAGCCTCCCAACCATTGACACTGTCTACACTTCCCGCTGCCTCGGCAAAGCAGCCAGCATAATCAAGGACCCTACGCACCCGGGACATTCTCTCTTCCACCTTCCTTCTTCAGGAAGAAGATACAAAAGTCTGAGGTCACGTACCACCTGACTCAAGAACAGCTTCTTCCCTGCTGCTGTCAGGCTTTTGAATGGACCTACCATGCATCAAGTTGATCTTTCTCTACACCCTAGCTATGGCTGTAACACTACGTTCTGCACTCTCTCATTTCCTTGTCTATGAACGGTATGTTTTGTCTGTATAGTGCGCAAGAAACAATACTTTTCATTGTCTGTTAATACATGTGACAATAATAAATCAAATCAAATCAAATCAAAATCTTGGTCTGCACTCTCTCATTTCCTCCTCTATGGACAGTATGTTTTGTCTGTATAGTGCGCAAGAAACAATACTTTTCACTGTATGTTAATACATGTGACAATAATAAATCAAATCAAATCAAATCAAAATCTAAGTAGCTGGCAATGAGTATCTCCAATAAGAAGTCTCACAACAGTCCAAAGATATGCGAGTTATGTTGATTAGCCATGCTAAAATTGCCCTTAGAGTACTGAAATGCGTAGACCAGAGGGATTAGCAGGTAACATACATAGGGATATGGAGGTAAGGCCTGGATGGGATTTTGGTCAGTGCAGACCTGATCGGCCAAATAGCCTCTTTCTGTACTGTAGGGTTTCTATGATTCTATGAACAGCAGGTTAAGGTCCCAACAGGTTTATTTGGAATTACGAGCTTTCGGAGCGCTGCCCCTTTACCAGGTGAGTGTGAGTGTACATTTACATGTATGTGCACATGTATGTGTGCATTGTATTTTGTATCTGTATTTGTGTTTTCACCACTCACCCGATGAAGGAGCAGCGCTCCGAAAGCTCGGGGTACCAAATAAACCTGTTGGGGCTTTAACCTGGTGTTGTGAGACTTCTTACTGTGCTTACCCCAGTACGACGCCGGCATCTCTACATCACCCCCAATAAGAGAGAATCTAACTGCCTCCTCTCGACATTCAAACAATGTTAACATTGCTTTGTCTCCCACCAACATTATCCGGAGGGGTTACCACTGACCAGAAGCTGAGCTGGCGGAGCTACTGATAACGGGTACAAAAACAAAGGCTAGTAGTTAGTGACTATCACAGAAGCGTCGAAGGAGGAAATAGTTAAAAGTTTCAATACAACACACGTCCTCAGCCCTGTTACTGATGCTGAGCCGCGCCGCATGGTGATTGCCAGTGCCTCAGCTGCCTGCTCACTGAACGTTTGTGATTATCATTACCCCAGGCCACTGTGGAACAACGCCTAATTCTCTTATTGAAGTGTGATTCAATAAGAGGCAGATTACAACACAACAAAACTGGTGATTAGAAAGATAATAGCAGGAAAGGACATTGCAGGATTAAATGAAACCCACGACTGCACACAATACACAAAAAACAAAACAGCACATGGTGGTGGGGGGGGGGGGGGGGGGGGGGGCGGCGGCGTAGGAAAGGAAACCTGACCAAACAGGAAGCCAGAAGGCAAGAAACGCACACAGTCACACACACACACACACACACACACACACACACACACACACACACACACGGAGCATGTACACACAGTCACAGACGCGGCATGCACACACAGTCTCACACAGTCACAGACGCGGCATGCACACACAGTCTCACACAGTCACAGACGCAGCATGCACACACAGTCACACACACAGTCACAGACGCAGCATGCACACACAGTCTCACACAGTCACAGACGCGGCATGCACACACAGTCACACACACAGTCACAGACGCAGCATGTACACACAGTCTCACGCACAGTCACAGACGCAGCATGTACACACAGTCACACACACAGTCACAGACGCAGCATGTACACACAGTCTCACGCACAGTCACAGACGCAGCATGTACACACAGTCTCACGCACAGTCACAGACGCAGCATGTACACACAGTCTCACACAGTCACAGACGCAGCATGCACACACAGTCTCACACAGTCACAGACGCGGCATGCACACACAGTCACACACACAGTCACAGACGCAGCATGCACACACAGTCTCACGCACAGTCACAGACGCAGCATGTACACACAGTCTCACACAGTCACAGACGCAGCATGCACACACAGTCTCACACAGTCACAGACGCAGCATGTACACACAGTCACACACAGTCACAGACGCGGCATGTACACACAGTCTCACACAGTCACAGACGCAGCATGCACACACAGTCTCACACAGTCACAGACGCAGCATGCACACACAGTCTCACACAGTCACAGACGCAGCATGCACACACAGTCTCACACAGTCACAGACGCAGCATGTACACACAGTCTCACACAGTCACAGACGCAGCATGTACACACAGTCTCACACAGTCACAGACGCAGCATGTACACACAGTCTCACACAGTCACAGACGCAGCATGTACACACAGTCTCACACACAGTCACAGACGCGGCATGCACACACAGTCTCACGCACAGTCACAGACGCAGCATGTACACACAGTCTCACACAGTCACAGACGCAGCATGTACACACAGTCACACACAGTCACAGACGCGGCATGCACACATAGTCACACGCACAGTCACAGACGCAGCATGTACACACAGTCACACACAGTCACAGACGCAGCATGCACACACAGTCACACACAGTCACAGATGCACATGCACACAGTCACACATGCAGCATGCACAGTCACTCACGCAGTCCCAGACGCAGTCACACATACAGTCACACACACAGCACGCACGCAGTCACATACATAGGCACAGTCACAGCCACATACACACACACAGTCACACATGCATTCACACGCAAATTTAAACAGCATGCACACACTCGAACACAGACATACGTGCAGCATGCATGCACAGACACACAGACATGCGCACACAAACAGATGCACACACACAGCATGTATATACACACACACAGACATATATATACAGCATGCACACACTTGTATACGGACACACAGACATACACACACAGACAAACACACACAGACAAACACTCATATACACACAGCATGCACACATAGCATGTAGTCACACATAGACATACACACACTCATTCACAGCCACACAGATATTCACACACAGCTTGTAGAATGATACACACACATGCACACTGAAATGAATCACCTCCAACAACTATAACCACCTTTTCATCTGATGGGGGTGTGGAGTAGGATACTGACAAGGTGAGGACAGAGGCAGTGTTGCTCAGTTTGTTCAGGATTCTCCCACGCTCCCTCCCTTCCACCAACCACCGCCCCCCCGCCCCCGCTCCCCCCCCCAACACACACACACACACACACACACACACACACACACACACACACACACACACACACACACACACACACACACACACACACACCCATTTGGCTGCATTCCGTGAGTCTACCAGTCAGCCACGCAGGGCCAGGTCTGCCACGCAGCTCGAGGAGGACTGCCCTCAGAAATTACTGATGCTAACTGGTGTCTGGCAGCAGTGACAGACACCTCCTTGTGGGCTCTAGCTGACCTGGATTGCAATTAGATTGTAAGAAGTCTGACCATGCTTCAGTGAGCAGATTCAGATGGTGTGAGTTTTACTCGTGGTGCTCTGAAAAAGAAACCAAGCATCCCGCCTGGGAAGCTTTTCAGAGCAGGAGAAGCCACAGGCTATAGAACACTCGGGAAGCTTCCAACAACCCTGCCATGAAGTATCATCAGGCTCCACCTCAGACAGGGTCAGCTGATGCTGGATAGCTCATCTGGAAAACAATTCTGAAACCACCTCTCCCTGGGACAGTTCATTGACAGGAAGACAAGTTGATCTGATTTATTATTGTCACATGTATTAGTCTACAGTGAAAAGCATTGTTTCTGGTGCACCATGCAAAGCACACTATTCGTGGGGAAGGAAAGGAGAGGGTGCAGAATGTAATGTTACAGTCATAGCTAGGATGTAGAGAAAAATCAACTTAATGTGAGATGGATCCATTCACAAGTCTGATGGCCGCAGGGAAGAAGCTGTTCTTGAGTCGGTTGGTACGTGACTTCAGGCTTTTGTATCTTTTTCCCGATGGAAGAAAGTGGAAGAGAGACTGTCCGGGCTGTGTGGGGTCCTTAATTATGCTGGCTGCTTTGCCGAGGCAGCAGTAAGTGTAGACAGAGTCAATGGACGGGAGGCTGGTTTGTGCGATGGATTGGGCTACATTCACACCCTTTTAGAGTTCCTTGCAGTCTTGGGCACAGCAGGAGCCAGACCAAGCTGTGATGCAACTGGAAAGAATGCTTCCTATGGTGCACCTGGAAAAGTTGAGATAGCCCTAGGCCTTTCATTCATATTGTGGTGCGTGTGGGGGGGCTTGTGGGTTGTATAGCAAGGGGGTTGGAGGCAGTGGGGTGGGACAGGGGGTGCGGTCAATAGTTCACCTGGCAGGAAGGAGGTAGTGGAATGGAAGTTGTGATGGGTGCCACACAAGCCTGGCAGGGCAGCAGGGCACGTACAATCCAAGCACTGAGGGGTAGCATGGCAAGTTGTACTTGCAATGCATCACTCTATCCAGGGGACGCCAACAAGAATGTGTCCTTTTGAGAAGTTAATCAGAGTGAGGTTAACATGGAGGCCCAGGGTCACCACCACCAGCTGTCACAGGCACTGATCTGCTGATTCTTCGCACCATGGTTTTCTTTGGAGAACGCGCAGAACGCCACACAGTCACCCAAGCTGGGAACTGAACCCGGGTCCCTGGTACTGTCAGGCAGCAGTGCTAACCATTGTGCCACCAAGTTCATACTCCAAGAGGCCAAACTCATGGGCCCTGTTGAAATCGTCACAGGGTCAGTGACCCCAGTGAGGCACAGAAGAGCAGAAATCAGAGGTATGACTACCACTAACAGTGGTTAGCACGGCTGCTTCACAGCTCCAGGGTCCTGGGTTCGATTCCCGTCTCGGGTCACTGTCTGTGTGGAGTTTGCACACTCTCCTCGTGTCTGCGTGGGTTTCCTCTGGGTACTCCGGTTTCCTCCCACAGTCCAAAGATGTGTGGGTTAGGTTGATTGGCCATGCTAAGAAATTAGAGCCCAGGGATGCATAGGTTAGAGGGATTAGTGGGCATAATATGTAGGGATATGGGGGTAGGGACTGGGTGGGATTATGTTCGGTACAGACTTGATGGGCTGAAGGGCCTCTTTCTGCACTGTAGGATTCTATGATTCTATAAATAATTGCATCAGGGATGTGCTTGGTTGGGTGTATTGCTTTATTCCTTCTATCCCACTCAAAGCTTTAGAGATTACAACTTAATCGGAAACAGTCCTGCTCCCTTCTTCATTTTCCCATGGGTGGGGATTGGGTGATGTAATTCCCACTAGAAAATTGCTTGCTTCAAACAAGATGGGCCCACTGCACTGAAGACACACTGTCTGAGCTGTGTGGTGTTGCCTAGAATCATTTCAACTCAGGAGGAAGAACAAACAAAATAAATTCTCTGTCACAACAACATTAGCCCAAGTGACATCTCCATGTGCTTCACCATAATGTCTATAATGCAGCACTCTGTGCTTTTACTAAGTGAAAAGTGCTTTTGAAATGTGTTTCTTTTTTACACATAAAATGACATTTCGAAGTACTAAGTAGCAAAAATTGTTTTCAGTGGCATGGGAAAGGAAACTGGACATAATAGAATAGACGCAACTCAGAGCAAACATCACAACTCAAGAGACATAAACACAATATAAAACACCAAGAACAACCGGACAGATACACAGCACAACCCAAAGGACAGGACAACAAGGGACACAGAATACAATCCAAAAAAAAATCACATTGTAAAGGATACAGAACAACACGAGGAAACAACATCACATCAGGGACACAAAGCAGAATACAAAAAGTACTGAGCTACGGGCTCAATGAAAACAGCACATCAGAAATATTGAAATTAGACAGCATGTTGCAAAGGATATACAGTAAGATGGAAAGAATAGTCAGCACAATGACCCCAGTTATGTTAAAAAGGATGCAGCTTAACTTAAATCACACAGAATAGCACAGAGAACACAAAATAGCAAGATGGGAAGGTTACAGTTAAACAGTGAGGTGGATACAGTGACAGTGAGAAAGATACAGTGACATTGAGATGGATACAGTGAAACAGTGAGATAGATTCAGTGACAGTGAGATGGATACAGTGATATTGAGATGGGCACAGTGAGATGGATACTGTGACATAATGAGATGGATACAGTGACAGTGAGATGGATACAGTGACATAATGAGATGGATACAGTGACAGTGAGATGGATAGTGACAGTGAGATGGATACAGTGAGACAGAGAGATGGATACAGTGATACAGTGAGATGGATACAGTGAGATGGATACAGTGACAGTGAGATGAATACAGTGATATGGTGGGGTTGATAGAGTGATACAGTGGGGTTGACACAGTGACACAGTGAGATGGATATAGTAACACTGCGTAGGACCATTAAACACATAGCAGAGTCCTAACTGGAAAATCACACTACGTCAAGCCACAAAAATCTCTCTGCGCTTCAGTGAGGAGCGAGTGATTTTTGTCACTAAGCCACAGCATGCTCCACAACATGAAAACAAAGCAATGCAGCGAGGCTCGACAGGATATTTTACATGCAAGCTGCCCAGAATCATACAACAGGCAGGAGGTTACTGCTAATGCTGTCATCCTGGCAGATGCACTCGATCAGGAATGTTGTATTCTTTCCTCTGCTTTGGTACCGATACACAGCATGTCTTCACCCATTAACCACAACAATTACCTACACGACAGCTACACGCTTCACTATCTCCACTAGTGCAACTTAAATCACAGCTCCTGTTCACACCACTAAATAAACTATTCACGTACAAAGCATACCCAAAACACAACCGACTAATCTTCCCTAACTCTGACCCCTTCATTCCTGAAGTCAGTGACTTAAACGAGGTTACCAGTTTCAGCAAAACACAAGAAATAGGAGCATCTTCAGGTTTCAATATGACCACCTCTCATTCTACTAAAATCCAATGAGTATAGGCCCAACTTTTCCTGATATGACAACCCCTTCATCTCAAGATTAATTTTCATATGTATCTCAATCAAGTGGTTATTCTTATTTTCAATTGTCCAGGTAGCAATGCTACCCCACAGCGCCAGGCACCCAGGTTCAATTCTGGCCTTGGGTGATTGCCTGACTGGAGTTTGCACAGTAGGAACATAGGAAATAGAAGCAGGAGTTGAACAATCGGCCCTTTGGGCCTGCTCCACCATTCATTTGGGGCGGCAGTGGCATAGTGGTCTGCACTGCTGCCTCATAGCTCCAGAGCCCTGGGTTCGATTCCTGGCTTGGGTCACAGCCTGTGTGGAGTTTGCACGCTCTCCCTGTGTCTGCATGGGTGTGCTCCGGTCTCCTCCCATGGTCTGAAAGATGTGCTGGTTAGTTGCATTGGCCATGCTAAGTTCTCCCTCAGTGTACCTGACCAGGCGCCAGAGTGTGGCGACTAGGGGATTTTCACAGTAACTTCTTTGCAGTGTAAATGTCAGTCTACTTGTGACACTAATAAATAAACTTTAAAATTTAGGCAGTGGCTATTCACCTTATCAGAGATAGCTACCCTTTAGCATCAATATTAAATACTGTCCACATAGGAATCTCTTCCTTCGGCCACTTCCACGCCAAAACTACAATAACCATCATTGATCTACATGATCTACAGTTTCCCGATGACAGCCGTGTCATTGCCCACTCTGCACCAGATTTGCAAATCACTCTTGAGCTTTTCAATCCTGCATACAGGAAACTCAGCCTGTTGCCAAAACAAAACTCTTATATTAACCCAGAGCTGGTCAGTCAAATATACCACCTCCCATTTACATTGAAAGAGAAAGTCTGCAACGTGTTGAGCGTATCCCACACTTTGGCAGCCACCGCTTGCAAGTGGCTATCATTGATGAGGAGATCAGAACTAGGGGCCACACATATAAAAGATAATCACTAATAAATCCGGTCGGGAATTCAGAAGGAACTTTCTTATCCAGAGAGAGGATAGAATGTGGAACTAGCATTCGCAGTAATTGCATACTCTTTGAGAAGAAGCTAGATAGACATTTGAGGCAGAAAGCAATAGAAGGATATGTTGATGAGGATAGGTGAAGAGGGATGGGGCAAATAGCATTTAGGGTGGCACAGAGGTTAGCACTGCTGCCTCACAGTGCCAGGACCCAGGATCGATTCCTGGCTCGGGTCACTGTCTGTGTGCAGCTTGCATGTTCTCCTCTTGTCTGCGTGGGTTTCCTCCAGGTGCTCCGGTTTCCTCCCACAGTCCAAAGATGTGCAGATGAAATGGACTGATCATGATAAGTTGTCCCTTGGTGTCCCAAGATGCATAGGTTAAATGGATTAGCCATGGGGTTACAGGGATAGGGCAGGGGAGAGGGCCTGGGTAGGATACTCTTGTCAGAGAGTTGGTGCAGACTCGCTGGGCCTGAATGGCTTCCTCTGCACTGTAAGGATCCTGTGACAAGTCGGGTTTCTCGAATGCAGAAATGAAGAGATTGTGAGTGATTTGCAAATCTGGGGCAGAGTGTGCAACAACACTGCAATCATCCGCAAACTGCACATCATGAATATCTTGTCATGGACCAGTTGGATTGAATGGCCTGTTTCTGCACTGCAAATACTTTGTAATCTGTCTTGTGCTACGCAATGTCTTTGCTGTTAGGATGGAAAAATGGAGAGTTGCCATTCTGTGTTCCAGTAGCTGCAGTAAACCTATTTAGAGTCACGGGTTATTTGATACAACAGTGGCAGCCACGGACTGATCTTAGAGTGTTTAATAATTCCTCACAGCTGAAAGCTAGAAAATCCTTCCCTTGTTACCCATACAACAACTTGACTTGTCCTCACCCCCACTTTCAACATTCGAGATACCTCCTCTCCCCGAGGGAGCTTCCCTCCTGTGAATTATTTAGACACAGCCAATGTTTCAGGTCTTGGTTGCAATTTCGGGTCACAAACCTTTGGATGCAGCAATGAAATTAATTAATTGGTGTAAATACTGTACATTCTCAGAAGTATAAGAGGCTTTGTGCATGGCTTATGGTTCTGGTGTGTGGAAAAAATTAATAGTTTTCTCCAAATAAGGGGCTTTACTGTTGCTTTACACAGCTCCAGAAGCCACCGCACCACATTTTGAGAGTTTTTCATCAAATCCCGACAGTACAGCAAGATGCCATTCGGCCCATCGAATCTTGCATCAACAACAATCCCACCCCAGACCCTATCCCCGTAATCCCACGCATTTACCCTGCTCATTCCCCTGACACTAAGGGACAATTTAGCATGGCCAATCCACCTGACTCGGATATCTTTGGAAAAAAACCAGAGCACCCGGAGGAAGTTCGCACAGACAATGTGCAAACTCCACACAGCCTGTCACCCAATGCTGGAATCGAACCTGGGTCCCTGGCGCTGTGAGGCAGCAGTGCTAACCGTTGTGCCACCATGCCACCCAATAAATGACCAGGGTGTGGATCAAAATACTCACAGGAACGCCCCTCTCCTTGATAATGATATGAGGCACAAAGTTGCCATCCATGTACAATCATAGAACCTGACAGTGCAGAAGGAGGCCCTTCGGCCCATCGAGTCTGCACTGAACACAATCCCACCCAGGCCCTATCCCCCTTTTCCCTACATATTATACCCACTAATCCCTCTAACCTACTCACCCCTGGACACGAAGGGGCAATTTCTTAGCATGGCCAATCAACCTAACCTGCACATCTTTGGACTGTGGGAGGAAACCAGAGCACCCGGAGGAAACCCACGCAGACACGAGGAGAACGTGCAAACTCCTCACAGACAGTGACCCGAGCCGGGAATCAAACCCAGGTCCCTGGAGCTGGGAAGCAGCAGTGCTAACCACTGTGCCACCGTGCCACCCCCAATGTAGGTACTTGACATCCACAGCACTGAATACACATGGAAGTGTGAAAGTTCTGCCCTGAGTCCTTCAGTGCCAGGACTGTAACTGTTGGACATCACCAGGGCTTTTTGGATTAAATCGGACGGGCTGCATGTTGCCACCCCAGGGCCTGAAGGGGTTACCTGTTGACAAACAGGGAACCCATGTGCCCCTGACAGATGAAAGCCTTTTACACTGTTGACCACCTTAACAAAGGAGCAGCAGGGTGGGAGCTGGACCAGTGACTGCCCGGTTCAGTTAACACACACTCCAACTGCACAAACTCCACCCTCACACATCAGAGATCAGTCCACCATCGCGGCTAATAACCTCGTTGTCGAGGGTACTCCGCTAGCCATTCGTGGGCATAGTTACATCTGTAATAACTCCAAAAATGCCCATGATGATCAATTAGTGTGGCGCCAAACCGCTTTCTCCTTTCTTAAAAAACATAGTTTCATCTCAGTGAAACACCTTCAAATGCCCTCTCGCCACAATCAATACCATTCCTCTGAAGGGCAGGAATAAATGAATGGTTTCACTAATGCTTCATCACCCTTTTCATGGATCACTCTTTAAGGCAACCTTTTTATTTTCAGAAGAAAGGAGCTTATGTAGCCCACCTCACTGTTTACAATTAGACTCCGTCCTCAGGCGTCTTTTATCACTGAAGATTCTGCCACCTTCGCCAGCCCACGAATGAGGTGTCCTACCTAAATTTATTGTAAGAAGCTGAACTGGAATAATGTGGCATTCTGCTGTAACGATCGGTATGACAACAATGGTCTGCTTGCAAAAGAGACAAAAAAAATCTAAAGCATAGCCTTGTGACAGAGAGAGATGATCCACTCCAATTGTGGCCATCTAGCGAGATAGGAGAAAGGAGTGGGCTGGGAGAGCAAGGTGGAGTGAGAACTGAAGAGAGAAGGAGGCAGAGGGGCACAGAGAGATAGACAGACCGACGGAGTGACAGAGCGAAACAGGGAGACAGATGAGCAGAGATAGCGAGAAATGGTGAGAGGGGCACAGTGAGGGAGAGAAAACAGGTACCCGCCTTCGCACGAAACAGACACGCGAGTGAGGCAGAGACAGGAAGAGAGGCACAGAGTGGCGGTCAGGAGGTCATGCAGAGATATTTAGATCAGTCCAGAGGCAGGAATATGTGTGCAAAAGATGGATACGCAAAAACAAAACGCAGAGATGTTTATATTATACATACAGTCAAGAGGCAGGAAAATGTGTGGGAAAGACACAGAGAAGGAGATGAATACACACAAAAAACACATGGAAAGATATAAATAGACACTGCAGGGAGAACAGGAGCAAACACAGATGCAAAGGAGTGAGGGATACAGTTAATCTCAACATTTTCTGATTTGTTCATTTAATTTTTCTAATAAAGAATTTAATGTCAGCTGCTGCTCACAGCTGAACAATTCTACAGCGCATGTAATTAATTGTGAAGTTGCAAAGATACCTTGCACTATGCAATGCAAAATGAATCTGTCTGTAATCACCTAATATGAGGGATACGCTATTGAGAAATTGAACTGCAAAACTGCTTTAATTTACATTCTAGTGAAATATCAGTAAGAATTACTCATTGATGTATTAATGTTTCAAATTTTTCAGTTTTCAGTTCAATTCTTAAACATTGCCATCATGATGGCAAACAAGCTTTCAGTTTTCCCCTTTCACACCTTCAGCTGGGATCACAGTTAATGATAGACTCCTGGAAAAATCTCTTCTGTTTTGTCTGGAACATTCAAGTATGCTGAACAAAACAACCAGCCCAAACTGGAGACACGTTTGTATCAGGAGTAGCAGTGTGTTGGTGGGCCATGAGTCTCACCCTAGCCACGTTGTGTACTATCGGAGTCTGCAACGCGACGCTTCGAGGTGAGACCAGCACCTCCAGACACATGGATGAGCTATCAGTGGCACAGTGGTTAGCATTGCTGCCTCAACTGCACCAGGGTCCCGGGTTCAATTCCCAGCTTGGGTGACTGTCTGTGTGGAGTTTGCACTTTCTCCCCGTGTCTGTGTGGGTTTCCTCCACATGCTCCAGTTTCCTCCTACACTCCAAAGATACGCTAGGTGGATTGGCCATGCTAAATTGACCCTGAGTGTCCCAAGGTGTGTAGGTTAGTGGATTAACAGGGTAAACAAGTGGGTTTATGGAGATAGGGCCTGGGTAAGTTTTTTTAGTCACAAGTAGCCTTACATTCACAGTGCAAGTCACTGTGAAAATCTCCTAGTCACCACACTCCGGCGCCTGTTCGGGTACACTGAGGGAGAATTTAGCACGGCCAATGCACCTAACCAGCGTGTCTTTTGAACTGTGGGAGGAAACTGGTGTACGTGGAGGAAACGCATGCAGACATGGAGAGAACGTGCAAACTCCACACAGAAACTGACCCAAGCCAGGAATCGAACCCAGGTCCCTGGCGCTGTGAGGCAGCAGTGCTAACCACTGTGCCACCATTGCAAGATCGCTGTTGGAGAGTTGATCTGGTTCGGGATCTTGGGTTCATGTTGCATTATCTATAATCCCCATGACTTGCCTGGGCTTGTAAAATCTCACTTACTGTCCTGTCTGGAGACAATACACATCTCTTTAGCCTATGCTAATGTTATCTCCACTCACATTGTCTGCACCTTTAAGACTTGAATAGCAGGTTAGCTGTAAAGACTTGCATTCTACTCAGTATTCTGTAAACTGTGTGTGACTTTATATGCCCTTCTCTGATCAGAACCTTCCACACACCTGACGAAGGAACAGAGTTTCCGAAAGCTTGTGGGATTACTATCAAATAAACCTGTCGGACTTAACCTGGTGTTGTGAGACTTTTTATTGTGTTTACCCCAGTCCAATGCTGGCATCTCTACTTCATGGATAAATATTGATCAGAGTGCTCGGGAGAAACAATTTCCCTGCCCTTCCTTGTGAGATCCGACATTCTCCCGGGTAGGCGGGGCTGTAAAGCACCTTGAGAGTGTGGAAGACATTGGCTGGAATTTTCCAGCCGTTCCCGCCAGTGGGATTTTTTGGACCAATGACAGACGGAAGATCCTGACGCTGGCCAATGGGCTGGCCACCTCCACTGCTGCCAAACATGCCATACAGGGGGGTTGGGGGAAAGGGCAATCCCACCCATTATATAAACGCACAGTGGCACAGTGGTTAAGAACATAAGAACATAAGAAATAGGAGCAGGAGTAGGCCATCTAGCCCTTCGAGCCTGCCCCGCCATTCAATAAGATCATGGCTGATCTGTCGTGGCTCAGTTCCACATTCCCGCCCTCTCCCCATAACCCTTAATCCCCTCTCTTATCAAAAACCCATCAACCCGCGTCTTAAAAATATTTAGCGAGGTAGCCTCCACCACTTCAACGGGCAGAGAATTCCAGAGATTCACCACCCTTTGAGTGAAGAAGTTCCTCCTCAACTCCGTTCTAAACCGCACCCCCCTTTATCTTGAGGCTGTGCCCCCTAGTCCTACTGTCTTTTTTGAGCGGGAAGAGTCTCTCCACCTCTATCCTATCCATCCCATTCATCATCTTATACGTCTCAATGAGATCTCCCCTCATTCTTCTAAACTCTAACGTGTACAAGCCCAGTTTATTCAGCCTCTCCTCATAGCTCACCCCCCTCAACTCCAGTATCAGCCTAGTAAACCTCCTCTGCACTCCCTCCAAGGCCAAAATATCTTTGCGCAGGTGCGGCGCCCAAAACTGCACACAGTGCTCCAGCTGCGGCCTCACCAATGCCCTATACAGCTGCAGCAAGACCTCCCTACTTTTATATTCAATCCCCCTCGCTATGAAGGCCAGCATCCCATTCGCCTTCCTGACCACCTGCTGCACCTGCAAGCTGGGTTTTTGCGACTCATGCACAAGGACCCCGAGGTCCCTCTGCACCGCCGCCTGCTGCAGTTTTTCGCCCCGTAAGTAATAGTCCTTCCTACCATTATTCCTACCAAAGTGGACCACCTTGCACTTGCCAACATTAAATTCCATTTGCCATTTCCTGGCCCATTCGCCCAGCCTATCTAGATCCTTCTGCAGACTCTCCACACCCTCCGCACAATTTGCCGTTCCCCCAATCCTGGTGTCATCAGCAAATTTCGACACCCTACACTCGGTTCCCTCCTCCAGATCATCTATATAAATGGTAAAAAGCTGAGGCCCCAGCACCGACCCCTGGGGCACTCCACTAGTCACCATCCGCCAATCCGAATAGCACCCGTTGACCCCCACTCTCTGCCTCCTATTTGACAACCAATCCTCTATCCACGCTAACACCCTACCCCCAACTCCATGTCCCTCGACCTTCTGCAATAACCTCTTGTGAGGTACTTTGTCAAACGCCTTCTGAAAATCTAGAAAGACCACATCCACCGGCTCTCCTCTATCCACCGCCCTAGACACATCCTCATAGAACTCCAGTAAATTTGTCAGACACGACTTCCCTTTAATGAAACCGTGCTGCGTCTGCTCTATCAAGCAATTCCCTTCAAGATGCCTTGCAATTTCCTCCTTAATGACAGATTCTAACATTTTACCTACCACAGACGTTAAACTAACTGGCCTATAATTCCCCGCCTTTTGCCTGGCACCCTTCTTAAACAACGGCGTAACAATAGCCGTTTTCCAATCATCCGGCACTTCCCCGGAATCCAGCGACGCAGCGCCATAGGACCTGGGTTCAATTCCCGGCTTGGGTCACTGCTTGTGCGGAGTCTGCACATTCTCCGCGTGTCTGTGTGAGTTTCCTCCGGTTTCCTCCCAGAGTCCAAAAGACATGCTGGTTAGGTGCACTGGCCATGCTAAATTCTCCTTCAACGTACCCAAACAGGCACTGGAGTGTGACGACGAAGGAAATTCCACAGTAACTTCACTGCAGCATTAATGAAAGCCTTATTTGTGACACTAACAAATAAACTTTACTTTAAATGCAAGTTTCTTTCCTTCTTTTTCCTGGCGTGTGTGAAATGAACAGCACAGAGGTGTGATTACCTTGACTGAAGCAGCATGGGGTTTTTTTGCCCTTGTTCTATTTCTTTAAATAATTGGAACCCTTCACAATCAGAAAGACGACAACTTGCAATCATAACTCACACACTCGTACTCACACCTGTCTCCAGCTGCGCCTGTTACGAAGGCAGTCAAACTCAGGCAGTCTTCAAGAGCACAAAAGTTTCTTTTCAATATAAAAAATATGTTTCTGTAGCTGAATGAGTTTCCGTGCACGCACATAACATAATTATCTCAAAGCCCTGTCACATAACGCTTATCCCCCAATTACTCAGGTTACAGAGCACTCTTTCACTGCCATTCATCTCTCTCAGTCTTAATGCTGACAGTACCACAGGCTCTTCCATTTCGGGAGCCCTCTGTCAACACTGCGCACACAAAAGGGAAACTTAATCTGTGGATTAAAAAGGTACTTAAATATACGTTACAGTATCTGAAACTCTTTCTCAAACATCTGACAGTCATGTAAAATAATACACTTCTGAAGGAGGCAGGATAGCCCAATCAAAATGATAGAAGCAACAGGAGTCTTCGATTCCCCTTAAAAGCGTTACCTCCCATGCCATCACTTAGACTCCAGTTTTCAAATTATAGATCTAGCGTGTTGTGCTCTTTATTTGAAGGTTTACTTTTAGAGGGGGAGGTTGAAGGTTTGGGGTGGGGTGAGGGCTGTCTAGGTGCATTCAGTGTTCATCAAAGGCAACTGCGCTATGTATTTTCATGGGTATCGGACTCTCAACGCGATAATAAGGGAGACTACAAATGTCGCAAATCTGAATCAAGAACAGAAAATTCTCGGCGGGTCCCACTGACAGCCGAGAAGGGCGAAGACAGGTTGACATTGTCACCAAGTGCTTTGTTCTGCTCAAAGTCACTTTCATGTTACAACGAGCTTGAGTTCAGTGAGGCCCAGAACCCACGCTGCTGAATCCATCCCCCTCACCGTGATGATAGACTGACTGGTGCTGACCGCACGGCATTCAGTAACCAGCTGGGTCATTTAGTGACACTGCCTTAGACTTATCAGATTCATGGTGGCACAGTGGTTAGCGCTGCTGCCTCACAGTGCCAGGGTCTGCGGTTCAATTCCGGTCTCAGGCCATTGTCTGTGTGGAGTTTGCACATTCTCTCCGTGTCTGTGTGGGTTTCCTCCGGGTGCTCTGGTTTCTTCCCACAGTCCAAAGATGTGTGGGTTAGGTGGATTGGCCCTTGGTGTCGGGGGGGATTAGCAGCATAAGTAAGTGGGTTATGGGGATTGGGCCTGGTTGGGATAGTAGTTGGTGCAAACTTGATAGACCAAATGTCGTCCTTCTACACTGTAGGGATTTAGCCCTTCTTTCCATAAATTGGATTTTAAGCAAGTTGAACTTTACTTGACAAACATATCAACACTATAGCGATTTAGCACACACTTACTCATTTTCACATCTTTACAGAGCTCAGCACTTGTGGGGAAGCTTTCCGCTGTGGATGGAAAAATTCGATCTCCAACAGGAAAATTACTTTCAGCCAAATAGACTTGAGGTTGAAATGCTGGAGGTTACATCTACCATCATGGATACTGGGGGCAGTGAGAATAATTTGCAGCGATAGACAGATAGCAGTAATGTTATGATGTATAAGCCAAATTAATTTTTTGAATTTTTTTTAGACATTCACTAGTACAACAGGTCAGTCAGTCCCTCGAGCATGTCCTGCCATTCAATTAGATCACGGCTGATTTGTGTCTTGACTCTGTACACCCACCTTGGTTCCTTAATCCTTATACCCTGGCCCAGGAAAACATTAAATCTGAGTGGATGGCTGAGTCAGCTTTACTGACACCAAAGGCTCTTTGATATCGCCAAGATTTTTAAAACTGAATTCAAACTCTCGGATTGCCTTGGTGGGATTTGTACTCGCTCTCTAGGGGGCGGTATTTTCTGGCCTGCGCTCGCCCCGAGACCGGAAAATCCTGTCCGAGGTCGGTGGACCTTTGCGTGGTCCGCGTTTGCATGTGGAGAATGCGGGGTTCTCCCCGTGTCCGAGTGGGTTTCCTTTTGGAGACCTTCCCTTTCCTAGGGGAACCGTAGCAGGCGGGAGGGGAAAATTCCGCCATCTGTCTCTGAAGGCCGTGAAATCGCAGGCTGACATCTTTGGAAAAATCAAGACACTTTCTGAAGGCTGCTGATGGCAACTGGAAACTGAAACTTTTTTTTGCTGCACACTTCTATTTTTCTTTTGAAAAAACGCTTGGGATAGCAGAGGATCGCAGCCAAGCCATGAAGAATGTGTTTTTTGGTACAGTCTCCGTTCTTTCTTCTTGTACGTTTTCCTAAGGTTTAAGACTTCAGCGTCTTCCAAAATTAAAACAAAGGAAAGAGGAAAGCTGAAACAAAACACCACTGTTGATGAACCCCTTCAGAACCTAGACGCAACTCTCTCTCTCTCGAACACACACAGGTGTTCCCCCCTCCAAGATAAATTATGGCTCCTTCACAAGGCAAACCTTATTGTAACAAAGCGGCCACAGTCGGTTACTCACCACACACACATAAAAAAGTTATTATATTTTTCAATCCTCGAAGACCTGACCACAGAAGGCTAAACCATCAAAGTTAGCCTTGTACGGGGTGTTCTGGGTAGATTCACCACAGGCACAATGCACGTGAGACCACAAACTGGTAATTCACCGATAACTTTGATCAGCTACAGTTCTAAATCAAGATTTGCCATGTTATTTACCAGACAGTTGAACAAATCAATACTTGAGTTTATATAGCACCCCTAAGATAGAAAGCGAGCTGCTTTCCAAAACTATAACGTAGCCTAACACTGAGCCAAAGAAGGGACAAAAAAAGTAGTGGCCAAAGTGGTGGCTTTGAGGAAGGGCTTGATGGAAGAGTAGCAGTTGGAGGGAGGGCCGGAGAGGTTTACGGAGGCTCCTGAAGGCAATGGCGGGTGAACAGAGACAGAGTTACACAAAAGGCCAGAGTCAAAGAAATGAAAGATGGGATTTTCCAGTCCCGCCGTCCTGGGACTGGAAATTCTGGCCCGAGGTGAATGGACCTTTGGTCATATCTACTGTTCACCGAGGGAGTTGAGGGAGGGGGTGTTGGGGGTTGGTTAAAGAGAGAGAGATTAGTGAAGGCATGGAGGGAATTAAACAGGAGGATGAGGATATTAAACCAGGGCACTGGAGCTCAATGGAAGTCATCAAGGACAAAGGGGTGATAGTGATGAGGCATGGAATGAATGGGTGGATAATTGACTAACGTGAACCAAAGGCAGCCAGTGAGATAATCCAATTCTACTCAATTAACCACAGGAACAAAGTCTGAATAGTTTACAAGTGTCTAAACCACAAAGCTAAAGCTGCAGCTTTCAACCCACTGCCAGACACATGTCTCACATTCCTGTGTTTCAAAACATCTTCCTATTTATCCTTCATCTTATTTCCTGGCTGCATTTTTGATTTTGCAACAGAGGCGAAAAAAAGAAGTGTCCTTTTTTTCAAAGTGAGAAGACACTTCCTGATGGGGGAAAGATATGTGGTAATTAAACCGGGCTGGTAATTCAAAGGCCCAGGCTGATGCTGTCAAAGGGGCACGGGTTCAAATCCCACCACGGCAGCTGGTGGAATTTGAATTCAGTTAATAAATCTGGAACACAAAGCTAGTCTCGGTGACCATGAAACTATCATCAATTGTTGTAAAAACTCATCTAGTGCGCTAACGTCCTTCCCTGGTCAGGCCAACATGTGACTCCAGGCCCACAACAATGAGCTGGACTTTAACTGCCCCTCTGAAATGGTCATTAAGTTTCAAGGGCAATTAGGGATGGGCAACAAGTGTTGACCTTACCAGCGACGCCCACGGATGAATAAAGAAGGAAAAAAAAGTGCTCAGGAGCTTTAGCAACTGTGTTGTCTAATCCCTACAGACCAGGAGAAAAGCTGGTTGGATTCCCAATCTGCATGATGTTTGAGGATTTCGTTGGTAGTTTTCCAATGATGGCGGGGAGAAGCTATCATTGATATCAGCTCTTCGGGACAAGTGAGAGAGAAATCAGCCAAGATTCCAACTCCCTCCACTCTGAGGTCTGTGTACCCACCCAGACTCATTACTTCACCTGGCTGACTAGGTCAATGGGGTGCCAGAGGGTGAGTGGCACTTGTGTGGGCACACGGCGACACTTCACCCTTGGTTCAGTGGGTGGCTCTCCCACCTGTCAGTCAGAAGGCTGGGGGTTCAATCCCCACCCTAGAGATTTTTACACAGAGCCCGCCAGCTCAGCACTGAAGGAGTGTTTCACTGTTGGAGGTGCTGTTACCTTCTAGGGGAGGTGCTGGACCAAACATTTTGCAAGTGATCCAGAAAGAGCACACAGCATTATTCGAAGAAGAGCAAGGGGGTTTCATAGAATCATAGAATTCCGACAGTGCAGAAGGAGGCCATTCGGCCCATCGAGCTTGTGCCGACAACAGTCCCACCCTACCCCTGTAACCCCACATATTTACCCCCCGAAAATAGGGTCAATTTACTACGGCCAAGCCACCTAACCCGCACGTCTTTGTGGGAGGAAACCGGAGCACCCGGAGGAAACCCACACAGACACGGAGAGAGCGTGCAAACTCCACGCAGACAGTGACCCGAGCCAGGAACTGCCCCAGTGTTCTGGCCTATAAACGTCCCTCAGCCTATAGAATCAAAGCTGGCCATCTGATCATTACCGATCTGTTGTTTGCGAAATTTGCTATGCGCAAACCTTCTGCTGCATTTCTGATGTTGTAACAGTTGACTGTGCTTCTGAAGCACCTTGCTGGCTTTGTGTAGAGCATTTTGTGATGTTCTGAGGCTGTGAAAAACACTTACAGGGAAAAACATGCCTGTGCAGAACAAGCTCACTATAAATCAGGAGTCAATTAACACCACCCCACCCAACCACCACCACCACCACTGCACCAGTTTTTAATTTCCACTGCCTTGGAAAATATTGCATTTCGAACCAATAGCGACAGTGAGGTCAGGAAGCCTGTTCTACACCGCTGCTATCGACCAATGTGACCCCCCCCCCTTATAAACATGAGCTCTTCATTCTCTGGTTCCTCAAAGGCAGTCGCTATCTTCAGGAAAGAGCAGAAGCTGAGCACACAGCAGTTATGACCTAGTCCTGGATGCCTGGAGTAGGAAGTAAAGCCACGGAGGTGGTAAACTCTATGCTTCTGCCTTCCATTTTCTAGCTGCAGCGGATTACTGGGTGGCACGCTACACATTAAATAATTACAGTGTGCAAGTTGTGACCAGGTTTGTAGTGGTTTCAAGAGCCTGGGGCTTTGCCGACACACCGGAATCCAGTATAAAGACTTTGTACAGCGGCAGCTAGCTCAGACAGGCTTGCACTCACATGCAAGAGCTAGATAGAGACAAAAATGCTCGGATGCTTTAATGCACACACGACAAATGTTTCATGTTGTGCCTGTGCTGTTGGAAAAGTGAAATTCCATTAGTCTAATATGCCTGCAGCACAATAACACACTGCCATCACAACTCTTCCTGCTGCCAAAGTTGGGATGAACTCAGTACTGTACGCATGTTATCTGGTTCGTTCGTGGAATATTGCCTGTGGGGCAATAAAAGAAGGCGTTGACATAGACACATTGCTGCACTTTGTCAGTCGGAACCTAAGACTGTCGGTGATCTGGGAAGAAATGCAGGTTGATAGCAGGAAAAGGATCAGTTGGCCTTCGCTGGCACTTTCATCGTCTGACGAATGGTGGATCTGATTACACCAGGAACAGGATGGCTCTTCCTGGCAAGCTGGAGGAGACATGCACTGGTTTTAAAACCACTGAGCTTTTCAAACGAACTGCTCAATCTGCAGCAGACCTGGAGTCACAAAGTTATTGGGCCAGATTTTCCAACCTCATCGCATTCTCCGACCTTACTCTGGCGAGGTTGGGGGGTTGGGTGGGGAGGGGGGGGGTCCCTTTCCATAGGTTACAGGACAATGCCAACCAAGGACAGGAGGCTGATCACATGTCCACACCATCGGGCAGAGAATGATCCGTGCAGGTGGCAAAGAAGAATGGGCAATAATACCACCAGAGGTTTGCAATATTAGACTTATGGAAATTATGAAAAAATAGTGCTCAAATGTACACAGCAACTCATCATACTTTAGGGTTTCGCAACAAATGAACTACCTTCGCAGTGAAGTCACTGTAAATCCCATAAATTCCTGGTTAAAGAAAGGAATGCTGGCAGGAGCTCCCTTATTCAAAAAGAACTACCACGGGATCTTTTATTCTCACCTGAACTTGCAGATGGGGCCTTGGCTTTGACATATTATCGTCTGAATGATGCAACCTCAGGCAACGCAGCATTCGCTCAGTCGGCAACTGAAGTGTCAGCCTAGGTTAAGTGCTCAAAGTCCCCAGTGACTCTGGGGCAAAGGTTACTGACTGAGTCATTCAGTTGTTTAAGTAGGTGATGGTGCAAGATGAGTTCCTTAACCCCTGGAGTTCAACTCTTGAAAAAAGTCAGTACTGTAAATTCAAAGCTATAGGCAGGGGTATTGGCCAGAGTATTCCAGCTTGGGCATCAAGTTGCTGCACTCTCCACCAGCAGGACATTATATAAGACAAATAGGATCCATTACAAAAAGGTAGCAAAAGCTAAAACACTGGGGTTGTTCAATATACAGTTGGATATCACAAGTGGAGAGTCACATTTAAGGTGGCGAGCTTCCGTGGCTCAAATGGCCTTTCCTTATCAATCTAAATTAACACTTTACACACTAAATTGCTGCAGATTATTTCTCAGTAGCCACGGATGATGGCACTGTGCTGTAATCCTTTGGACTGAGTGTTATCAACTATACCAAGCCTACGTCAATACCCACTGAGCACAAGAACAAACTCAAAGCAGAAACCTATCCCCACCTGAAATCGACAGTGCATTCGATAGTAAAAATACAAAACAGCGGGGATTAATTTCAAGGCAGAATTCAAGGTGGGGGAGGGGGAGGATTGGTGGAAAGAGGGGATCAGATGACAGTTACAAACCACTAAATGCATTAAATCATCTCCCGAATCCCTTGATTAGATTAGTGCTTGGAATCGCTCCTCGCAATGCTCACCATTATGCTCTACTTAAACTGATATGATTAGGATTCTAATTCATCTCCAAACAGTATACATGAGCGGCCTGAGATTTCTGATGCTAATAAATCATAGAATCCGTACAGGGAACAAGGAGGCCATTCAGCCCATCCAGTCTGCACCGACAACAATCCCACCCAAGCCCTATCCCCATAACGCTATGCATCTACCCTGACACCGAGGGGCAAAGTAGCACCTAAACTGAACATCTTTGGACTGCGAGAGGAAACCGAAGCACCTGGAGGAAACCCACGCAGACATGGGGAGAACATGCAAACTCTACGTAGAGAGTGACCAAGTTGGAAATCGAACTCGGGTCCCTGGCGCTGTGAGGCAGCAGTGCTGCCCATTGTGCCACCGTACCCACCCTACTGCTCACCTTCACCTCTATCTCACTGCTTTGATTGTTGAAATCCTGATAGTGGGAATATGAAACACTGGGTGAGATTTTATGGCCTTGCAAAAGGGCACAAAGCCTTTCAGCTGTCTTAAGCCAACACTCTGGAACTTCCTTCTTAGAGCTCTTAACTTCCCTACTTCACTGTAAGAACCTCCTCACAGGCTATTGTTTCAAACTGCATTTTCCCTCAGCTTTTATCCTTCCATTACTATTTCCTCCTCTCTTGTCTGCTTAAAATATCTTGGAATATCATTCCACAGTAAAGGTGCATTACTGATACACGTTATTGCATTTATACATAGAACTGATTGCCATCATTTCTATTTATATCCTATGAAAGTTGTCTTGCACCTCTGCAAAGCATCAGTTCCAAATGTGAAATTCTTGCCTCTGAGTCACAAGGGTCTGGATTCAACTTCCACATCGGAGTCTACAAGTAGGCTGACACTCCAGAGCAGTATTGAGGGAGTGCTGCACTGTCAGTGATGCCGTCTTCTGAATCAAATATTAAACATGGCCTTGGGGAAACTGATAAAGTTCCACCATAAACTCCAATCTTTTGCGCTTGGCTTCAATCTTCACTGTACCTACGCTCCCTCCCCCACCAACCCCCCCCCCCCCCCCCCCCCCCCCCCCCCCCACCCTGCTCAGGGGGCCAGAATTTTACCGCCCCACCCACCACAGGAATTGGAGAGGGCGAGAGGCAGACAATGGCAAGGTCCGTTGACCTTTATGGTTTTGGGATGAGCGAGGCTATAAAATCCCACCCAGTGTTCCACATCCCCGCCATCAGGGTTTCAATGAGCGAAGGAGAGAGATGGAGGTGAAGATGAGCAACGTTGCAGAAGTGGGAATGTGTTGTCTGAGAGGTGGCAAAGACTGTTCCCCCCCAAGGGTAGGCAAGTCTAAGACTAGAGGTCATTGGTTTAAGGGGAGAGGGACGAGATACAAAAGGGTCCAGAGGGGCAATTTTTTCACACAGAGGGTGGTGAGTGTCTGAAACAAGCTGCCAGAGGTAGTAGTAGAGGCGGGTACAATCTTGTCTTTTAAAAAGCATTTAGACAGTTAATGGGTAAGATGGCTATAGAAGGAGATGGGCCAGATGTGGGCAGGCTTCCGGGTTTAAAAAAGGAAGGGCGGCATGGACAAGTTTGGGCTGAAGGGCCTGTTTCCATGCTGTAAGCCTCTATGACTATATCTCTGACTCAATCAGAGTTAAAATGCAGCCTTGCGGATTTGACAGTATTACAGATTTGACAGGGTCAGCAAAACAGATCCAGCCCTGGAACGATAACCCAAAGCAAATCTTCTGCTTGTAAGGGATTACATAATCTTGAAAGAACTCGAATGTGGAGGAATCTACAATATCTACACTCCAGTTACGTTCCTTTCTGATACCCAAATCCTGGCAGAATTCACCATTACACAGCCCGCTAATGCTATCAATCTAACTTAGATCAACCGTGCAGCCCAGAAATGATTAAATTTGAATCATGTCAGTTGGATTGAATTATTCTTTATTCCTGTGCCTAGAGAACCTAATTGGTTCCTCAATCTGAATACTGCAGCAATCTGCAAAGTCCACCTCAGGGTTAAAGGATAAGGGGAGCCCTGTCCAATGGGAGTTTTGGGATTGGACAGAGAGAGGACACGTGCCCTTTCCTTCGTGCTCTGCCACTTTTCTTTCGGCTCACGTCCAACCCTTGTTGTTCCCTGTGGTGACTTGCCCTCATCTTGTGCTTTGTTGTCTTCTTGATGTTCCAGTGTGGCCCTGACTATATACAGGAGTTGGGCCCAAAGTGTGATCCAAGAGCTGCAGCGGGATCTTGAGCCCTGCCTTTTCACAGCCCAGAAAACTGACTCAATTCCTGCCGGTTCACTTTGCTTGAATTGGTGATTGATGGGGACTCAGTGGCGTCGGGGCATTATCGCTGGTAATCCAGAGATCCAGGGTGATGCTCTGAAAACCCAAGTACCAATCCCACCATGGCAGATGGTGAAATTTTAATTCAATAAAAATCTGGAATTAAAGATCATGACACCATTGTCGATTGTCGTAAAAGCCCATCGTGTTCACTAATGTCCTTTAGCAGAATATTCCCGGGGGTGGAGAGATCCAGAATCAGAGGTCACTGTTTGAGGATACAGGGTAGACTATTTAGGATGGAAATGAGGAGAAATGTCTTGACCCAGAGAGTGGTGAGCCTGTGGAATTCACTACCACAACAAGTAGTTGAGCTAAAATGTTGAATGTTTTCAGGAAGCACTTCGATATGGCTCTCGAGGTGAAGGGGATCAAAGGATATCAGAGAAAGGCTGGACTAGGCGACTGAATTGGATGATCAGCCACGATCATAATGAATGGTGGAGCAGACTCGAAGGGCCGAGTGGTCTCCTCTTGCTCCTATTTTCTGTATTTCTATGTTCAGAGAAGAAAATTATCTAGTCTGACCTCCAGATCCACAGCAATGTGGTTAGCTCTGAAATAGCTGGGCAAGCGACTCAGTTCAAGGGCAGTTAGGGATGGGCATCAAATGCTGGCCTGGCCGACAATGCCCACATGCCACGAATGAATTGTTGAAACCTGGAGTTTTGGAAAAGGGCTTATTTTGGGCAACATTGCCTCATCAGTCAGAATAAATCCTAAGCGGGAGATCCTTGTGGTATCTGCTAACACTGAGATCCATGCAAATCAATGAGGATATAGATTTCAACTTTATATCTGCCCAGGGGAGGTTTGCTCAGCAGATATTAAGCATGCAGCCCATTAAGAGAAAGAAAGGGCTTCCTGATTCATAGAAATTCCAAACATCTCCCCCCGCTGCGGGAGGAGCAGTGGGGATGGGGGTTGGGGAGGGAGGGGCGTGTGAAACAACCTCCTTCTGCACAAGTCTCAGTGGAACAGTTGTCCTGTCCTGTGGATCTGTTGTCCTGTCCTGTGGATGGCCATAAGCTGACATCAAGGACAGGAACACTGCATTAATACAAATCTGCACTCCCACAGAGACAACGGCAGGGCAGATTAACACAGCACTCTGCAGAGAATGAGGGTCAATCCCATCCGGAATACCCTTTAATGGCCTGTAACTCTGTGCTGCACCTTTCTGTGATACACCCCAACAGCCACTGCCAATGTAACAACGCATTTTAACTTTCTAAAGTGAAGTTATTTATTAGTCACAAGTAGGCTTACATTAACACTGCAATGAAGTTACTGTGAAAATTTGTCCTGGTTTCAGCTTCTTGAGTATTGTTGGAGCTTCTACACTCATCCAGGCAAGTGAAGACTATTCATCACTACAAGCTTTATGCCATGTAGATAGTGGACAGGCTTTGCGGGAGGGGTCAGGAGGTGAGTTACTTGACACAGAATTCCCATCCTCTGACCTGCTCTTGCAGCCAAAGTATTTACATGGCTAGTCCAGTTCTGTTTCAGTTTAATTCAATCATGTTAATAGTGGGGGATTCAGTAATGGTAATGCCATTGAATGTCAAGGGCTGATGGTTGGATTCTCTCATTGGAGATGGACATTGCTTGGCATCTGTGTGGCATGTTACTTGCCACTTATCAGCCCAAGCCTGAATATTGTCCATACGTTGCTGCGAATGGGCATGCACAACTTCAGTACGTGAAGAATCACGAATGGCACTGAACATTGTGCAATCATCAGTGAATATTCCCATCTCAGACCTTGTGATGTAAGGAAGGTCACTGGTGAAGTAGTAAAAGATGGTTGGGCCTTGGGCACTAACCTGAGGAACTACTGCAGTGATGTCCTGGGACTGAGAGATGTGACCTCCCACAGCCATCGTTCTTTGTGTCAGGTATGTTTCCAAACAGTTTTGCCTCCTCCCCCACAACTGACTCTGGTTTTGCTAGGGCTCAGTGATACCACACTTCGTCAAATGCTGGCTTGACGTCCAGGGCTGTCACCATGACCAAGTCTAGTTCTTAAGCTCCAGACGGTTAATTGAATACAAATTTCACTCGTTGCCATGGTGGGATTTGAACCTGTGTCTCCAGAGCATTAATCTGGGCCTCTGGATTGTTAAACCGGTGATATCATCACGGTGCCACTGCCTCACCCTGCTGAAGTAGACATCAAAGACAACATGGCACTGATTTCCCCCAGCAGTTACACACAAGGGAAGTGAACAGAAAATGGCAGCTTCCTATTGCTCAGCCAAGAACCACAGCAAACGTCCAGGAAAATAAGATCCTTCTCCTGACATTGTATTTTTGTGTTGCATCCCAACCCACAAGCAAAATATGACTCTGTTATTGTAATAATAAAGTACTGTTACTGGTGGTTTGTGGAAAATGGTTCAGTCACCTACAGACTAAACACAGCCCGAATGCTTTATTATAAACTTGACAGAACTGACGCAATAGTTCATTAAAGTTTGTCTTCTCTAATGACAATAATGGAGCTACAACTGCAACCACAGAAACACTTGTCACAATGAAAGATGTGTAAAAACAATTTATTTCTTTACATTGGTGGACAGAAGATGGGCTGGGGCTGAGCTTGGAATGGTGGGGAGGGAGAGGTGGGGGGTTCCAATTTCTGGGCATCATAAGGTATGGGATATCAATGCAAAGACATCTACTCAATTAGTGTGTCAAAGAGCACATCAAATAATCCATTTGGCAAGTGAAGTTCAACACAGCTAAACATAAGGTTGTATATTTGGTAGGAACAATTGGGAGGTCATTTATTACTTGGAAGATGCAAGTCCCTCTGGGGAAGAGGAACAAAGGGGTCTCAGAATATAGATTTGCCAATCATTCAATGATGCGCCATATGTTGTGGCATGGTGGCACAGTGGTTTGCACTGTTGCCTCACAGTGCCAGAGACTCAGGTTCAATTCCAGGCTTGGGTCACTGTCTTGTGGAGTCTGCATGTTCTCCCTGTATCTGCGTGGGTTTCCTCTGGGTGCTCTGGTTTCCTCCCTCAGTCCAACGACGTGCAGGTTAGGTGAACTGGCCATGCTAAGTGTCATTCAGACTAGCAGAGAAAATACGTGGGGTTATAGGGATAGGGCCTGGGTGGGATTGTGGTCGGTGAGGACCCAATGGGCCAAATGGCCTCCTTTGGTACTGTAGGGATTCTTTATGATTCTATTCTATGGTTCTAGCTTAGCAAGGCCATTAAAAAATTGCAAACCAATCATGAGGCTTTGTTTTCTGAAGAGACAGAATTGAAAAGTAGGGAGGTTGTGCCAAACCTGTGTTAAACCTCGGTTAGGCCACACTGAGTGCTGCGTGCAGTTCTGGCTCATATATTGTAAGGAGGCTGGAGGCACACGAGAGGGGGCTGAGATCTACAAGGAGGGTACGTGTGGGTATACACATCAGGAAAATGACTGACAGCTGGGGTCTCTTTTCTCTTGGAAAAAGGCTGAGAGATGATGCAATACAGGCCTTTAGGATTGTGCAAGATTTTGATCAAGTGGATACAGAGAGACTCTTTCCCCTTGCGGGGGAGAGCAGCGAGGGTCAGAGAAAGGTAAATCCATGCAGAATATATTTTGGCACTACACTGACCCAAGTTGGTTTTCCTCCTGGAGCCCTCCAGGGGCACTCCTACTTCTCACCAGAGTAAATTCATCAACCCCATAAGCACTAAGGGAGCAATCTGGCCCCACCACACCTAACAGGATTTATGCTTTGACTAGCCTGGGGTAAGACCTTGGACAGACAGCACTAGCCTGGCCATCGATGGGAAGGAAGGGCTAAGACGAGCCTTTTCCTTTTTAGGATCCTGTTTTCCTCTTTCCATTAGTTGGAGGACCTCCCTCCACACAAGGGTCCCAAGAGCAGCCCACACTGCCGCTGAATATGGAGGGGTCTGGTCTCCTATGTTAAGGTCATCTATATTAAATAGTAGCATCAATATCAAAAGCAGTTGGCACCTACAGCCAGTGACACTCGATTAGTATAAAACTGTCTTCTGTTTTAAGTCAACTCCTCGTCAGATCCAATAATCTTTTCCCAGCTGGGCTCCCATATGACGCTCAGGGAGTTAATTAAAAACATGCTCACAGAAGCTAAAAACAATCAGGAGACATAGATGGAAATTAAAGTGTTAATGTTCCAAATTTTCTTGTGGCAAAGGTGATTCTTTCAAACTAAGATTCCTCACAGCAACGCTCACTCTTTGAGCAGAATTAATTCAGTGCTGCTCAGCCCTTGAGGTACTAAAGACTGATGTGTCCCAACTCAGGAAACCTACACCCCATCAGCTTACCCTTCACCTCTGTCCCTGATACATTCAGCCTCAGTGCTGGCATGTATACACACACACACACACACACACACACACACACTTAGACATACACACACACACACACACTTAGACATACACACACACACACACACTTAGACATACACACACACACACACACACACACACACACTTAGACATACACACACACACACTGACATACATACACACACACACTTAGACATACACACACACACACTTAGACACACACACACTAACATACATACACATACACATATACACACACTTAGACACACACACACACAGTCATACACACAGACACACACACACACTCAGACACACACACATTGACATATGTACACACACATTGACATACATACACACAGACACATACACACAGACACATGCACACACACACACGCACATCCCTCAATAACACTTGTGTCTTATGTAGCACTCCAAGTCCAGCCAATGAGATTAACTCTGAAAGCTCCCTGTACCACAGTGCTGACAGGCCTGCAATGTGCCTCCCTCAATTGATCGGAATACATTGGAAAGGAATTATTTTACCGAAGATTACGTCAAGCTCAGAGGTTGGGTCAGAAGAAGGGCATTCTGGAAAACAAGGTCCGCGTTCCCATTGGGACAACACTTCAAATTACAGTGCGGAATTGTGTGAGAGACGGAAACTGGGATGCTGTCACCACTGATTTCTTTCAAAAACAGGCACCGGTGGAACTAAACTCCACTCTCCACCCCTGTCCCAGCACCACCATTAGGGCTGTGAACGCTGCGGGTTTCGATGACTCTTGCACAGAAATTTGTTTTCAATGTGAGAAACACTAGTCGGTAAGGTGCTGTGTTGCGTTAGCACCGAGCAGGGGTGTTTTATGCCTTGAGGTATCTTTGTGCTTAGAGCAGTGAGTTAATTAGGGCGCTGTGTGGGGGTGAGTACAAGACTCTAGAAATCCATTTTCATGCACCATTGAGCTGCTGATATCGACCCATTCCCCCAAACAAAACGGCAACTGTTTTGGACGATAAAGTTTGCTGAAATCAATGATTCTGGTGGCTTTGGCCTGTTGGATATTCTAACATCAGACTCTTGTCATGCGTGTCGTCACTCACACGTCTGTGGCCCCCCCCTTTCACACCTGCTCCCAGCCACCACACCCCCTCTGCTGACCCTCTTTGACAGCCAAGATCTCCATTTATTTACTATTATTGATCTTATTGAATGGCGGGGCAGGCTCGAAGGGCTAGATGGCCTACTCCTGCTCCTATTTCTTATGTTCTTATTACGTCACAAGTCAGCTTACATTAATGTGTGCTGGATAGGTGCACTGGCCATGCAAAATTCTCCCTCTCAGTAACTTGTGAAAATCCCCCAGTCGCCACACTCCAATGCCTGTTTGGGTACACTGGGGGAAGATTTAGCGCAGCCAGTGCACCTGACCAGCATGTCTTTCGGACTGCGGGAGGAAACCGGAGCCCCCGGAGGAAACCCACACAGACACGGGGAGAGCGTGCAGACTCCGCACTGACAGTGACCCAAGCCAGGAATCGAACCCGGGTCCCTGCAGCTGTGAGGCAGCAGTGCTAACCACTGTGCCACCATCCCGCCATCTGCGCAATGGGATGAGGAGGAAGCAGCCAGGAAGAGGGCATTTCCTGCAGCAAGCTTAATGTACACGGCGGGGGAACTGGTTTGACATCCGACTGTCAGGGCCTACCCAGTAACAGCACTTTTTGCAGCTCATTAACATGAGATAAACTGTCACGCTGTAAAGAGTAAGCTTTGCCATCAGCAGATTTTTAAAAAAGCAAATGGGATAACCTGCAACTTTAACATCCTATTGCTTCTCTGTGCTCGCTCCAATCTATTCCTGTCATTTGGGTGAATAATAGGATGAGCGCAGATGAAAGTGCTGAGGAGAACTGGCTGGGAGGAGTTGCAGAGCCTGACAGTGTGATGGAGCTGAATAAGCATCAGCTGTGATATAGCCATTAATCCAGACTGCTTCCACAATCACGCTCCTGTGACCGCGCGCATATTAATTCATCTACCCTGCTCTGGCGATTCCAAAACCTTCTCTGATGTTGTTAGCATCCACCCTTCAAACAAAAATAAAACTTTTCAAAAATTGTTACGTTCACTCGTTAGCTCCGACGGTCATCAATTTTTCCAACCATCAAGGGCGGCACGGTAGCACAGTGGTCAGCACTGCTGCTTCACAGCTCCAGGGTCCTGGGTTCGATTCCCAGCTCGGGTCACTGTCTGCGTGGAGTTTGCACATTCTCCTCGTGTCTGTGCGGGTTTTCCTCCGGATGCTCCGGTTTCCTCCCACAGTCCAAAGATGTGCAGGTTAGGTTGATTGACCGTGCTAAAATTGCCCCTTAGTGTATAGGGATGTGTAAGTTAGAGGGATTAGTGAGTATAATATGTAGGGATATGGGGATAGGGCCTGGGTGGGATTGTGTTTGGTGCAGACCCGATGGGCCGAAGGGCCTTTTTCTGCACTGTAGGGTTCTATGATTCAAAACGGTGGTGATAGTGCCACGCTCCCTCCTTTCAGCAGCTTAGGGCGACATGGTGGTTAGCACTGCTGCCTCACAGCCCAGGGACCCGGGTTCGATTCTGGCCTCGGGTGACTGTCCGTGTGGAGTTTGCACATTCTTCCCATGTCTGTGTGGGTTTCCTCCGGATGCTCCGGTTTCCTTCCAAAGTCCAAAGTTGTGCAGGTTAGGTGAAATGGCCCTGCTAAATTGCCCCTTGGGGGATTAGCAGGGTAAATGTGTAGGGTTACGGAGATAGGGTGGGGGAGTGGGTGTCGGTAGGACGTTCTATCGGAGAATTGGTGCAGACCCGATGCACTGTAGGGATTCTATGATTCTAAGCCCTCATGAATAGCTCTTTTATGATTCCTGTTGCACAAGGGAGACTGGACATAGACCAAAGTATTTGGGAGGGGAGCACATTGTCAAAATACTGTGGTGACCGTGTGTTGGAGCCCCAGCAAGGGAGGTGCTCGGGGCAGTTTGTACCTGACAAGCACTCCCAGGGAAGTTTCCATTCTCTGCCCTTGGTGAAGGTTTGTGGATGGTGGACACACTTCCTTGATTGGGAAGTAGGGAGAAACCACTCTGTGATAGCTTGCCTTTACATAGCGCCCTTTTTAACAAAACAAAATAAGCCCAAGGCACTTTGCAGGAGTGCTGTAAGATAGAGTTTAGCATAGCGTACGTGAAGAGATTTTAAGGTAGGTGACGGAAGGTTGATTCTAAGGGAGAGATCTTATGGAGTTCCTAAAAGGAGAGTGATGTGGAGAGTCAGAGATGTTTACAGAGGCAATTCCCCACCGTATGGCCTCGACAACTGAAGGCACGGTCACCAGTGTCAGAATTATTAAAATCAGCGATCCACAAGATATACTCACAAATATCTCTTTGCAGCTTGATATAGAAAGTCACTGGAAGGGCCATACAATACATAAATATTTAAACAGTCGTTTAGTAGTGCAGAACCTGAGTATTGCTGAAAAAAGACACATGATGTTGAAGCTTTTCATCTTGCACTCATCAGGACAATTTGTTTTACAAATATAAAGAGAACAACAATTTATCTTGCAGGAGAAGATAATACTGAGTGGTTGGCTCGTGGGCTCTGATTGGTGGAGAATGCATCAGTCAACTGGTGATTGACAGTTAACTGCCAAGTTTTGTTTAAATTCAAACCAAGCAGGTTGACTTTGATTGGTCAAGGCATTGCTCTGGGAAATGAACCAGAGAATGGCTGTCACCTATTTTGATTAGTTGAAAGAAGTACAATGTGCATATGTGTCCTGGCTGTCTGCAAAGGAAAGGATCCCTGCGTATGAATATATGTAGTTTCTAGAATGCATTGCGTGAGCCACATTGCAAGCCTGACTGATAATCTTAAATTGGTTGTCAGTGTAATTCATAGCACACTCAGGAACACTCAGTAAATGTTATCAAATTGCAGAAACACATCTAATGCTCGGTACTGTGTTTTGTAGGGTCTGTACCTGGCCTTATCCCGGCAGTCAAAGTGACACATTGTTTGATACAATCTGCCAGCCTTTGCGTTGTACTACTTTCATGCCTAGCATCACACAGACACTGAAATTCATATGCCACATTACTCATTAGTGTGATCTCCCCCTTGACGTTTGGTATTCTTGTGAACTGTCTGGATGAGTGCAAGATGAAAAGTTTCGACAGCATGTGTCTTTTTCCTACGGCACTTAAACATTCCTTTGCTTCCTAAGCCAAGGAACATGCGATGATGGGGGTGGGGGTTGGGGGGGTGGGGGGAGCGGGAGGAGGGAAGGGAAGCGAGTAAGACAATCACGCAAAATGTGGAGTGCCTTAGCATGAACGGACAAGCAGCCCGCCTCGTTGTGCCGTCGCAGAACACCATCAGTAGTCCTGTGGAAACACTGTGCTTTGCCGGTTGGCAACAGTAATGTTAGGAAGGCCACTGTGAACAAGGAATGGCTGCTAACCGCAGCTGGAATCCACAAGGTGTTGTTTCTCTCTCACGACTTCCTTATAAAACAACAAATTATTTAACAGCGCCAGGCTGAGTGCAGAGAGAGGCAACATGTTGGTCTTGGCACTCAGTACTGTGCTTTGTCCACACAAAGAAGTCTACAAATAGCATGGCTAGCTGCATGGTACAACTATTCATTGCTGTTATCCTGCCAAAGATTATAAAGACAGAAAAGCGAAGGAATGGAATGCGAAACATTTCCTCTGTAATGTCCTTTAGATGAGAAGGTCGAAAACCAGAGGAGAATAGCTCCAAATTACCAACTCCTCCTCGAATATTTTTCTGGTCTTGCTGAGGCCCACACAGAGACCATTAAAATAACATTTGTCTTTTGCAGCACATACATTTAGCACTAGCTCAGCATGTTCCATCTCATTCATTACACATACTTAAAAAACTTTTTTGCCACATTTGAGGCTTTCCTAAAACTGAAGCTTTAATGTTTGCATTCAGAGGAGCAAATCACACTGCTTACTTTGAAATGACAGGTCACAGTAATGCACTGTAATGTGAACAAGCTGATCAGAGGCAGTATGTTAGGATTATAGTATAATCTCAGTGCTCTAATCACTATGTAAAGAGCATAGCATTCACTCACACAATCCAGGGCACCGTCTGAACCCAAGTTTTGTACAATAGATTTATGAAAACCTCCTGTCTATTAAAACTCAATCCCAGTGCCTCACCTCAACACTCAATCCCAATCCCTCCCCTCAACTCTCAATCCCAATGCCTCATCTCAACACTCAATCCCAGTGCCTCACCTCAACACTCAATCCCAATCCCTCCCCTCAACTCTCAATCCCAATGCCTCATCTCAACACTCAATCCCAGTGCCTCACCTCAACTCTCAATCCCAATGCCTCATCTCAACACTCAATCCCAGTGCCTCACCTCAACACTCAACCCCAATGCCTCATCTCAACACTCAATTCCAGTGCCTTCCCTCAACACTCAATCCTAGTGCCTCACCTCAATACTCAATCCCAGTCCCTCCCTCAACACTCAATCCCAGTGCCTCCCGTCAACTCTCAATCCCAGTGCCTCACTTCGACACTCAATCCCAGTGCTCCCCTCAACTCTCAAGCCCAGTGCCTCACCTCAACACTCATTCCCAATACCTCCCCTCAACACTCAATCCCAGTGCCTCACATCAACACTCAATCCCAGTGCCTCACCTCAACACTCAATCCCAATGCCTCACATCAACACTCAATCCCAGTCCCTCACCTCAACACTCAATCCCAGTGCCTCACATCAGCACTCAATCCCAGTCCCTCACCTCAACACTCAATCCCAGTCCCTCACCTCAACACTCAATCCCAGTGTCTCCCTTCAACAATCAATCACAGTGCATCACCTCCTCAATCCCAGTGCCTTCCCTCAACACTGAATCTCAGTGCCTCCCCAACACTCAATCCCAGTGCCTCCCCTCCACACCCAATCCCAGTCCCGCACCTCAACACTCAATTCCACTGACTGACCTCAACACTCAATCCCAATGCCTTACCTCAACACTCAATCCCAGTGCCTCACCTCAACAATCAATCCCAGTCCCTCCCCTCAACACTCAATCCCAGTGCTTCCTGTCAAAATTCAATCCCAGCGCTTCCTGTCAACACTCAATCCCAGTGTCTCCCCTCAACACTCAAACCCAGTGTCTCCCCTCAACACTCAATCCCAGTGCCTCCTGTCAACACTCAATCCCAGTGCCTCCCCTCAACACTCAAACCCAGTGTCTCCCCTCAACACTCAATCCCAGTGCCTCCTGTCAACACTCAATCCCAGTGTCTCCCCTCAACATTCAAACCCAGTGTCTCCCCTCAACACTCAATCCCAGTGCCTGCTGTCAACACTCAATCCCAGTGCCTCCTGTCAACACTCAATCCCAGTGCCTGCTGTCAACACTCAATCCCAATACCCCCCTCAACACTCAATCCCAGTACCCCCCTCAACACTCAATCCCAGTACCCCCCTCAACACTCAATCCCAGTGCCTCCCCTCAAAACTCAATTTGAGTGCCTCCCCTCAACACTCAATCCCAGTGTCTCCCCTCAACACTCATTCCCGGTGTCTCCCCTCAACACTCAATCCCAGTGCCTCCCCTCAAAACTCAATTCCAGTGTCTTCCTTCAACACTCAATCCCAGTGACTCCTGTCAACACTCAATCCCAGTCCCCCCCTCAACACTCAGTCCCAGTGTCTCCCCTCAACACTCAATTCCAGTGCCTCTCCTCAAAACTCAATTCCAGTGCCTCCCCTCAACACTCAATTCCAGTGCCTCCCCTCAACACTCAATCCCAGTGCCTCCCCTCAACACTCAATCCCAGTGCTTCCCCTCAAAACTCAATTCCAGTGCCTCACCTCAACATCAATCCCAATACCTCCCCTCAACACTCAATCCGAGTGCCTCCTGTCAACACTCAATCCCAGTGCCTCCCCTCAACACTCAATCCCAGTGCCTCCTCTCAAAACTCAATTTCAGTGCCTCCTCTCAACACTCAATCCCAGTGCCTCACCTCAACTCTCAATCACGGTCCCTCCTCTCAACTCTCAATTCCAGTACCTCCCCTCAACACACAATCCCAGTGCCTCCCCTCAACACTCGATCCCAGTGCCTCCCCTCAACACTCAATCCCAGTGCCTCACCTTCTCCATTCCAGTACCTCATCGCAACACTCAATCCTTACACTTCACCTCTGCATTTGCGTCGATCTACTGAGATCATTCCTGGTGTCTCATTAGTGGCTGGTGATGGGCGAAGTATTTGAGGGGAGACACTGGGATTGAGTGTTGAGGGGAGGCACTGGGATTGAGTGTTGAGGGGAGGCACTGGGATTGAGTGTTGAGGGGAGACACTGGGATTGAGTGTTGAGGGGAGACACTGGGATTGAGTGTTGAGGGGAGACACTGGGATTGAGTGTTGAGGGGAGACACTGGGATTGAGTGTTGAGGGGAGGCACTGGGATTGAGCGTTGAGGGGAGACACTGGGATTGAGTGTTGAGGGGAGGGATTGGGATTGAGTGTTGAGGTGAGGCACTGGGATTGAGTGTTGAGGGGAGACACTGGGATTGAGTGTTGAGGGGAGACACTGGGATTGAGTGTTGAGGGGAGGCACTGGGATTGAGTGTTGAGGGGAGACACTGGGATTGAGTGTTGAAGGGAGCCACTGGGATTGAGTGTTGAGGGGAGACACTGGGATTGAGTGTTGAGGGGAGGCACTGGGATTGAGTGTTGAGGGGAGCCACTGGGATTGAGTGTTGAGGGGAGGCACTGGGATTGAGTGTTGAGGGGAGACACTGGGATTGAGTGTTGAGGGGAGACACTGGGATTGAGTGTTGAGGGGAGACACTGGGATTGAGTGTTGAGGGGAGACACTGGGATTGAGTGTTGAGGGGAGACACTGGGATTGAGTGTTGAGGGGAGACACTGGGATTGAGTGTTGAGGGGAGACACTGGGATTGAGTGTTGAGGGGAGGCACTGGGATTGAGTGTTGAGGGGAGACACTGGGATTGAGTGTTGGTGGGGGGGGGGGAACTGGGATTGAATGTTGACAGTATTAACATCTACAACTAATCACTAGGAAATATTAGATTAGAGGATGCCTTTTCATTCAATGGACACATGGGGTGATTGGTTAGACTATCATTCTTTTGTGCTAGTGGCTTCTCATGTCACGGCTTGCCGGGGGAAATCGCTGCTGATTCATTTCTGAGCTCAAACAGTGAAAACATTTTCTCGTCACTCCGCTGCCCAGATCGTGAATGCAGCAAACTTTGCTTTCTAAATCCAGTAGCATCCCAAGTGTGCTCGTGGTTTTAATATTCTCTGAGCCCTGTGCCTCTGCCAGAACGTGTGCGAAAATGGAGAGCAAGAGGGAGAGGGGTGATCTCTGAACAACCACCAAATTCTTTTCCATCTGAAATCTATCCCAGATGGCTTCTCGCTGACTCTTTCTGTTCCATTTATGGAACGCCATGTAGAACCACTTCCGGGTCACGACACCAAGGTACAGCCAGTTAAAAATAGATGGGGGCGGTGGGGGAATGGTGGGTGAGAACTCTTAATCTTCCTTGCCTTCTTGTGTAAACACTTCTGGTTGAATATTTGCATCAGATATACATGCAAATGACTTTTTTAAACTCTGGAAAGGATTTCAATCCATTAAGGAGATTATGACTGCTGGATCATGCAAATAAAATAACTTGTACTGAGACATGACTGCATGCCCTCATGAATATTGCCTACTGAAACAATTCTTGATGTGTAGGTACTAATCTGAGGACTGTGTGTCCTCACACATCCTCTCCCTACTAATCCGCCGCCATTTAGAAGTCACAGGAATTGTGTCAGGTTATGGCTCGGGGAAAAGAGTTTAATAACCCAATTAAATAAAGCAAACATTAACCTTATTTCTGTTGTGTTGCCTGCTGTACTCGGTAGATAAATGACTAAATTCCAGGGAAAATGTTTACACTTAGGCTTTTAAATAATAAAGCAATTCAACGTCTGGTGTGCCTGAATCAAGAACCCTAACCAAAGGCACGGTGACACAGTGATTAGCACTTCTGCGTCACAGCACCAGGGAAACGTGTTAGATTCTGGCCTCGGGTGACTTGTGTGGAGTTTGAACATTCTCCCCGTGTCTGTGTGGGTTTCTCTCTGGGTGCTCCGGTTTCCTCCCACAGATGTGCGAATAAGGTGAATTTGCCACGCTAAATTGACTCTAGTGTCAGGGGGATTAGCAGGGTAAAAATGTGGGGTGACGAGAATCGGGCCTGGATGGGATTGTGGTCGGTGCAAACTCAATGGGCCAAATAGCCTCTTTCTGCAATGTAGTGTTTCAATGATTCTACTCTATGATTCAAAGGTTTGAGGAAGCTCGGCAGCCCAGGTAGGCCCTGGGCTCAAAGCAAGCCTGACACTCCCCCCCAACACTCGACTGCAACCTCAGTACAGAAGGCGGGATGAATCGAGAGATTCTTACCAAATGAAAAAGTTGTTGCAGGAAGTTAGAAGTCAAACCTCCTCCTCCTGGCCACCACCCCCAACCCAGCCGCATTCTCTCCTTTCCCCTCTCTCCCTAGCCCTGAGCTTTGGTGTAACATTCCTCCAATAGCCAGCCCGAAAGACCCTTTTTCTCTGAGTGGGTATCAGCAAGCTATCTCTCATGAAGGACATCGCAGCTGAGTCCAACACTGTGCTCACCTGACATCCCTAACATGTGCCCTTTCCAGCACAGCTGGGGCACCTGGGAAGAGGGTAACAAGAATTGGATGGACATCTCTCATCCTTTCAATCGCACATTTTTAAAAAAAATTTGCTTGTGGGATGCGGGCATCGATGGCTGGGCAGCATTTATTGCTCATCCCCGAGGGCATTTAAGAGTCAACCACATTGCTGTGGGTCTGGAGTCACATGTAGGCCAGACCAGGTAAGGACAGCAGATTTCCTTCCCTAAAGGACATTAGTGAAGCAGGTGGGTTTTTATGACAATCCACAATGGTTTCATGGGCATCATTAGACTTGTAATTCCAATTTCATCATCTGCTGTGGTGGGATTCAAACCCAGATCCCTGGAGCATCATGTTGGGTCTCTGGATTACTGGCCCCGTGATGATACAACTACACTATTACCTCACCATATGAACCAATGTCAACGACAGGCAGGTAAAGACCTTTTCTAATCCATCCAGCCTGCCTCACACACTGTAGGGTGGCACGGTGGCACAGTGGTTAGCACTGCTGCCTCACAGCGCCAGGGACCTGGGTTCGATTCCCAGCTTGGGTCACTGTCTGTGTGGAGTTTGCACATTCCCCCCCATGCCTGCCTTGGCTTTCCTCCGGGTGCTCCGGTTTCCCCCCCTCCCACAGTTCAGAGATGTGCAGGTTAGTTGGATTGGCCATGTTAAATTGTCCCTTAGTGTCAGGGAGCTCTGGCTTGGATAAATACATGAGGTTGTGGGGATGGGGTACTAGGTGGGATTGTGGTCAGTGTGGACTCAATGGGCTGAATGGCCTCCTTCTGCACTGTAGAATTCTATGAATTGCAATATCTTATTTATCTCAATACAGACACACTCTATCCTCTCCCCAGACTGTGTGTTCTCCTGGGAGAGATAAAGTAAGTGTGTTCTCCTGGGAGAGATAAAGTAATCCAGGCCAGTTTATGGGGAAAAGCCTGTGATCATTGGTCACTTGGGCACATGGGTGAATCCAACACTTGTCGGCCAATATCGTTGCTTATTCATTCAGAGTTGAGTCATCTCTAATCCAATAAAAGGATTGTGTTTTCATTCTAGTGCAGGATATTTTACAGTGTGTAGTTAAAACTGCAATTACCCAGCAATTCCCAGTCACATCTCCTTCAGTAGCTTCACACGGATGCTTAGCTGAATTGCAACTTTGGCAAATCTGATTACTTGCCTGTTTGCATCCAGTGACTTTGCTATAGTCATTAACTCGTCACCTGAACATGTTTAATTCTTCCCTACACCAACCAGTTCTAATCCTCCTTAATTCTGTCATCAGCAATACTAAGGAAGCAAAGCCCCCACCACCCCCACCCACTCCCCGCTGCTAAATACCCTCGGCAGACAGACACGCATTCGCCTACCAACCCGCATGGTTCTGTACAATGGGGCATCTCTAGCCTTAAGGAATCATAATAAAGGAGAGGCCTCATCGCTTGAGGTGTCTGAGGCCGACAGCAGAGCGACTGCCCCTCCAAACAGGGAACTGTGTTCTTTACTGCATTTCCAACACATATATCTCTTGGATCAATTAACGTCGCACCATGCCAAGTTTGTCTTGCAAAATGCGGCTCTGCCAAGCAACGAAGATGCAATCCAAGACAAGCTTTCAAACTATTTAACAGAGAACATTATTGCCAGTGCTTGATTTGTTCAACTGTTAGAAGTTTGGAACTGATACAAGAGCGTGAAAGAGGAGACTGGGTGGTGCAGTGTGTTAGTTAGTGCACTATGCTTTCATCTAGGGACCCGGGCTTACATCCAGTCTATGATTGGTGCCAAAGTTTCCTTTCTCTCCCAGCTGCATAAGGGCCTGAGACTAGAATGAGCTTTGGAAAGTCCTGACTGTGCTGTCAGAAAGCACAGAGCAAACTTAACTGAACCTCTCAGGGTGAAGATTGTCACTGTGGGCTGTGGCTCCACTAACTTAAAGCCTTGAGCAGAGGAACTTACACACCCCACCCAGTCTTCACAGAGATGACTGATGTGAAACATGGAAATGCTCTACCAGGGATATCGGAGGTTGCAATCAAAGCACTTTGTAGGGTCATGGTGGAGTGAACTTCATCTTAATGATTTCCGCTCCTCATTTTTTTCTTGTTCATTCGTGGGACATGGGTGTTGCTGGCTGGCCAGCATTTATTGCCCATCCCTGGTTACCCTTGAGAAGGAGCTGCCTCCTTGAAATACTGCAGTCCATGTGCTATGGGTTGACCCACAGTGCTGTTAGGGAGGGAATTCCAGGATTTTGATCCAGCCACTGCAAAGGAACAGCGATATATTTCCAAGTCAGGGTGGTGAGTAGGTTAGAGGGGAATCTCCAGGTGGTGGTGTTCCCAGTCATCTGTTGCCCTTTGTCCTTCTAAGATGGAGGTGGTCGTGGAATTGGAAGGTGCTGCCTAAGGAGCTTTGGATCATGCAGCTCATTCATTCCTGATGCATAACGCAGAAACATCGTTCTATTTCCCAGCCTAAAGCTCACCTTGCTAAGCAAGGAATTCAATTAAAAGATAATATAGTGGATGTGTGGAAAAGTTGAGAAGGGTGGGGATGGTGAAGGGATTGTCAACTAAAAAAGATACCAAATAACTTCCAGTGAATTCCACAGACTGCCCACTTCCCATTTTGTTTTTCCACAGACAGTAGGAGCCTTTTCAAGCATTGCTTCATCAGCAGTACAATAATGAGAGTGCTATGCAGCTATCTGCCAGCACCTGCCACAGGCAGCAGGAAAACCCAAACAAAGTTGCCAAATATTTGTTTTCAGCAGATCAAGACCAAAACAACAGGTCCCTCTGTGCAACGACGGGAGAAGGATGTTGGGCAAGGTATAGCGCCTTTGATAACTTCCTCAGACACTGCAGCAGCTAATTTTCATCCATGCAATTAACAAGCATTTCCTATTTGTTCCACAAAGGAAAACAGAATTAATCATGGGACACACCACACACTTATCCACACTTATCCACACACACAAACTTACCCACACTTACCCACACACACAAACTTACCCACACTTACCCACACACACAAACTTACCCACACTTACCCACACACACAAACTTACCCACTCTTACCCACACACACAAACTTACCCACACTTACCCACACACACAAACTTACCGACACTTACCCACACACACAAACTTACCCACACTTACCCACACACACAAACTTACCCACTCTTACCCACACACACAAACTTACCGACACTTACCCACACACACAAACTTACCCACACTTACCCACACACACAAACTTACCCACACTTACCCACACACACAAACTTACCGACACTTACCCACACACACAAACTTACCCACACTTACCCACACACACAAACTTACCCACTCTTACCCACACACACAAACTTACCCGCTCTTACCCACACACACAAACTTACCCACACTTACCCACACACACAAACTTACCCACACACACAAACTTACCCACTCTTACCCACACACACAAACTTACCCACACACACAAACTTACCCACTCTTACCCACACACACAAACTTACCCACACTTACCCACACACACAAACTTACCCACACTTACCCACACACACAAACTTACCCACACACACAAACTTACCCACTCTTACCCACACACACAAACTTACCCACTCTTACCCACACACACAAACTTACCCACTCTTACCCACACACACAAACTTACCCACACTTACCCACACACACAAACTTACCCACACTTACCCACACACACAAACTTACCCACACTTACCCACACACACCCACACACACAAACTTACCCACTCTTACCCACACACACAAACTTACCCACACTTACCCACACACACAAACTTACCCACACTTACCCACACACACCCACACACACAAACTTACCCACTCTTACCCACACACACAAACTTACCCACACACACCCACACACACAAACTTACCCACACACACAAACTTACCCACTCTTACCCACACACACAAACTTACCCACTCTTACCCACACACACCCACACACACAAACTTACCCACACACACAAACTTACCCACACACACAAACTTACCCACTCTTACCCACACACACAAACTTACCCACTCTTACCCACACACACAAACTTACCCACACTTACCCACACACACAAACTTACCCACACACACAAACTTATCCACACTTACCCACACACACAAACTTATCCACACTTACCCACACACACATACTTACCCACACTTACCCACACACACAAACTTACCCACACTTACCCACACACACAAACTTACCCACACTTACCCACACACACAAACTTACCCACACTTACCCACACACACAAACTTACCCACACACACAAACTTACCCACACTTACCCACACACACAAACTTACCCACACTTACCCACACACACAAACTTACCCACACTCACCCACGCACACAAACTTATCCACACTTACCCACGCACACTTACCCACACTTACCCACACACACAAACTTACCCACACTCACCCACGCACACAAACTTATCCACACTTACCCACACACACAAACTTACCCACACTTACCCACACACACAAACTTACCCACACTTACCCACACACACAAACTTACCCACACTTACCCACACACACAAACTTACCCACACTTACCCACACACACAAACTTACCCACGCACACAAACTTATCCACACTTACCCACGCACACTTACCCACACTTACCCACACACACAAACTTACCCACACTCACCCACAAACACAAACTTATCCACACTTACCCACAAACACAAACTTATCCACACTTACCCACACACACAAACTTACCCACACTTACCCACACACACAAACTTATCCACACTTACCCACACACACAAACTTATCCACACTTACCCACACACACAAACTTACCCACACTTACCCACAAACACAAACTTACCCACACACACAAACTTACCCACACTTACCCACACACACAAACTTATCCACACTCACCCACAAACACAAACTTATCCACACTTACCCACAAACACAAACTTATCCACACTTACCCACAAACACAAACTTACCCACACTTACCCACAAACACAAACTTATCCACACTTACCCACACACACAAACTTACCCACACTTACCCACACACACAAACTTATCCACACTTACCCACACACACAAACTTATCCACACTTACCCACACACACAAACTTACCCACACTTACCCACAAACACAAACTTACCCACACTTACCCACACACACAAACTTACCCACACTTACCCACACACACAAACTTATCCACACTTACCCACACACACAAACTTACCCACACTTACCCACACACACAAACTTATCCACACTTACCCACACACACAAACTTATCCACACTTACCCACACACACAAACTTACCCACACTTACCCACAAACACAAACTTACCCACACTTACCCACAAACACAAACTTACCCACACTTACCCACACACACAAACTTACCCACACTTACCCACACACACAAACTTATCCACACTTACCCACACACACAAACTTACCCACACTTACCCACACACACAAACTTACCCACACTTACCCACACACACAAACTTATCCACACTCACCCACAAACACAAACTTATCCACACTTACCCACACACACAAACTTATCCACACTCACCCACAAACACAAACTTATCCACACTTACCCACACACACAAACTTACCCACACTTACCCACACACACAAACTTATCCACACTCACCCACAAACACAAACTTATCCACACTTACCCACACACACAAACTTATCCACACTTACCCACACACACAAACTTATCCACACTTACCCACACACACAAACTTACCCACACACACAAACTTACCCACACACACAAACTTACCCACACTCACCCACGCACACAAACTTATCCACACTTACCCACGCACACTTACCCACACTTACCCACACACACAAACTTACCCACACTCACCCACAAACACAAACTTATCCACACTTACCCACAAACACAAACTTACCCACACTTACCCACACACACAAACTTATCCACACTTACCCACACACACAAACTTATCCACACTTACCTACGCACACAAACTTACCCACACTTACCCACAAACACAAACTTATCCACACTTACCCACAAACACAAACTTATCCACACTTACCCACACACACAAACTTATCCACACTTACCCACACACACAAACTTACCCACACACGCAAACTTACCCACACTTACCCACACACACAAACTTACCCACACTTACCCACACAAACTTATCCACATTTACCCCCACACACTTATCCACACTTACCCACACACACTTATCCACACTTACCCACACACACTTACCCACACACACTTACCCACACACAAATTTATCCACACTTACTCACACACACAAACTTACCCACACTTACCCACACAAACTTATCCACATTTACCCCCATACACTTATCCACACTTACCTACACACACAAATTTATCCACACTTTCTCACACACACAAGCTTACCCACACTTACCCACACAAACTTATCCACATTTACCCCCATACACTTATCCACACTTACCCACACACACTTACCCACACACACAAATTTATCCACACTTACCCACACACACAAACTTACCCACACTTACCCACACAAACTTATCCACATTTACCCCCACACACTTATCCACACTTACCCACACACACTTATCCACACTTACCCACTCACACTTACCCACACACACAAACTTACCCACACTTACCCACACAAACTTATCCACATTTACCCCCACACACTTATCCACACTTACCCACTCACACTTACCCACACACACAAACTTATCCACACTTACCCATGCACACTTATCCACACACATTTACACAAGTACATTCATACACACATACAGACACACACTTATCCTCGCTTATCCACACAGTTACCCACAAGCACTTACCTATGCACGCACACACACACATTCATACACAGACACACACAGATGCACATGCACACGGATACACAGACACATGTGCACACACTGACGCACACAACTGATACACATAAAGACACACACACACCTACCTATGAGTCAACACTTCAACCTCCAAAGCATTAAACATTAACCATTATGAGCAAAGTAAGATTTGAATCAAATTTCAAGTTTCAGAAAACAAGTGTCTCTGTAAATGCTAAAATTCACCATTGATATTATGCGGTCACATACCTCATTTGTCCCATTTCAAGGACCTTGTGTTTTCTCATGTTGCCACAGCGGCTATGCTTAAGGAGTACCACATTAGCTATAATATGCTTTGGCATCTTGATGGTGTAAAAGGCGCTACATAATGCACGCACTCTCCTTTAAACAAAAATTTACTAATACTTCCCAAAGATATTTTGTTGTCCCTTTACCAAGACACCCTTTCTCTGAAAGAGCAGAGAAGCTCCAATAACAATGGGTTCATCACACAGACGCAGCTGGTAATCAGCTCTGGAGCACAGACTTAAAAACTGAGGTCTCTGCTCCAAAACGTATCCCCGAGATCATTCAATTTCTACCCATCTGTCAATGGATTCTTCATTCCCCCAGGGTCACCTTATTCCAGACCCACTTGTACTAGTCTATGATCAGTTGATTACGTCATGCCAGCTGTGCCCACTTTTAAACCTTTATTTTTAACCTTGTCTTCATGAGGCATCTCAATTTTGAGGCGCCGTCCTCTCTCTCTCTCTCTTTCTCTGTGGGCATCAGCAGTTCCTACCTTGGACACCGAGGATGCTGATGTGTAACTGCAGGAGAGAATCCTATAGTTCCTCCAGCCTAGGGACCCCACCCACTGGCCTGAAATGGATGGCAAGCGTGCCCAATGGCAACTCATTATCCAGCTCACCGTAAATTGTGTAGGCTCAGGCCAGGATCCCCATTTTAGTGCCACTGCTGGTATTCTGACTCCAAAGGGGGAAATTCTTTCCTACAAGGCATTCAGGATGATTTCACTCTGTCCACCCCCACCCCCCAGGAACAGGGCATGGGGAGGGTGCTGTGAAATCGAACCTGTGTTCTGCCCTCCTTTGCTGGTTGCAATACTAATGCCAACTATGATTCTAAGTTACAGATTCCAGTGTTGAAATGTTGCGGTGCTCACTGTATACTCTTGTCTGTATAAGGCGCACAGCTCCTTTAGACCAATTTAAAGGGTGTTGTTGGACTTGCCATTGGCTGGGTACAAGATATCCTGTCAACATTGACCTACTCGAAATTTTCTTAATACCTCTTCTCATTGGACAGGACACAGCAGCAAATGCCGCTGAACGGCCCATTTGCTACATTCCATTTTCTGCCCCCGGAAACATTTACTCAAACCCCATCCTACCATTGCTCCAATCTCCAACACTTTACTATCACTTAAAGGGCCTTCAACTCTCTTGCCACAGAGGGAATTACTCCAATTCCCCATGTGAACCCATCTGCTTTTTCTACACGGCTTCTCACTGTCATAAGCCCCCTGGAAACCTCACTGGTTAACCACGCGTTCGGCCACCTCCCCCTCATATCTTTCCGAGTGCTGATTGGGTCCGTTATTCCCACACCCTTGAGCGATTGTTTTTAAAGTTTCGTGGCTGGCATTTCGTGCACAGTTCTAGTCACCACATTACAAGAAAGACATCATTTCTGTGGAGAGGGTACAGGGAAGACTTGGAAGAATGTTGCCAGGGCTTGAAAATTGCGGCTACGAGGATGGGCTAGGATTGTGTTCCTCAGAGCAGAGGATGACAAGGGGTGACGTAACTGAAGTGTACAAGATTATCAGATAGGCTTAGATAGGATAGACAGGAAAGACTTGTTTCCTGAGAGGTCAATTACCAGGGGCCACTGACTTGAGGTGATTGGTAAAGGATTAGGAGTGACGTGGGAAGAAGCTTCTTCACCCAAGTAGTGGTGGGTGTGTGGAATTTGCTGCCTAGTCTGAGTGTTTGAGGAAGAAACCCTTAAAGGCACCTGGATCTGCACCTGAAGTGCCGCAACCTTCAAGGTCAAAGGCTGGAAGGCTAGTACTAATTTTTTTATTTTTCAGTTGGCACAGTCGTGATGGGCTGAATGGCCTGTTCCTGCCCTATAAATCTCCTCTGGTTCTAAAAGCACTTTTCCAGAAGAGAGAGGAGTGACAATTGGGAAAACGAGCAACATATTACTGGGTCCAGGGGAAAGCAGAGGATTGGGATCCCCAAGTCTTGCTGAACAGCTTCCTCCTCTACCGAAAGTTTGGTAAAAATAACTTTGTGGAACTACAGAAATAGCAGCCAGATAACAAATGGAAACTTAAGCAGTAGAGCTGCTGCTTTGGAGCACCCAGAACTCTGTGACAGAATAAATATGAGTGCAAACAATGAGAAAAGAGAGAGAAAGGGAGAATCTGGTTTTCAGTGGGTGTGGATTGAAGATAGATATCAGTTTAAAGGGCTCCCTACAGGGTGACCTCATCAATTCTCTATTTGCCCACGCCCACTACACTGTCAGTTTCTATATGTGACCAACATTTAGCATGACCTGGGACAGAAGACAATGCCAAATTCACAACTCCTGATCTTCAATGCTTTGGCGATATCCAGGGCTGACTTACCTTCAATCTGCTTCAATGCCAGAAGACAGCTTTCCCGGCTGGGAAAGACGAATGGATTGCTACAGGTCCGAATGGTGTCACACTCACACTTCCCATTGACTATGTTGCAGCCTGTTGCTAGGTTCTCATTGCAGGGCTCGAGTCCAAGAAGTTGGTCGTCTTCCCAGCTCTCGTCTGAAAGAAAAGTATTTTCAGAACATGGCCAGGATCAAAATAAGCCTACCATTTACATGTTGCTGTAAACTGTGCTTAAGTATCAAACTAGTCACAATCTTGGCACTAGTTTAGTCACTGATTGGTGGACTGGCTCCCAAACACTTGTTTATGTGAGACATATGAAGTGTTCTCTCTACCTCTCAATAACTCATCACTTCCCACATGATTTGGCTCCAAACTTTTCTTTTTAATTTTTAATTTTCTTTCTCTAAAGCACTCAGATTCAGCCAGGGCTTTAAAGGGGAATGTCAGAATTGATCAGAGACAATAAATAAAAGTACTTAAGCATCCCATGTATGTCCTACAGTACTTAAGTTTTGAGTAGCACAGTGCCTTTAAAAATAATGAGTATTTAAATGCTCCCAGCACTGCCAGCACCCCACAATAATAACGTCAGAAACTATCATTGGAAATGTGTGACACAGATGTGGCGTGGACACCAAGCACAAAGGGGACCCCAAAGAGCGATCTCACCGGCTAGCTTCAAGTTATTCACAGTCCTAGCGTACACACACACACACACACACACACACACACACACACACACACACACACACACACACACAACACACACACACACACACACACACACACACACACCTGCAACTGTATTTTCAGTTACTCATTCTGAACATTCTTCAGTTAACAAGGAGCGTATCAAATCATGGCAGGCACAGATTTAAAAAGAAAAACAGAACTGATCTTTTATCTTCTTCCACTACCTGTCAGAATTAGACATTTGACCTGGAACCTTGGTGCACAAAACTAAATGATATGGTAAAATTATTTGATAAAATAATATCACAAATTGTACTATATTTTGCATCTTTTACACATTTATCTTGAATTCTGCTTATACCCATCTTTGTGCCATTTTTTCCTCTCCACTATCTGCTGATTCACGTTATGCCAGTTCCACAGGTAACAGGAGTTCTGCTGTACCGCCCCCAAGTGTCCAATGTACATGTGCCAGCTTAAACCATGAGGTGCTGACAGATGACTAATGAACTGTGGTTGTGTAAGAACGTGTCCTTGTCTGACTTGCACCTTCCAGCTCATTCACTGTTGACTTGTGGCAAGAGCTTCCACTGTGTCTCAACCATCTCGAGGATGGATTACTCCACCATCCCACCACCACCCAATGCCACACCCCCCCACGCCGCACTCCCATCAACCCTGAGGACAGCTATTTCAGTGCATACAAGAGACTGATCCATGCTGAATATGGTTCAGCGTCTCACCACCTCCTGCATTTACCTATCAGCGTCACTAGGGGAGCTTCCATACAACTATCCTGCATAGCCACTTGGACCTCACCGGCAGCTTTCCCTCATCAATTATAAAGTTTCCTTTTGCATTTCATGGAGATAACATGGTAGAGATCTTTGACATTGCAAGAAATAAAAGAAAAAAAGTTTCACAGTGATAGCCATGCAAAATGAAACTTGGATTTAAAATACCTGAAAAATGGAGCTACCACCAAAACAAAATCACAGTAATTATAGAACGTAGAAGATAGGAGCAGGAGGCCATTCAGCCCTTTGGGCCTGCTCCACCATTCATTAAGATCATGGCTGATCCCATCCTCCCCCACCCATGTCCTTTGATTCTCTTTGCTCTCTTTGCCTCAAGTGCTACTATACTGAGGATATTTGAGCATAGTTCCTTTAGGTGGAGTTATCTGTTTTAATCCATTTCCCAGCCATTTTTTTCTCCCCATTCTTCCTTTTCAGATGTTCATCCAATTCTTTTTCTGCCCGACAGCCACTTGTGGTGGTGTTGCGGTCAGTGTCGCTATGTGTGAAATGACTTCTTCAGATTCTCCTCCATTCCAGTGTCATCAGCACACTGTGGTTCCCTGCTCCAGAAGGCACCAGATACAACGTTAGCTCAACATGCTTATTCCTCTTGTCGGCCCTTCGATTCTAACCAGGAACCTGTGTCAGCCCTTCTCAGCAGTCGAAGCATGGAGGAGGTCACAGCTGGGATAATAGACTGCAGTTAACATGCTATCAGCTCACTAACTCTAGTCAATACAATATGCAGCACTTATTAATTTTTCAATAAAAAAAATCTTGAGGTACTAAGGTGGGGAATGAATACTGTGGAAAAGGCAATTGCGAAATTTACTTGTTTCACAGAACTTTGAATTTATTTTTAATTTGAAGTGGATATAAATATAGTGCATGGTAATAAATTCATCAGTGATTGCATTATCCCACTTGCACTGTGGCCCACGTCTCAATTATCAGATAATTCTCCTAGGCTATAAGTTTTTAAGATTTAGGATACAATTCCCTTCTTTCCATGTCAATGTTCTGCTCTTCTCTTGTACAGGCAACGGACTCCTTATTAGGTAGGTTAAGTTCTCACTGGGTCCAGGATGTTCTCTGGGACCTTGTGGTTCCTCCTCTTGTCAATGTCCTCCCCTCGTACAAGCACTGACTCCTTCCACACTATGGCTTCCCTTTGATGGCCCAGCAGCCAGTTGGTCGGTATTTTCTGCCAATCTTGCCTGACTGGATGTGGCACCTTGGCTGAGACTGATTCTGGCCTCATCCTACCAGGCTCCAGCTGAGGTCACTGATGCTATTGGGTCCAATATCTCTGCTTTGCCCTTTGCTAACTCTTGTTGGATGCCAGAGCTAATGTTGTACATTGTCAGTGCCTTCTGGGACCAGGGAACCACAGTGTGCAGATAGAAAAAGTATATTTATCTATTTGTCACAAGTAGACTTACATAACACTGCAATGAAGTTACTGTGAAAATCCCCTCATTGCAACACTCCGGTGCGGGTACACTATGGGAGAACTTAGCATGGCCAATGCACCTAATCAGCATGTCTTTTGGACTGTGGGAGGAAACCGGCGCACCCTGAGGAAACCCACGTTGACATGGGTTGAAGTGCAGACTCCACATAGACAGTGACCCAAGCCAGGAATCAAACCTGGGAGCCTGGCGCTGTGAGAACTAGAATGGAGGGAAATCAGGAAGAAATCATTTCACACACAGCAACACCACAACACCTCACCTCACATAGATATCGGGGCAGAGGCTATAGCACCATTTATAAAGGAAGAATATCAAAGGATGGGGGGAAAAAGTTGAATGGCACAGTGGTTAACACACTGCTGCCTCACAGCACCAGGGATCTGGGCTTGATTTTGGCCTCGTTACGGTCTGTGTGGAGTATGCACATTCTCACTGCGTTTGCGAGGGTTTCTTCTGAGTGCTGCAGTTTCCTTCCACAGTCCAAAGATGTGCAGGTTAGGTGGGTTAGCCATGGTAAATGTGTGGGGTTACTGGAATAGGCTGTGTTGCGGGGGGGGGCCTGGGAAGGATGCTCTTCTGGAGAGTCAGTACAGACTCAATGGCCCAAATGGCCTCCTCCTGCATTGTAGGGGTTCTATGAATATATGAAAACAGATTAGCTCCACCTAAAGAACTGTGCTTCAAATATCCTCCATCTGTATAATTACTGTGGTTCTTTGGTGCTATTTCCAATTTTTCCATCATTTGAAACTCAGACTAAGTTGTTCCATCTACCAGAGCATCCTCACTCTCTGGCTAACATCTAACCGTGACATTAACCAAGACCTGGGCTTGGGTGCTCAGTAGTTAAACCTGCTGAGGCACTGAGGAGCCTGAAATAACATGCTTAACCAACACTCCCCTGCCAACTTCTGCTCCAGAATTTCATGCCAAAATTAGACATATAAAACACAAACATAAACCTTGTTTTGTTAAAAGTTAGGAAGTACAGTTGGTGGGCTTCGGAGTGTGCTGGAGCCACTTCTCCTTTGTGTCATCTTAAGCACTCAACTCTTGTTTTGCTATATCATGTGCTCCAGGGTTGGAAATGAGCCTGCAAAAGGTCCCAGTGGTACAGTAAAGGAAATCCTTGGGATATGAAGGAGAGAGGGTGGAGGGCTCCAAAACGTTCAGGATAAGAAGTGGGGGGGGGGGGGATGTTTCTTGAACACTGACATTCTTGCTGCCTAGGAAATTGGAAGAAAACTCTTGCTCCCAAGGCCAGATGTTGAGTTACCTTTACAAAACAAACACATTTCTCACGCATGCTATTTTTCCCTACCCCTCATAGTCTGAAACATTAGGAACATGGGGGCTTGGCTCCAGGCCATTCAGCCCCTCAAGCCTGTTCCCCCTCCCATCATTTCAATAAGACCATCGCTGCGGAGTGTGGTGTCAGCTCCACTTTCCGGTCCCCCAGAAACCCTGGACTCTCCTGCCTAGCCACCCCACCAAGACCTCAGCAACAAGATGGGATGAGTGCTAAGTGTGACAGTCGGCTGGACAGGCACGTAAACGATCCATTTAAGTTCCCGGACAATATAATTTGAATTCGCTTATTGTTTAGTCTGCTCCTTCGTGAGAAATTCTTTTCTTTTCCCTCTCCCTCTCCAAGGCTCATTGCTGCCGCCTGTCTTTGCAGGAAGAAAACTCAAGGCAGCGGACTTGCTTACGCCGTTCCCCACCCCCTCCCCTACCCTTCGAAAAGTCTGTCGCGCTAAAGCCAAATCTGCAGAAGGCAAATGTTTTCAATATCTTTGAGGGGGGGGGGGGGGGGAAATTTGGATGACATTTATGTTTTTGCTCCTCTCGCCAATTTGAGAGTCTTAAGGAGCTTCCAGAGGGAATAAAAACAGACCCTGCTTTCCAAGAGCTTTATTCACAGGTACAGCTCTGGTGCGGATTAAAAGCGAGTACGTGAGCGGATTAAGCAGCGGAGTGCGATGCCACTGCCCAGGGTAGCCTGGTACACTCAGTGGGCAAGGTGTTTCGCCCTTATCACTGTATCCTATTCAACTAAAGACTAAGCATCAGAGTGATTTGGTACTATTGTGCTCCACACCTGTAGTTTCAGTGACAGCAATCAGCTAAGGGAATAGGTGAAAGTTACCAGGAAAAGTTACTCTTGGCGTGTTGCGTGTGTGTCTGCTGCGTCCCCGACACACAAGGACAGGGAGAGAGACAGAGAGAGAGAGAGAAAGCATTGCCTCCCGACAGCTCGCACTGTCTTCCCGGAGGCAACAGCCACAGCCTCCAAAATCTTAGAAGCCGATCCGTAATGAGACATAGCAAACATTCCTGTCAACCTCCCCCCACCGCACCCCCCCCCCCCCAGCCACCACTTCTCTCTCAGCAGCCCACACTCAAAGGCAGGGCTCGCAATAGCGAATCCAAAAACAGCAAGGCATCTGTTAACAAGCAAAGAAAAATATGGATCGCTGCACATTCAACCAGTTCGCAGCCTCATCAGGGGATGCACTATATTATACATCATATATATATATTAAAAAGTGAATCCAATGCTTTGCCAGTCATCACACTAGAATGCAGAAAATAAAACCCACAGCCATGCAGTTAATACCTAGCCGCGATCCAATACACAATCTCAAACCCCCCACCAACCAAAGGTGCATGCCTCGTATTTTTGGGAAACACTGCGGGGCAAAAAAACATGTTTTGGCTGATGCTAGGCTGTACAAATGTAATGTGAGATTTGAGGAGGGTGCGGGATGGGGGGGGGGGGCATGGTCTGTCCCCCTTTCCACTCCAGCTGAAACGGGGGAAAACAGCAACTGGATCTAACTTCACTCCAAGTTACAGCATGCCATCATCGCGCCATGTTAATGAGAGAGAGAGGAAAAGATAGAGAGGTAGCTAGAGAGGAAAAAAGAGAGGGGAAGAAATAAAGAGAGGGAGAGAGAGAGAGAGAGAAAAGGAAAGGAGAGAGAAAGAGAAAAGGAAATAGAGAAAGAAATAGAAAGAGGAAGGTAGAGAGAAAAAGGAAGAAATAAGGAGAGGAAGAACGAGAGAGATAGAGAAATAGAGAATCTAAGAAAGAGAAATGAAATAGAGAAAGAGAGGGAAAAGAGAGAGATAGAAAAAGAGAGAAAGAAAAATAGAGAGAGAAAGAGTGAAACAAAAATACAGAGAGGAAGAGAAAATTAAATATAAAAGGGAAAGAGAAAGAGAAAAAATAGAGAAAGAAGGAGGGAGCAAGAGAAAATAGAGGAAGAAAAAGAGAAAGAAAAAGAGGAACAAAAAGAGGAAGAAAGAATGAGAGGGAATAAAGAGGGTAAAAAGAGAAAGAGATGGAGAAAATGAAAGGGAGAAAGAGAGGAAGAGATCTCCGCGCAGTTAGTTGAAGCTACCTTCGCAAAGGCCGACTTGGTAGCCGGTGATGGAATCGCCATTGAAAGGGGGTCTGATCACACAGCGGAGGCCGCGATCGCAAGTTCCGTACAGCCCGTACACCCCGCCGCAGCTCTCGTTCTTCTGCCGGGCGCAAGTGGAGCAGCAGCCGCAGAAGTCCATGACGATACTCCCGGGGCAGTTCCTGGGCTCCTCGCATTTGGATTCCTCGCACGGCAAACACACCAGAGCCCGGCCACTCTGAGCCAAGAAGTGAAGGAGCTGCAGTACCGCCAGCAGCTTGGCACCCAGGTACATCCCAGAAGAAAACATTGCTCCTCGCACCGCTATGTTTAATTTTCCAAAAAAAAGACCACACAACAAAACACACACAAAAAATAAATCCCCAGCCAGACAAAAAAAGAGGGGAGGACAAAAAACTTCCCTTTAAACAACAATAAAAAAGATACTTTCTAAAATCACGGCCAAAGTTTCCAACAAGAAAAAAAAGAAACTCTTCTTGAACGATCACTTCACAGATGCCACTTCGACACAAGACAGCAACATGCAAGGGAGAAAAGAAACAAGCCTTTTCTTTTTGCCGTCTCCTGAAAAAAAATCCAACAACAAAAAAAGTTTCTTTCTGAGGCGAAAGACTTGAAGAAAGTTGACCCAGCTTCTGATTCTCTTTCTCCAACACCCCCACCCCTCTGCTCCACTTCCAACAGGATCAGGACTTGTCCGTTTACAGCTGAGAGTTCTTTCCACACCAGGAAAAAATGTTCCGATTTCTTGCTTTCTTTCTCAAAGTGAAGGTGGGTGGGTGGGAGGGAGGGAAGGAGAGAGGAGGGGTGGCAGAGAGATGGGGAGGGGAGTGTTTTCCTCGCAGCTGTAGAGAGTAGATAGAAGTAGCTGCTGCCGCTTGCTGCTGCTGCTGCTGTTGTAGCTGGGGCAAAAGCGGTCGATCTCAGCAAAGCGGCTGCTGGCGACTGTCATATGAAAGGGGGAAGGGTTGGGGTTTTTAATGGGAATAGTTCAGTGAGTGAGTGAGTGCGGGGCGCAGCGCTCCGGATCCGCACTCAGACACATGGATACACACACATTGATACAAGCAAGTAACTCAGGCCGGACCAAGCAGCCGCATTCCCCAGCCTCCCACCCCCCCCTCCCCAAATAATCACTCATGTCAATCAAACACCCCCCCATTGTGACGTCCCCACGCTCCCGCCCCCTCCCCCCGCTCATTGGCCCGACCCTAGCAGAATATTCAAATCAGACCCCGCCTCCTTCTCCCTGCCCGCAACAGCCCAGCCGGAGTGCGCACGCGCGCATTCCAGACATTGTTACAAGGGGGGTGGCGGTGATGTGCTGAGAAATGCGCTGTGAATTCTCCTGCCTTTCATTTATTTACCCCTCCTGGCTGCTGGGTGGCCAGCCTGATGTCTGTGTAAATGTGTGTGTGTGTGGTGTCAATGTGTGCATCTGTATAATTGATATCCATGTAAATGTATGTATATATTTGATATTTATGTAAATGTTTGTGTATATATATGATGTATATACAAATGTTTGTGGGTTATATATATAATAAATAATGGATATAACCTGGCAGGGGTGGAATTATGAGGAGGCAGCTAGCCCCATTACACTTGGGCTGTGTTAATTCCTGTATGAACCTGTTGGACTTTAACCTAGTGTTGTAAGGCTTCTTACTGTGTTTACCCCAGTCTAACGCCGGCATCTCCACATCCTGCTTCCTGCGATCATGGTTTTCCTGTGCTAGGGTATAGCGAGGCGATCGGGGCAGCCAATGAGGTTGAAACGAGGCTTTTTACCTGATGCAATTTTTCAAAGCCATCTCGGCCTTTTGGCTAAGATGAAACGTTGGACCAAGCCCGGGAGGGGGTGCAATGCCTCATCCCGTCAGCTTGGATCTTGTTTGATCAAGCCCAAGATGGGATGTATATGTATATATTATTAAAAGCAAAATAGTGTGGATGCTGGAATCTGGAACAAAAACTGAAAATGCTGGAAAATCTCAGCAGATCTAACAGCATCAGTGAGGAGAGAATAGAGCCAACGTTTTGATGTATATTCTTGTCTTGTCAGCTTGGATTGGCGCGTCCCTCGTGTTTGGACTCTAATTGGACTTAATTGGCTTTTTTGATTAGGAATGAAGTAACAAAAGATACAAAAAGGACTCAATTCCGGAAGGTTGGTGGCAGTAAATGCCAGATCTTAAAAGCCCCATCATTTTCACAGGTAAAGCCAATACATTCTGCAAATTCCCAATAAGCACACGTGTGTGTATTAACATATAATGTATTAACATATTTACCTATAATTGATTTATATGTAAATACATGTGTATAATATATGATAAATATTGCATACAATCCTGGGAGGTTGGCAGTAAATGCCAGATCTTACAAGCCCCATCATTTTCACAGGTAAAGCCAACACATTCTAGAGATTCCCAATAAGCACACGTGCGTGTATTATATATAATGTATGTAAATGTGTGTGTATATATGTTATGTATGATAATGTATACAATACTTTGAGGTTGGTGGCAGTAAATGCCACATTTTAAGAGCCATATCATTTTCACAGGTAAAGCCCACCCATTCTGCAGATTCTCAATAAACACATGTGTGTATGTATATATATGTAACATATGATAAATAATTTATACAATTCTGGGAGGTCGGTGACAATAAATATCACATTTTAGAAGCCCTCTCACTTTCACAGGTAAATCCTGAAGATTCCCAATAAACATGTGTGTGTACAATATGACATATATATAATTAATGCATATGTAAATATGTGCGTGTTTATGTATATATAATATATGAATAATAATTTATACAATTCTGGGAGGTTGGCGGTGGCAGTAAATACCGCATTTTAAAAGCCCCATCATTTTCACAGGTAAAGCCAACACATTCTGCAGACACCCAAGAGACACACGTGCGTGTGTGTGTGCGCGCAAAAAATAAATCTCACTACCGCAAAAAAAAGTAGACGCCGATCAATAGTTCTCATGTTCAAAAGAATTGCGTTTCCCTATCTGGAGTGACCCGTTCACTTTTTAAACATGTTAAGCGTGGCCATTTCCCTAGGCTCTTACAGACAGTTCCTTTTGACATTTACAGTAAGGTTTTCAAATGACTAAAAAAATCCAATACTTCAGCACGGGGTGGGGGGTGCTGGATTCACTTACACAACACTTAAGACTGAAATTACGGGAAGTAACTTAACCGACCTGGGTGGAACAGACCAAAAAATTGAAATGTAAGTTTCTGTGTGTCTCTCTCTCTCACCACCACCCCCCCCCCCCCCGCCGGATTAAAGTTTTAGACTTGCAACTGCAGAACCTACACCCACCCTCCTCTCTTCCCCTGTCCTAATTTTAAAAAAATACCCCACAAAATAGCCGCAGTGATGCCGAGAGCAAATGAGGCAAAAAGGAATTTTCTCTGCAACATTCCATCAGTGTTACTCAAATAGTTTTCCCACACGTGGGGGCTGCAGTTAATCCTGCTTCCAGTTCGTACAGGAAAGAGAGAGAGAGAGAAATACCCTAACAACTCTCCCCACCGCCCCCCACCCCACCACCCCCCGCCTCCTGCGCTCAGAGAGAAGCTTGTCAGCAGTGTTAACTCGGGGACGAGAAAGGGCACACTGTTTGACAGAGGTTTGTCTCTGGAAACATGGAGGGAGAATTAGGCCAGCACCGCGGTGAGGTTGTTGTTCAGTTGTCAATGTTTGGGGTGGGGGCTGTCAGCCAGTGTGATGCCAATTTGTTCGTGTCCCAAATGTCTACCAGTCGGCTGTTCCCACCCCCCGCCAGCCACCCCCAGTGCAAATGAAAAAGGGTTCCAAAACACTTCTCAGATCATTTAAACCTGGGACGGGATAAAGCCAGGGTTTAAGCTGAACGGGGCTGGGTAATTCACTCCGGTAAACATTAGATCCTGTCCAGTGGGCCCATAGTTAACCTAGGCAGACGCACATCCAGCAGGGATGATATTCATTCATCTGAATTGGAAAAAAAAGCGTAAATTACTGTGATATGTTATTCTTTAAAATAAACAGGAGTTCCATATGTTTAAACTGATTTGCCATCTGGCCCACTCTCCGTGATTGTAAATCTCCTTCCCACGTTGCCTGGATGGCCACACAAGCCTTGGAGATCTGAAAATTGCAGAAGAGCAGCAACTCGATCTTGTGGCCCAAGCCTGTGTCTGACTATGATGTGGAGATGCCAGCCTTGTGCTGGGGTGGGGCACAGTAAGAAATCCCACAACACCAGGTTAAAGTCCAACAGGTTTATTTGGTAGCACGAGCTTTTGGAGCGCTGCTCCTTCATCAGGTGAGTGGAGAGATGGGGCTCACAAACACAGCATATATCGGCAAAATCAGATTTGCAAGATATTTTTTCTTTCCAGAAATTGAAGTGTGTGTCAATATGTGTGATCTGCTTGGAGATCCTCCGGAAGACGGTTGAGGACTCTGGGTCTGTACTCGTTGGAGTTTAGAAGGATGGGAGGGATCTAATTGAAACTTAGAGGATACTGTGAGGCCTGGATAGAGTGGATGTGGAGAGGATGTTTCCACTAGTAGGACAAAGTAGAACCAGAGGGCACAACCTCAAGCTAAAGGGACGATCCTTTAAAACAGAGATGAGGAATTCCTTCAGCCAGACAGTGGTGAATCTGTGGAACTCTTTGTCGCAGAAGGCTGTGGAGGCCAGGTCATTGAGTGTCTTTAGGACAGAGATCGATAGGTTCTTGACTAATAAGGGGATCAGGGATTATGGAGAAAAGGCAGGAGAATGAGGATGAAAAAAAAATCAGCCATGATTGAATGGCAGAGCAGACTTGATGGGCTGAGTGGCCTAATTCTGCTCCTATGTCTTACGGTCTTATAAGACCTGAATTCCAACCATTATCTTGCAATTGTGTACTTATTTAAATATGCCGAGTTTGTGGAACTCACCTCTCCGCTCATCTGATGAAGGGGCAACGCTCCCAAAACTCGTGATTCCATATAAACCTGTTGGATTTTAATTTGGTGTTGTGAGACTTCTTACTATGTTTGAATAGAAGAGGGTTAGTGTGGGTTTCCTCTGGGTGCTCTTGTTTCCTCCCATAGTCCAAAGATGTTTAGGTTAGGTGGATCAGCTTTGGTAAATGCACAGGGTTACAGGGATAGGGTACAAAGGGTGGACCTGGATAAGATGCCCTTTCGGTAAGTCGGGCCAAATTCGATGGGCTGAATTGCCTCCTTCTGCACTGTAGGGATTCTATGGATGATATAGAAAGAAAGACTTGCATTCATATAACGCCCTGGAGGAACCCCCAGACATCTCAAAGTGCTCTACAGCTGATGAAATACTTTTGAAGTGTAGTCAGTCACTGTTTGAAGTGTAGATAATGAGGGACTTCAGAGCTGCATACAAAAAATTCGGCCTGTCCTTGAATGTCACCAAAGTAAAACTCATATCAGACCTGGTAAATGAAATACTTCACCCCCCAAATATGTTGAAGGAGAGACTCAGGAATATGTTGAGCTTTTCCCACACCTTGGCACTTCCCCCCTCTGGAAAGGCCACCATTGACGAGGACCTGCTCTGCCACCTCAGCCTTCTGCAAGCTACAACAACGAGTGATCGGTCGCCAAGACCTTTGCAAGTTAAAAAAAATCATAGTCTGCAGAGCAGTCATTGTCACTACTTTCAGTGAGACCTGGACTGTGTATCAGCAACACAGAAGCAAACTAATGAGAAATTCCACCAGCACTGCCTCCACCACATCCTCCAGATTCAGTGGAAGGATTGTCAGGCAAACAGTAGTATCCTTCTTGAAGCCAGCTCCACAAACAATTCAAGCACAATTCCTGCAAAATCTACTTTGATGAATTGGACACTGTGTCCAGATGGCTGAAAACTCTCTTTGCACCAGCCCCTGTTTTACCAACTCTCAAATGGCCAACATTCCAGGGGAGGGCAAAGAAAAAAATCCTTTCCAGATGCTTCAAAGGTCTCCTTAATGACTGGGAGGAGCTTACCACCAATTGTTCAAAATGGTGGCAACTGGTCCATTGAACTGCATCCCGCTTTGAGTCACAGTACCTAAATGATGAGGCACAGCAGTAGCAGAGAACAAACAAAAAAGGAAGAAAATCCTGCACTCTGGACCCCTCTACCTCATGGGCCATCCTGTCCCATGTATCCAGCAATCTATTGGTTGAGAATTGGCCTGTGCTAAGTCACATGAAGATTCATAACAGGAAGATGGGCAGCCCAATGGCTCAGTGGCTAGGACTGCTGCCTCCCAGTGCCAGGGATCCGGGTTCAGTTCTGGCCTCGGGTCACTGTCTGTGTGGAATCTGCATGTTCTCCTTGTGTCTGCGTGGGTTTCCGCCGGGTGCTCTGGTTTCCTTCCACAGTTCAAAGATATGTGGGTTAGGTTGCTTGGCCGTGCTAAATTGCCATTTTCTGTTTTTAAGGACTAAGGTTCTACAAAAATTCAGGGTATTTTTATTGTAACTGGATGCAATAGCATATTTCCTGTCAGCTTCAGGGGTTGGGTGGGTGGGTGGGTGCGGTGGGGGGAGGGGGTGGATGGCACAGGGGGTCATCTAGTTTGGTGCTTTTTATGGGTGGCACAATTTATCATATACTTTTCAAAGGCTTTGTTGCTACGATCTTCTGCCATTTTCAGTGGACAACTAGCAACTTCATTAGCTGACACAGATGGTCAGGACTGGTGGACTTTGAACGGTATCAAGTGATGGATGAGGCTCCTGGCTTGAGCAAGTAAAATCCACCGTTGAGTTTAACTTTCCCTAATGGGCCAATGAATAGCATCAAGCAAGTCAAGCGGATGGTCGGTAATAATCTCAGTCACCAGATTCCTTGTGCAGTTTGAATGGGGCAGTGCACTCTTTGTCTGAGCATTTCATATACAAGGGACACAAGTCTGGATTTTGCTACATCATAGAGGCTGCCACAGATGTGTTTGTAAGTTTCCTTGATTGGGAGGATTACGCCAGGTCTGTAAGGGGTGAGCCTGGTGGTATAGTCAATTTTCCTGCCCATTTCTTATGTTTGGCTGAAGTGTTTTAACTTCAAACCCTACCTCTGTCTGCTCAAGTGGAAGCAAAAGACCCCACAGCACAGCTTGAAGAAGGACAGTGAGCTCTCCTGGTATCTCGGTCAACATTTTAGCCCTTGACTAACGTGAGCAAAACTGGTCACTTATCTCATTTGCCATTTGTGTGATCTTCTGTATTGCAATTTGTCTACTGCATCTGCTCACATAGGAGTTGCAATCGTAGCTCAGAAGTAACTTGTTGCTGTGACACATTTGGATTTTTTTTTATTTGTTCCTGGCTTGTGGGCATGGCTGGATAAGCCAGCATTTGTTGTCCGTCCCTTGAGAAGGTGAGCCATCTTCTTTCTCTGGTGCAGGTACACTCATAATGTTGCTTCGGAGGGAGTTGTTTGGGAGTTATATGGGCGGCACGTTGGTACATGGGCAACACGGTGGCACAGTGGGCAACACAATGGCACAATAGTTAACACTGCTGTCTCATAGCTCCAGGGACCTAGGCTCGATTCCCAGTTGGGTCACTGTCTGTGTGGAGTTTGCACATTCTCCATGTGTCTGCGTGGGTTTCCTCCAATGGTCTGAAAGAGGTACTCGCCATGCTAAATTCTCCCTCAGTGTACCCGAACAGGCACTGGAGTGTGGAAACTAGAGATTTTCACAGTAACCTCATTGCAGTGACACTAATAATAAATAAACTTAAATTTAAACTTATTTTGAACTCAGAACAGTCATTGGAGGGAAACTTGCACATGGTGGGGTTTTCTGCTCTTGTCATTTTAGGTCATAGTACCGTGAATTTGGAAGGTGCTGTTGTAGGATCCTTGCATTGCCACAGTGCACCCTGCATATGGTAAATACTGCTGCCGCTGTGTGTCAGTGGTGGAGAGATTGAATGTTTAATGTGGTGGATGGGGTGCCAGTTAAGCAGGCTACTTTGACCAGGATGGCGTTGAGTTTCTTGAGCGTTGTTGGAGCTACACCTGTCCAGGCAAGTGCAGAATATTCCATCACACTGCTGATTTATGCCCAGTAAATGATAGACATCTTTGGGGAGAGAGGAGGTGAGTTACTTTCTTAAGATACCCTTAGCATGTGAAACACAGAACACAAATGCAAGTTCTTGTTCTTTAAATTATATGGTAGGTATGTGGAGGTGACATTTTCAATGTCTCACCACTAGTTTTCTGTCACATTAGCATGTCTCTGTGTTTGAGCCGTAGTTTATAAATCTGCTCAGTGAACTTTTGTGCCCAGTCAGGCACAAGATGTGAAAACTAGTTTTTATAAATATGCATAATTAGTGGATCACCACTGGTGGGGAGATGGTGGTGTCTTGTTAATGTCACTGGGCTAGTAATCCAAAGACCCAGGCTAATACTCCAGAGACAAGGGTTCAGATTCTACCACTACTGCTGGTTGGAATGTAAATTCAATGAATCAAATCTGAAATTGAAAGCTAGTCTTGGTAACAGTGACCATGGGACCACTGACAATTGTCATGAACAACCCATCTGGTTCAGGGGAAGGAAATCTGCTCTCTTTACCTGGTCTGGTCTAGCCTACCAGGTGACTGAATATAGCCTACTCTTAAGTGCCTTCTGAAATAGCCCAGCTGGCAAATCAGTTCAGGGTCATTAGGGATGGGTGACAAGAACATAAGAACTAGGAGCAGGAGTAGGCAATTTCGTTCCTCGATTCTGCTCTGCCATTCAATACCGTAATGGCTGATCTCATCTTGGCCTCAACTTTCCCACCTGCTCACCATAACCCTTCAAACACTTACAAATTAAAAATCTATTCTTACTAATTAAGAACCTCTTCTTTAAATCTACTCGAAGTCCCAGCATCCACTGCACTCTGGGGTAGTGAATTCCATAGACTCATGACCCTTTGAGAGAAGTCATTTCTCCTTGTCTCCGCCACGCCTTATCCTAAAACTATGACCTCTTGTTCTAGATTGCCCCACAAGAGGAAACATCCTCTCCATGTCAACATTCTCTTATCATCGTGTACACCTCAATTAACTTTCCAAATGCTGGCCTTATCAGCAGCCTCCTCACCACAGGAAGGAATTAAAAAAAACACAAGTCAGATAGGTTTTGGCATGTCCGCTACAACTCTCACCAATCTTTACAGATGCACCATAGAAAGCATTCTTTCTGGTTGTATCACAGCTTGGCATGGCTCCTGCTCTGCCCAAGACTGCAAGAAACTATAAAGGGTCATGAACAAAGCCCAGTCCATCACTTAAGCCAACTCCGCTCTCCTCACACCCCTCCATTGACACTGTCTATGATTCCCGCTGCTTCGGAAAAACAGTCAGCATAATTAAGGACCCACGTACCCCAGACATACGCTCTCCCGCCTTCTTCCATCGGGAAAGAGATACAGAAATCTGAGGTCACGTCCCAACTGACTCAAGAACAGCTTCATCCATCAGGCTTTTGAAAGGACCTACCTTGCACTAAGGTGATCTTTCTCTACACCCTAGTTATGACTGAAACACTACATTCTGCACCCTCTCCTTTCCTTCTCTATGAACGGTATGCTTTGTCTGTATAGCACGCAAGAAACAATGTTTTTCACTGTATGTTAATGCATGTGACAATAATAAATCAAATCAAATCAAAATCAATGTTGGAAATTTTCAGCCAAGCTGCCTCTGATATCCATTAAAATTAATTTCTGCTTTAGGCACTGTTTGTCAAGGAATCTGTGATCAAGTGTTGTATATATCATTCTGGACCGTACCAATGTCATTTTTTTCCCTTCAATTCTTTCAGCAACATTTATTTGTGCGCATTTGGTTGTGAGACGAACAGTTACTGTATTTTTTCCTCCTGCTGTGTGTCTGCATCTGCTCAGAACTGGGTTGAGACTGTCAAGAGTCACTTTGATTGGGACCTTTGACAGCCAGCAGAGAGAGGAAGGAAATCCAGCCTGTGCTGCATTGAAATCCACATGATGAAAAGGCAATGTGCCAATTCAGTCAGTGTAGTTCAACCTTGTAAGGACTACAATTTATATTGTTTAAAACTGTATTAAAAATCCCGTCCTTAACAACCATGGGGAGCATTGAGTTCTTTGTGAAACACAGTTGAATATGTATCTTGCCTCGTGATTTAAAGACACAGCATGGGAGGCAGTGGCATAGTGGTATTGTACCTGGGCTCGTAATCCAGAGACCCAGGGTAATCCTTTGGGGACCTTTGTTCAAATCCCATCACGGCAGATGGTGAAAATTGCATTCAATAAGAATCTGGAATTAAAAGGCTAAGCATGACCAGGAAACCATTGTCGATTGTCATGAGAAACCCCGTCTGGCTCACTAATGTCTTTTCGGGAAGGAAATCTGCCGTCCTTACCTGGATCCAACCTACATGTGACTCAAGACCCACAGCAATGTGGTTGATTCTTAAATGCCCTAGCAAACACAGTGGACAGGCAATAAATGCTGGCCAAGCCAATGATGCCCACATCCCAAAATCATTTGGATCCTTGGCAGTTTGTTGAAGAGGCTATTTTAGGTTTTGGATTCCTGAACTCAGAAATGATATTTTTTCTCATTAATGTGTACTTAACAGGCCTAATTACAAATAGTAAATGGAAAACAATCATGTCAAATTACATGGAGCAAGCCATCACTTCTAGTACTTAAAAAGTTAATGGACTTTCGGTAGTTACCTAGTATTCAGGACTGTATCAGTTTTACTAATGATTTGAATGGTGACATCTTTATACAGGCAACATCAATGTATACATAACACAGGCAGGGGTAGTTACACATTCAGAACAAAAACAAACCAACATTAAACCATAACAATAGTTGGTGTACTTCTTCTAAAATACGGTACTTTCTGTCAAAATAGGTGCAGTGCATCTCAAGTTTTCCCCCTCAGGTATAGCAAAGAATAGCAGCTACAATTTCATGGAATTTTGCATTTAGCATGACAATTAGTTATCCTACTGCACAGTGGTTAGCACTGCTGCCTCAATACACCAGGGACCCAGGTTTGATTCCCAGCGTGGGTCACTGTCTGTGTGGAGTTTGCATGTTCTCCCCATATCTGCGTGGGTTTCCTCCGGGTGCTCCGGTTGCCTCCCATCGTATGAAAGATGCACTGATTAGGTGCATTGGGCCATGCTAAAATTGTCCCTCAGTGAATCCAAACAGGCGCCGGAGTGTGGCGATGAGGGCATTTTCATTAGTAACCTCATTGCAGTGTTAATGTAAGCTGACTTGTGACACTAACAAAATAAACGTTAACTTTAAACCTAACAAGCATTCAAGGATGAATGAACAAAACTCAACTTTAATTTATCATTGCATTGCCAATTAAAAAGCAGACCAGATGGTTTCAAACTTCTTGAAACTGGATGTTTCCATGCTGGTAATTTTACAATAATTGCCTCCAAAATTGCTTTTTTTTCATTTAAATTTTTACTTTTATTGTTGACAAGCACCTTACTTCCTGCTGAGAATAATTCAGTCCTCGATATAGTGGTGAAGGCTGAGTAAACTTCTCCTGGGCAATTTTCTCCAGCGACATCATGGGTACTTGCTGTTAAAGAATTAAGAAGAATCTAGAGAATAGATGGAGGGGGCAAAAGTTTTAAGCTTATTTGTTAGTCACAGGTCGACTTACATTCACACCGCGATGAAAAAAGATAACCTTAATTCTGTCTATCTGTTTGATTTTTCAAAGGTTTACTGAGGCTTTCTCAGTAATAATGTCAGAATATATAACAGAGCCCCAGAGAGAACAACAAATCACATCATTTGACAATGGCTACAGGATTGACATTGATACACAGAGCAGCTGCTACCCAGGGAAGGAACCAGAGAAAGAGGTCATATCCTTTTGCCCTTTATCAAAATTAATATATTTCTGAACGTTAGTGAGAACAAAAGACTTGCGTTTATATAGTGCCTTTCACAACCTCAGGACTCGCCGAAGGGCTTTGTAGCCAGACAAGTACTTTTGACATGAAACTCACTCACTGTCAGAAAGCACAATCGTCAATTTACACACACAGTAAACTCTCGCAAACAGGAATGTGGCAATGATCAGATAATTTAATGATTGAGGAGTAAATATTGACGCCCTTAATCCTCATTAAAATAGTGCAATTGCATATTTGATTTGATTTATTATTGTCACGTGTATTAGTACACGGTGAAAAACATTGTTCCTTGCGCATTATACAGACAAAACATACCATTCATAGAGAAGGAAAGGAGCGAGTGCAGAATGTAGTGTTACAGTCGTAGCTAGGGTGTAGAGAAAGATCAGCTTGATGTATGGTAGGTCCATTCAAAAGTCTGACAGCAGCAGGGAAGAAGCTGTTCTTGAGTCAGTTGGTATATGACCTCAGACTCTTGTATCTTTTTCCTGAAGGAAGAAGGTGAAAGAGAGAATGTCCAGGTTGTGTGGGGTCTTTAATTATGCTGGCTGCTTTGCTGAGGCAGTGGGGAAGTGTAGACGGAGTCAAGTTTGCATGATGGACTGGGCTACGTTCATGACCTTTTGTAGCTTCTATGTCTACCCAATAAAGCAAATGGGGCCTTGGTTTAATATCTCATGCACAAGATGGTGCCTCCAGCAGTGTAGTGCACCCTCAGTACTACACTTGAATGTCAGCCTAGATTACAGGCCCAAATCTTTGGAATTGATCTTCAACTCACAACCTCTCTATTCGGAGGTGAATGTGCACCCAACAGGGCCATATAGATGACTGGCAATTTGGTTGATTGAAGGAAGACAGTTACATGGTTTCTATACTGTCAACAGCAGCTCCCAAGCAACCTAAACCTTTGTGCCCTGGGGGCCAGAAAGCACCACCAAGAACTGATTTCAGCCAGTGCCTCCTGCTGGATACCAAGGTGTCTTGATTTTATGGCCATGGGAAAAGCCTTTGCACACAGCACAGGTAGGCCATTTGTGCTAACCTTTGCAAAACCCACCCCAGCCGTGGGGGAACGCTCAAGGAGATAGTAATTGTCTGAAATTTTCTTAGACATTTTTGTAGTGGATTCAGCTGCAGTAGAGTACCTCCCCCCACCGCGCCCCCACACCTCCCTCATACACACACACACATACACACACACACACACACACACACAAACACGTTACACTGGCACAGTGGTTAGCACTGCTGCGCCAGGAATCCGCTTGGGTCATTGAATGTGCGGAGTACGGAGTTCTCCCCGTGCCTGCGGGCGTTTCCTCCCACAGTCTGAAAGAAGTGCTGGTTAGGTGCATTGGCCATGCTAAATTCTCCCTCGATGTCCCCCGAACAGGCGCCAGAGTGTGGCAACTAGGAGATTTTCACAGCAACTTCGGGGCAGTGTTAATGTAAGCCTACTTGTGACGCTAATAAAATAAACTGTAATCACACACAAAACATGCACAACAGTCGGAGCAGCAGGCATAATGAGGAGTCAGGTCAGGCAACACCCCTATAACATCAAACTGCATTTATATAGCGCCTTCAATGTAGCAAAACTATCCCAGAGCATTTCATACAAGCGTTGTTGTGTGAAAGCTGACACTGAATCATACACGAAGACAACAATATGACAGGTAATAAAAATCTTGGTCAAAGAAGTAGGTTTTTGAGGAGCATCTTAAAGAACTGAAGGCAAGGAGGCAGAGATACTTAAGGAAGGAATTTCAGAATGTAGAGCCTTGCCAGCTGAATGCACACCTGCCAATGGTGGAGCCATTAAAACTGAGAGTGGGCAAGAAACCAGAACTGGAGGAGCGCAGGTGTCTCCGAGGTTTGTAGGTTGTGTAATGTGATATGCAGCCTTTGTTCTGAGTTACAAGACAATGAATGTTGCATATACAGCTGAAACAAATGTGTTAGTCCCCGAGCTCTTATTACAACTTTACTTCAGGATTCCCTTTAATTGATACTCCCCTGTCGCTCTTCATAATTCCATATTTATCCGTAGTTGCCTTCAGGCATTCCATCAGGTTTTGTGTGTGAAAATGTCCCTAGAATCTATCTAAATTCACTTGTTAGCCTAATAGTCACCTATAATAACTCCAGGAGCTGGCTGTGAAGGAACCATGCACAAAATGAAAATAAACAATAACCCAAGCCTGTGATGAACACAAAAGGACCCAACTGGGACTAGAAGGATAATGGACCCACTCAGAGTCTTGCTATGTACAGGACGTGTTATACGAGCTCCACCTGGTTGGCTGATTACCAATCTCCAGGGAGCTTGTATTGAACGAGCCCAACTGGGTGGTCAGTTAGTGATTCCCCATGCAGATCATGGGGGTTATCACATCACCAAATGAGAATTCTGAGTAAAACACTCAGGCCAAGCGGACCACAGCAGTTGCGAAACCTTAAAGGATTGCGTAATATCATTACCAAAGGCTAAATCTCCATCTTACACAAGAATCATAGAATCTGCAGTGCAGAAGGAGGCCATTTGGCCCATCAAGCCTGCATTGACAACAATGCCACCCATATCTCCCTGTAACCCTATATATTTACTCTTCTAGTCCCCTCGATACGAAAGAGCAATTTAACATGGCCAATCAACCTATCCTGCACATCCTGCACAAGTGTGGGAGGAAACTAGAGCACCTGGAGGAAACCCACGCAGACACGAGGAGAATGTACAAACTCCACACAGAGAGTCACCCAAGGTCAGAATCGAACCCGGGTCCCTCAAGCTGTGAGGCAGCAAGAGTCCTAACCATTGCGCCACTGTGCCTCTGATATTGGTTAAATTTTCTTTTCTGTTAGGTAATTGAGGATGACTTGCTTCCATTCCAATTCAGTGGGTCCTGAGATGGTTGATCCAATGCACAATTTGTAAACTCTGCCACATGTGGGGCACTTGGTGCTTGGATGGTTAGGTAGGTGAGTTGTTGGGAGATTTGTGCGCTCTCTCTGATGCCCCCACTTAGTCTATGCATATTCCCAATGAAGTTTCTCAATGCTTTTTTGAAGACTTCCTAAATAAACTTTCTCATTTTGGTCAGTCGCAAGTCAAGGACTCCCATAAGTTGTTAGGAATGTTTGATCTCTTTAGGGACGCTTTGACAACATCTCTACAGCATTACTGTTATTTTCCTGGGAGTGTCCTCCCATATCCAAGTTCTGAGTGGAGTAAATGTCTGGTGTCAAGCATATAGACAATATGTCTTGCCAGCTGAGCTGGTTTGAGTGACTTGTATCTTGATGCTGGGCGTGTTGATTAGGGGTGACAGTGGCATAGTGGTAATGTCACTGGACTAGTAATAAGAACATAAGAACATAAGAAATAGGAGCAGGAGTAGGCCATCTGGCCCTTCGAGCCTGCCCCGCCATTCAATAAGATCATGGCTGATCTGTCGTGGCTCAGTTCCACTTTCCCGCCCTCTCCCCATAACCCTTAATCCCCTCTCTTATCAAAAACCCATCAACCCGCTTCTTAAAAATATTTAGCGAGGCAGCCTCCACCACTTCAACGGGCAGAGAATTCCAGAGATTCACCACCCTTTGAGTGAAGAAGTTCCTCCTCAACTCCGTTCTGAACCGCCCCCCCTTTATCTTGAGGCTGTGCCCCCTAGTCCTACTGTCTTTTTTGAGCGGGAAGAGTCTTTCCACCTCTATCCTATCCATCCCATTCATCATCTTATACGTCTCAATGAGATCTCCCCTCATTCTTCTAAACTCTAACGAGTACAAGCCTAGTTTATTCAGCCTCTCCTCATAGCTCAACCCCCTCAACTCCGGTATCAGCCTAGTAAACCTCCTCTGCACTCCCTCCAAGGCCAAAATATCCTTGCGCAGGTGCGGCGCCCAAAACTGCACACAGTACTCCAGCTGCGGCCTCACCAATGCCCTATACAGCTGCAGCAAGACCTCCCTACTTTTATATTCAATCCCCCTCGCTATGAAGGCCAGCATCCCATTCGCCTTCCTGACCACCTGCTGCACCTGCAGGCTGGGTTTTTGCGACTCATGCACAAGGACCCCGAGGTCCCTCTGCACCGTCGCCTGCTGCAGTTTTTCGCCACGTAAGTAATAGTCCTTCCTACCATTCTTCCTACCAAAGTGGACCACCTCACACTTGCCAACATTAAATTCCATTTGCCATTTCCAGAGACCCAGGCTGATGTTCAGGTGACATGGGTTTAAATCCCACCACAGCAACTGGTGAAATTTGAATTCAAATAATAGTCTGAAATTGAAAGCTAGTCTCTGTAATGGTGACCATGAAACTATCATTGATTGCCATAAACCCATCTGGTTCACTAATGTCCTTCATGGAAGAAATCCAACAGTCCTACCCGGTCTGGCCTACATGTGACAGCAATGTGGCTGACTCTTAAATGGCCACAGCAATGGCCTCAGTTCAAGGGCAATTGGAGATGGCAATAAAAGCCGGACTTGTCAGTGACATCCATGTCCCATGAAAGAATAAGGAAACTTTGGTTTGGGAGATGATGTTGCTGTTGGATTGTCTTTCTTCCTGCCAGATTTAGGAGATTTTGTGATGACACCAGTGATGGTTCTTCTCCAGTTCTTCGACGTGCCCCCTGTAGGTTGCCCAAGTTTACAAATCATTGAAGGAGCATGGTGAACCAATCACGGTGAACTTAGTCTCGGGTCTGAGATCCTGGTCCTCAAATACTCTTTTCCTCAGTTGGCTGAAGGCTGAGCTGGCACACTGGAGGTGATGGTGAGCTTTGACATCTATGTCTGCCTTCGCCATGAGGAGGCTCCTAAGACATGGAAAATAGTCCACATTTTCCAAAATCTTGCTGTTGATTTTAACTGATGGCAGTTGGTGTTGTGCTGTAGGAGTTGGTTGGAAGAGGATCTTAGTTTTCCGGCTGTTTAGTGAAAGGCCCATTTTCTCATGTATTTTGGAGAAGAGATCAACGGTGACCTGGAGCCCAGCTTCTGAATGAATGCGCATACGAATGAATGTCACCTTCATGCTGGAGCCCAGTAACTGGAGTTGATGTGATGTGGTTTTGGATTTAAGGGAGAACAGTTTCCCTTTCGTTTTGTAAGTGGGCAATTTGTTGGAGCTGGGATGAGTATCTCAGCAAGGAAGATGGAGTACAGGCTTGATGCGATGACATAGCCTTGCTTGTCTCCAGTCTTCAATGAGATAGGGTCTATGGTGGTTGCGTTGGTGACGATCACTGCTTTGACTCAGATTTGGCACAGGATGACAACAAATTTCTGAGGGCAGCCAAATATAAGGGGGATACTCCATAAGCCTTGATGGTTGATTGTATTAAAGGCTTTTGTGAGGTTGACAATGGCCATGTACAATGGTTGGTGCTAAATGAATGAAGTGGAAATTTGGCAAATCATAAGTATTGGCTTTACACTGCATTCGCTACAGTAGCCAAGAGAGAATTGTGCAGCAACTAGAATGACGAAAAATTTGGTTGAGGGACAACTCATGAAATTTAATTTTTATCAAGACCTTCTGGTGCACTGAGTCACCAAAATCAAACAGCCCAAGTTTATACAGTTAGGTCTGCAGTAATTTCATTGGAATTGGAATTGTTTAACTGATTAATATATCAAAGCTTGAAATCTATAGAAGAAACAGAGGTTGATCTATGGGGATACTTAACCAGGAGAAACCCTGAACAACTTCAATGTTAAGACAAGGAGTGAAGTTAAATTGAGGATCTCACTGTTTGAGAGGGCACAGTAATGTACCTTAACCTTAAGTCCTTGACTCTAAGTCCAATATAGATTGATGGAATACAAGTTGGCTTTCTAGGTGTAACTGGTAATTAGGCTGCGTTATCTCACTTCTGGTGGGCACAAGGGTCCAGCAAAACATTAAGCTCCTTGGTAGTTGGTAATACTATTCATCAAGAGGTCACAATAATGGCTCATGTGCGAACTGTACCATTCACATGGGCACTTCTTCCAATCTGCACATCACAGTGCAACCACCTCTGGTATGTTTGTCCCACCCTTAGCAGCTTCTTATTTTTACAGAGTCAGCTGACCACCACATCATGTTGTCATCGTGTATATAGTTTTCTGGGTCAGCTGATCCTTACAGCATGTTCCATTGATCACTACAACAGGTCCAATGTTATCATTGGTTATATTCTAACACACCCCACCCTCAAGGGATGGTAATGTGAGAGCTCAGAGGTTGGCTGAGAAGCCTTCACAACATATGACAGTGCACAGTCGCTGAGCAGAAACTGATAGCCAACTTCCGCCCACATGAGGATGGCCTCAACTGGAATCTTGGGTTCATGTCACACTATCTGTAACCCCCATGACTTGCCTGGGCTTGCAAAATCTAACTGTCCTGGCTGGAGACAATACACATCCCTTTAACCTGTGCTTAACCCTCTCTCCACTCACATTGTCTGTACTTTTAAGACTTGATTACCTATTAAGACTTGCATTCGAATCATTATTTTGTAAATTGAGTTTGTGTCTTTATACGCCCTGTTTGTGAACAGAACTCCCACTTACCTGATAAAGAGTCAGCGCTCCAAAAGCTAGTGGCTTGTGCGAACAAATAAACATGTTGGACTTTAACCTGGTGTTGTGAGACTCCTTACTGTGAGAAGGATATTCTCAGAATATGACTATGTGGGGCTGATGCTCGATTCATCAGGGGAGCAGTTCTCTCAAGTTTGGCACCAGTCCCCAGCTGTTTATGGGCATGTCTTTGCAGTGTTGACTCGGCTGGATGAGCCTTTGGCATATCTAGTGCCTCAGTCAATGCTGGTCAGTCCTATTTCCGATACAACTTGCTAAATCTTAGTTTATTTCAAGACGGCTGACATTAACACTGCAATCAAGTTACTGTGAAAATCCCTTAGTTGACACACTCCAGCACCTGTCCAGGTACACTGAGGGAGAATTTAGCAAGACTAAATGCATGTGTTTCAGACTAGGTCAGGTAGCTGTGGCCCTGGAGTCATGTATAATGCAGACCAGATAAAGATAGCAGATTTTCTTCCCGCAGCAAGTCAGCAAACTACTGTTGTTTTTCATGGAAATTCTGCAGTTTCATGGCCACCTTTATCGATACTAGCTTTTTATTCTAGATTTATTTAATTACCTGAAATTAAAGTCCCAGCTGCCATGGTGGGATTTGAACAAGTACCATTAGATCATTAGTGCAGATCGCTAGATTACTAGCCCAGTTACACAACCATTATAATACTTTCCCTGTGTATCTTTACCACTATGAAAATCAAAATTTAAAACCTCCCATTACTTTTTCCTAACTAGGATATCTGAAGAACTAATATTATTGTTAATTTCTGATGAAAGGTTCTAATTATTTTAACATCTATGAAATCACTTTTCATTCCTTTTCTCCTGAGGGTGATGACTCATACTACAGCACAGTTCTACAGCGACCTGCAGTACTCTGATACCTCACCTGAGTCATGGTGCTTTTTCACTCACTGCTAATGAGACAATGAGTGAATTTTTCCCAGCCCGCTCGTCACGTGAATCGCAGCGGGCGGGACAGGACCATACAAAGGTTCGTTGACCTCGGGCAGAATTTTATTTTTATTCGTTCATGGGATGTGGACATTGCTGTCTGGGCCAGCTTTTAAGAGTCAACCACATTGCTGTGGGTCTGGAGTCACGTGTAGGCCAGACCAGGTAAGGACAGGCAGATTTCCTTCCGTAAAGGACCCTAGTGAACCAGATGGGTTTTTACAACAATTGATAATGGTTTCATGGTCATCAGTAAACATTTAATTCCAGATTTTTACTGAATTCAAATTTCACCATCCACCATGGTGGGATTCAAACCCAGGTCCTCAGAGCATTATCCTGGGTCTCTGGATTACCAGTCTAGTAACAGTACTACTACACCACTGTCTCCCCCTGGTTTCCGGAAAATTCCTGTCCAAGGTTGGAATTTTCTGAGTTTTTTCCAAAGTATTGTCTCGGATGGGAATGATGGAGGGGCAGCCCGCTCACTGTCGTGTTGACTTTCTCTGCTGTTCTGAAAAGAAAAGGAAGAGGCTTGTCCCATGACGTCAGAGTCCACCCTGCTAGCAACATGGGCTTTTGAAAAATCGGGGCACTGTATTTAAATGGAGCCCTGATTTTAAAATCAAAATATGAACCCTACCCCACCCTCCCAGGGTCCCCCCTCCAACCGCGCTTCCATCACACAACCCCCTCCCATCCCCACATGGAACTCACTTCCCCTCCTCATGCCTCTCGCAGCTTCCCTGCTCCCAAAGAACACCCACACAACACGCCTTCAGCACTGCTGAGGCACTGCTCAGGTACGATCCCGCTTCCCCCCCCTCCCCCGGAGTTGTATGCCTCTGGCAGGTTCTGTTCAACAGGTGTATGTATTAGGGGGGTCATGTTGTGATTCACGTTGGCACGCCAATATGCTAACATGAATGGACATTGCAACTTGGCCAGGGGTGGTGGGAGGTGGGGGGGAGGGGGTGGTGGGGTTGGGGGGGGGGGGAGTAGGGAGGAACTATCAGGCTAAATGTCCACTAATCATATTTAAATTAATGCAAATTGGGATTCCCATTTCTAAAGTCCTGTTATGTCATCAGTGGGAGGCAGGGCCAACTGATTGGGGAAATTCTGCCTGCCTGAAGGCTATTTTGGACTTCTGCTCGATTCCCCACCACTCTTGCCTAACTGCACCGCCCCCCACCACCCCCCCCCCCCCCCCCCACAGCCCCAGTCCTGCCTAAGGAAATCCAACAGTTCTTTTTTAAAACATAATCTGTTTTAAGATGGATTTATCTGGCTCCTGGAATTCATCCACCTGCCAGCGTAGTGTGAAGTCAACAGGAATCACCACTTGAATCCACAATCGGAGACCAAGGGCGATGACCACGCCAGGAGGATTGGAGACTACTGGAGCTGCTGAATGGTCAGGGTCATGGCTGTCCCAGCACTGCCAACCTGGCACTGCATTGGGGCAGTGCCCATAAGGGTGCAGGGCCCTGAAGGGGGTAGGGGGTGAGGAGTGAGGGGATGGAGCCTGTCGGGGGTGGGGACTGAAGGGGCAGAGCCTGAAAGGGGCGGGGCTAATATTATAAACTATAGTGGGGGTGGGGGGGGGTTCCACACACATGCAAGAGGGATTGGGGGCTTTTGATGCCAGTGATGTGGGGCGGCGGAGGTTTGGGGTGGGGAGGGGAGAAGGGGGTGGCCCTCTGATATTGCCGGTGATGAAGTTGGGGGCGGGGGGGGGGAGGGGGGGAGAGCTGGAAGTAGGTGGGGAATGAGCCTTAAAGGTTAATCTGAGATCACGCCCTGATCTCTGAGAAGTGGAGCTTGCAAATCACCCCCTTCCTGAGTTGGGGGGAGGATCGCCGACTGACACGGCGGGAATCGTGTTTCCCACTGGGGATGACACTTGGGTCATTTTTCTTGGGAGAACCGCACCCGCAATCTTCCGTGTTCCAGTGTTACAATGATATTTACCCCAGCAAACCATTGGGACTCCGGGACGCGTGTTTGTAAAACTGTTACTGCTCCTGCAAAACTTAGCCGCACTGTTCAGCATTGTTATGTTTTTAGGACCTTACACATTTAACACAACGTTCTGGTCTAAATCTATTTTTTTTTATTAATGTGGTGGATCAATTAATTATTTGCAAGCTTCTTAAATAGGGGATGATGAATAACTGTGATTAAAAAATGATTACAATCCGGCTCAGGTTCTGAACTGCATGCTGATTTTTTTCTCTCCCTGAGTCACGTTTAGTTTGTTATATCAATTTTGATTTTTTTCTATTTTTCCTGACAGCCAAAATTGCCTTAATATTTGAAGATGAAAGTTAATTAAATTCTAAACAGCGAGACCTCGATTTAAATGAATACACTGGAAAGAGAAATGACTCTAATTGAGAATTGTAATAACACTTCACCTGTGAGGAGACGGCCTTACGCGAAATGGGAAAAGGTCTTGGGTTATAATAATTATAGCCTTGCTCTTGCTAACTTGCTTGTGCAGAAGGTTTGTATAATAAGTCTGTATTAGCATAAGCTCGAATTGATGTTCATATATGGGCGTTCTTCCACTGTGTCTTAGCAAATTATCCAGAACCTTCCACAAGCATTAATCAGTGAATGAAAGCAACTTCGAGTTCAGGTTATTCATACACTGCACTGGGGTCAATTTCACTCCCTTTGCCTTCTGCTAATGGGACGGAAATGACCCCAAAATGCGACAGGTCGCCTTGCCGCCCCTTTAATACTACACATGCAGTCGCCACCATTTATAAAGGGGTCCACCTTTGCCTGTCTGTATCATACGAAAGGCTTGTTTTAAGATGTGCGGGTTAGGTGGATTGGCCATGCTAAATTGCCCCTTACTGTCAGGGGGAATTAGCAGGGTAAATACACGGGGTTACAGGGATAGGACCTGGGTGGGATTTTTGTCAGTGCAGCCTCGATGGGCTGAATGGCCTCCTTCTGCACAGTCTTAATTCAATGGAGAGTCTGCAGAAGGATCTAGATAGGCTGGGCGAATGGGCCAGGAAATGGCAAATGGAATTTAATGTTGGCAAGTGTGAGGTGGTCCACTTTGGTAGGAAGAATGGTAGGAAGGACTATTACTTACGGGGCGAAAAACTGCAGCAGGCGACGGTGCAGAGGGACCTCGGGGTCCTTGTGCATGAGTCGCAAAAACCCAGCCTGCAGGTGCAGCAGGTGGTCAGGAAGGCGAATGGGATGCTGGCCTTCATAGCGAGGGGGATTGAATATAAAAGTAGGGAGGTCTTGCTGCAGCTGTATAGGGCATTGGTGAGGCCGCAGCTGGAGTACTGTGTGCAGTTTTGGGCGCCGCACCTGCGCAAGGATATTTTGGCCTTGGAGGGAGTGCAGAGGAGGTTTACTAGGCTGATACCGGAGTTGAGGGGGTTGAGCTATGAGGAGAGGCTGAATAAACTATGCTTGTACTCGTTAGAGTTTAGAAGAATGAGGGGAGATCTCATTGAGACGTATAAGATGATGAATGGGATGGATAGGATAGAGGTGGAAAGACTCTTCCCGCTCAAAAAAGACAGTAGGACTAGGGGGCACAGCCTCAAGATAAAGGGGGGGCGGTTCAGAACGGAGTTGAGGAGGAACTTCTTCACTCAAAGGGTGGTGAATCTCTGGAATTCTCTGCCCGTTGAAGTGGTGGAGGCTGCCTCGCTAAATATTTTTAAGAAGCGGGTTGATGGGTTTTTGATAAGAGAGGGGATTAAGGGTTATGGGGAGAGGGCGGGAAAGTGGAACTGAGCCACGACAGATCAGCCATGATCTTATTGAATGGCGGGGCAGGCTCGAAGGGCCAGATGGCCTACTCCTGCTCCTATTTCTTATGTTCTTATGTTCTTAATGTGGGAATCAGAGTCTCTATGATATAAATCAGACCTGATTGCCATTGATGGCCTCAGTGGACAGAAATGTATGATCATCCTAGAATCATTGAAGCCCTACGGTACAGGCAGAGGCCATTTGGCCCATCAAGTCTATACTGACAACAATCCCACCCCCACGTCTATGCCTGTAACCCTCATGTATTTGCCCTGACACTCGGGGCAATTTCGGCATAGCCAATCAACCTAACCTGCACATCTTTGGAGTGTGGGAAAAAAACTGAAGCACCCAGAGGAAACCCACACAGACACGGGGAGAACATGCAAACTCCACACAGACAGTGACCCAAGCCAGGAATTGAACCCAGGTCACTAGTGCTGTGAAGCAGCAGTGCTATACACTGTGCCACCATACTAAATAATCAGGGCCTCTGTTAGAGTGGAACTTCCACCTTCCATGATTCTTTTTTATTCATTGTGGGACATGGCAGGGGAGGGGGATCTTTGATGATGCTGGTGATAAAGGAGGGTGAGGCTTAAAGGTTCATCTGAGGTCACGCCCCAATCTCTGAGGAGTTGCTGGCTGGCCAGCATTTATTGCCCATCCCCAGTTGCCCTTGAGAAGGTGACCCACCAGCTCCCCCCCCTAACCTGGGTCACCTCCGGTCTTCTCCGGCACTGCAGCTCGGTCAACTGAAGTCTGGAGGAACCGGGAAGTGATACCTGCTCGGCAGCTAGATCATCCGCTCAGAGCATGGGGGGCTACAAGGAGAAGGCAAGACCGCTGGTAAGGCTCAAGATCAGTAAGAAGTCTCACAATACCAGGTTAAAGCACGCCAGGTTTATTTGGTATCATAGCTTTCGGAGCCTCAAGCTCCTTGGAGAGGATCTCCAAGAAGATCGCACATATCAAAAGGAGCTTTAGGCTCTGAAAGCTTGTGCTACCAAATAAACCTGTTGGACTTTAACCTGGTGTAGCGAGACTTCTTACTATGCTTACCCCAGTCCAACGCCAGCATCTCCACATCAAGGCTCAAGATCCCACTCTTTGTCTCTGAAACCAGAATCCTCAAAAAACCCTCAAAGACTCGAATTATAATTGTCTACTCATGTTAGAGCTTACAGTCATCGAGGTTTACAGCATAGAAACAGTCCCTTCGGCCCAAACAGTCCCTTTGTCCATGCCACCCTTTTTTAACCACTAAGCTAGTTCCAATTGCCTGTGTTTGTCCTATATCCCTCTGTACCCATCTTACCCATGTAACTGCCAACATGCTTTTTAAAAGACAAAGTTATACCCACCTCTACTATTACCTCTGGCAGCTTGTTCCATTAACTCTCTCTTCCCCTCTCATCTTAAACCTATGCCCTCTAATTTTAGACTCCCCTACCTTTAGGAAAAGATGTTGACCATCTACCTTCTCTGTGCCCCTCATTATTTTATAGACCTCTATAAGGTCACCCCCAAGCCTCCTATGCTCCAGGGAAAAAAGTACCAGTCTTTCCAGCCTCTCCTTATAACTCAATCCATCAAGTCCCGGTAAATTCCTAGTAAATCTTTTCTGCACTCTTTCTAGTTTAATAGTATATTTTCAATTATAGGGTGACCAGAACTGTATGCAGTATTCCAAGTGTAACCTTACTAATGTCTTGTACAACTTCAACAAGACATCCCAACTCCTGTATTCAATGTTCTGACCAATGAAACCAGGCATGCCGAATGCCTTCTTCACCACTTTATCCACCTGTGACTCCATTTTCAAGGAGCTATAAACCTGTACCCCTAGATCTCTTTCTTCTATAACTCTCCCCTATGCCCTACCATTAAGCGAGTAAGTCCTGCCTTGGTCTGATTTACTAAAATGCATCACCTCACATTTAGCTAAATTAAACTCCATCTGCCACTCATCAGCCCACTGGCCCAATTGATCAAGATTCCATTGCAATCCTTGGTAACCTTCTTCACTATCTACCGTGCCACCAATCTTGGGGTCATCTGCAAAGTTACTAACCATGCCTCTTAAATTCTCATCCAAATCGTTAATATAAATGACAAATAAAAGTGGACCCAGCACCAATCCCTGACGCACACCGCTGGTCATAGATCTCCAGTTTGAAAAACAACCCTCTACAACCACCCTCTGTCTTCTGTCATCAAGCCAATTTTGCACTCATTTGGCTACCTCAGCCTGGATCCCTTGAGATTTAACTTTATTCAACAACCTACCATGTGGTACCCTGTCAAAGGCCTTGCTAAAGTCCATGTAGGCAACATCAACTGCACTGCCCTGATCTACATTCTTGGTTACCCCTTCAAAAAACTCAATCAAATTTGTGAGAGTTGATTTTCCACTTACAAAGCCATGCCAACTGTCTCTAATCAGTCCATGCCTCTCTAAATGCCTGAGGATTGAGTAACTTAGTTAACTTGATGGGCTGAATGGCCTTCTTCTGCACTGTTGGGAATTCTATGAAGATGGTACAGATGAGTTAATGGGGGAGAGATGTAGTGATTTATGGTGATTGTCTCTTTAAGGCAACACAGGGACCGATTGGGACTGAGAGTGGTAATCACCGCAGGGTATGGAATACTCACTTGGGCAGTGGACGTGTAGAAGACATGGAGAAACTGGAACAACTGGGTATGGCTGCTCTAGGGCAGCCATGTCGCAGCTGGCCTCTGCACCGTTTGTCTTATTGATAAGAAACCTTTTGTGTTTCCAACAAAATTTGTGAGTGTGCATCAGTACAAGACCAGAATCTCAAAATCACAGGGACTACTTCATCATCAGTGTAGTCTGCCAAGCAAAAGTTAAAAACTGATGCCAGAGACTGATTGTCCAAACAGGGAATCTTCGTGTTTCTTTAATTCTAATCTATCATGGTAAGATCAACAGAACTCAGCTGGGTGGGGAGACCGGAAAATCTTGCTTCTGTTAATTTTGGAAAGAAAATGTGTTTTTCCTATGACTCATCACTCTACCCTTTCCTCCTATCTTTGATTGCTGTATCCTTTACCCTTCTTCGTACATTAAATTTCATGATTTCAGTATCTGTCCTGGAGCCCCAACATCCAAACCAGCTGCCAAAACCTTGGTTTCTTCTTTTTTGTCAATCAGTTTCTTTCTGTTTGTAAAGCCCTGGGTCCTCCTCTGTCAATTATAAATACTGCTCCTATATCTCAAGAGGCCCTTCAACTGCCTTGTTCATACATTAGGCCAAGATAGAAGAAACATTAGTGTCCTTCTCTCGCTTTTAATCTCCAATATTCATTTTTACAAACAGTGGTGTACATTTTATATATATTTATACTCTGACTTCTGCTTCTCTGATGATGACCATGAAACCATTGTCAACTGTTGGAAAAACCCATCAAGTTCACTAATGTCTTTCAGGGAAGGAAATCTGCCATCGTTACCTGGTCTGGCCTACATGTGACTCCAAACCCACAGCAATGTGGTTGACTCTGAAATGCCCTCTGAAAGCTGGAGGCAACATAAGTGAATTTTGAGCATGGCAGGAAGTGGTTAGGAGCCGTGATTGATAAGGAGGTAACGGAGATAGATTTTAAAGAACTTGCTAAAAGTGGGGAGAAAGGCACAGGGGCAAGGAGTTTTAGTGAAGTAGTTCCAAACTGTACAACCAAGGTTAGGGCCTTGTCATAAAGGGGTGGAGTGTGGGGAGATAGGGGATACACAAGGCTAGAGTGAAAACAGGAATGCACTGCTCTGGAGGGGTAAAGGCTGTAGTGCTGTTCCTTCCAGAACTCCAAACATGTTCGTTCTCCCTGCATCCTCACCATATGGACATTAAAGGGTGGACCTGCCAACCTGCAGTTCATGCAAAACTGCTTAATGCAGTTCGAGTATCATTTTGATATTTTCGGATTTTGGATCTACTGTATATACAGTAGGCTCAGGCCTACTTACATTATTAAAGCCTAGAGCCCAGGCTATCTATAGTCTACAAATAGTAGGTTGTTTCTCCATTTGCCAACTCTCACACACCCTATGTCTTACCCGTTAACACTCATTACACCTGTAGTATAATATTACGTTGCTTTATTAACATACAAATGAAATGTTTTTGGATGTATGGAGAAAGGATACTCCACCCTCCCGTGTCTGCTGTTTTTCTACAAGAGTTAACCTAGACTTAATGGCTACGTAAAAATAGTACGTACAGGAATACAGCACAATTCTCATTAAATGCTCACATATGAACTTCACCGAATGGAAGGTTTACCGTCGGGAGCCACTGAACCATTTCTATTCTCACTAGAAATGAACTCCAGGGTCTCAAAACTGAGAAATCTGATATTAAATCCAAACCTTGGCATTATCTAATCACTGCTTCCTCATCTTCTAGTGCCAATCATCAACAGTTTAAACTGACAGTCATTGTTTCAAACCATGGTATCAGCTGTCAGCAAAAAAAATCATTTTTTTTCACTGTGATTGAGGGAGGATTGTCGGTATTATGCATGTGTGCGGCACAGAAGACTTGTTAATAAACTTAAAGCTTGTGGTTTTAAATGGAATGTGGCAACAGGGATAGGAAGTTGGCTGCGACGCAAAAAAACAGAGCAATAATTAGATACACTTTTGGATTGGATGGATGTAAACAATGGTGCTTTTTCAGGGCTCAGATTTAGGATCTTAATCATAGAGTCCCTACAGTGCAGAAGGAGGCCATTTGGCCCATCAGGTCTGTGACGACAACAATCCCATCCAGACACTCTCCCACACATTAACCCACTAGTCCCTCTAACACTTAAGGGGCAATTTAGCATGGTCAATCAACCTAACTCCCCTCATTTTTGGAGTGTGGGAGGAAACCGGAGCATATGGAGGAAACCCACGCAGACACTGGGAGAATGTGCAAACTCCACACAGACAGTCACCCAAGTCAGGAATTGAACCCAGCTCCTTGGCGCTGCGAGGCAGCAGTGCTAACCACTGTGCAACCCATCTAATAAATATGAATATACTGACAAATGTCTGGGGAATGCAACATTGGCATTCCCGCGTGAAGCAGAAATTCAGCAGTGGGGCATACGTTTAAACATAAGATTCCACTAACAGGAATGGCTAACACCGCTGTACGGGACGGAACACCTAAGACAAGTTTCCCAAACTTGTAACAGGGTCTGGTTCTAACAGATGGTGTTTGGACAGAAATGTCCTGACTTCAGTGCCATAAAGCAGTTGGAAGCATTAAGATGGTACATGTCAGGCCAATCCTACCAGTTAGAGGGAGTGAGAGCAAAGACTTTTAGATCATCACTGCAATTGGAGAGGAGCCTGTTAGGATAAATGAAATCATACATCACAGAATGATCCCACACATTTGGCCGGCTGTGGTTGAGCCAGCACCTTGGTGGAGCTATTGAAATACTCCCACTCCACTGTCCTTTCCACATGGCCCCCTCATTTATTTTTATTTTCAAGTATTTATTTAATTCTCCTCTCAATTATACTACTGAACTTGTTTTCACCACCCTTTCAGCCAGTGCATCTTAGATGATTTAAAAAACAATATGCCCTCATGTTGCCTCAGGTTCTCTTGCCAATCATTTTGAATGTGTATCCATTGGTTACTGATCCTTCTGTCGCTGGAGACAGTTCCTACTCATTTTCTCTATCCGAAACACTCATGATTTTGAACGCTCCTATTAAACCTCCTCTTAACCTTCTCTATTCCAAGGAGAGTAACCCCAAGTTTTGACCTTAATTTTGGTCGCGCACGTGCTTGAGGTGAGAAAGTTTGAAATGAGCTTTTGGTTTCTGAGAGTCAAAGGCTGGGATTTTCCGGCCTCCGCTCGCCCCAAGCCTGGAAAATCCCACCCGAGGTCAACAGACCTTTGCATGGTCCTGTCCCGCCCGCTACAATTCCCGTGGTGGGCAGGGTGGGAAAATTCCACCCAAAGTTACAGTTAAGTCGTAGGGCACCTGTCCTGTGGAGCATCACCTTGCCACTCTGTCAAGAAGAGCCTGAACCATCTCTGCTGGAGGCAAAACAAAAAAGTCCTGCCGATTTCCCTTTGTCGCTTCATAGTTTTTCCGATGGTCATTGTTGAGTTTGATTGCTGCTGGGATTGGTACTGTTGGCCTCAACCTGCAAGCATACTTTAATTATTGGCTGCAAGCTAGACGGAGCTGAGGAGATGCAGAACGGAACATCTGAATTTCGTAGCATGGAATGACTTCTGTCCTACCTTCCTTAGCTTCAATGATCGGGATTTTCTGGCTGTGCTCGCCCCAAAGCTGGAAAGTCCCGCTTGAGGTCAATGGACCTTTGCATGGTCTGTCTCCCACCGCCACCCACCACACACCCCCCACCCCGCCCCGCCTGCTATGATTCCCATGGCAGGTGGGACGGGGAAATTCTGCCCAATATTTTAATTTAGCAAGAGTAAATAACTACCCTATGAAGATGTTCTTTTTAGTCAAAGAAATCTTGTTTGAGAACTGTAGGGTGGAATGCTCTCAGTTTGAGGCTAATTTGTCCACGCCAATTGGAAAACGCGAGTGTTTCTCGCTGGCACTGGCAGCATCTGTCAGGTGGGATTCACCCACTTGCAAATGAGCCCAGCCCAAGAAACCTGCCGCCCTGCCCAGCTGTTCAGAGACAGGGCATCATTTTTAAAGGACGCCCCAATCTCCACGGTCAGAGACATGATGCCTCCAAAAAGTGAAATGATGACATCCCTCCTGTCTACTAACCAGGGGCAGGATATCAAGCCTTTAGTGAACTGGGACATCCTCCTCTGCCCCCAACACTAAAGTAATGGATCATCTTCCCCCCACACCATTTACAAATGAGGATGAACCAACCCTATTCCCCTCTCCCCCCTCAGCACCCCACCCTCAGACCCCCTACTAAGCCCCATCCTCTCTCAGAATCCCTCCCCCTCAAACCCCCTCCCACTTAGACCTCTCCCCTCACAAGTCCCTCCAGCCTCCTCCCCCTGAAACCCCACCAGTCAGCCCACCTCACTTTCAGATCCCCACTCAGTGCTCTCCCCCGTCAGAACCCCTGCAGACCTACTCCCCCTCAGAACTCTACTCAGCCCCTCCGCCCTTCAGAGTCCTTACTCAGCCCCTTCCCTGTCGCCCAGACCCCCTGCTCAGGCCCACCTTCAGGCTACGTGCCTCGGCAGTGCCAATGATACACTGCCCCCTGGCACTGACTTGACACCCTGGCCTGACACCAAGGAGATATGCCCAGTTGCCATTTGCCCCTCTGCCACTGCCAGGTTGCAGAGGAAGGTTCCTTTAAGTGTCCTGGGAGCTGGGGGGGCTTGGGCCAGGGGGCAAGGGGTTGACCTCATTACTTTCCCCCAGGATAGGAGTCTTGTGGCTGGACTCTTGCCAGACCTGAAAATTGTCCTTGGCATGGTGATATTGAAACTTGCCAGATGACCTGGGGCATGCATATTAAAGGACTTGGCCACTTAACAGCTGAACAGGAGTGGAGATGTCGATCATAGAACTGCCTGAAATCACCCATACTGGCTCTTAAAGCAATCATGCAACCACTTAAATATATAACAAAAACATACCAGACTCGGAAGATTGTGTATAAGTCAAATTCATGCAGCTGGAGTAGCACTGTCACTGTGTGAACACTCAATAGTTTACCATTTTTAAAAGTAGAGGGGAATTGTATTCATGATTATCAGGTGATCTTAATGAATGTCTGTGGTAACCATGATGTGGAGATGCCGGCACTGGACTAGGGTAGGCACAGTACGAAGTCTGTTTTTTTGGGACTTCTTAATGAATGTCTAGCAGCAGATATCATGACTAATAAACTTAGGTCATTTCACAGTTCTGCAGCATCAAACTGATATTACTGGTGATTTAGGCCACTTGATGGATAAATTGATTGATCGCTGCACAGTTAGTTCTTCACAGTCATTTACAACTAGGCTCATGGCCAAACTCCTATAGGCTGAGACTGCTCTGACATCTGAATATAATGTTGAAAGATGTATTTCCGAGGCCTATTATAAACTAATCTGATGTCGTACCTCTCAGTTTTTCTAACTTTTTACTCTCATCAATTTCTAAATGAAAACAAGTTGACTACACTGGGGCTATTATGTCTGGCGAGTGTATTCTCTTGCTTTAGATACTTTTTTTGTAGGTGCACAGACTTCGCGCTTCCTCTGTCTTGATGACAAGTCAGTATCTTTCTACCTCCAGTCATTTTGCAAGTCTTTCCATTTTGTTTTTAAATGGTTCAAATGTGCATAGCTTCAGAGTTCATATCAAATGGTAACAAGTCTTAGCAGTGGCATAGTGGTATTGTCACTGGACCAATAATCCAGAGACCCAGGATAATGTTCTGAGGACCTGAGTGCAGAGGAGGTTTACTAGGCTGATACCGGAGTTGAGGGGGTTGAGCTATGAGGAGAGGCTGAATAAACTAGGCTTGTACTCGTTAGAGTTTAGAAGAATGAGGGGAGATCTCATTGAGACGTATAAGATGATGAATGGGATGGATAGGATAGAGGTGGAAAGACTCTTCCCGCTCAAAAAAGACAGTAGGACTAGGGGGCACAGCCTCAAGATAAAGGGGGGGCGGTTCAGAACGGAGTTGAGGAGGAACTTCTTCACTCAAAGGGTGGTGAATCTCTGGAATTCTCTGCCCGTTGAAGTGGTGGAGGCTGCCTCGCTAAATATTTTTAAGAAGCGGGTTGATGGGTTTTTGATAAGAGAGGGGATTAAGGGTTATGGGGAGAGGGCGGGAAAGTGGAACTGAGCCACGACAGATCAGCCATGATCTTATTGAATGGCGGGGCAGGCTCGAAGGGCCAGATGGCCTACTCCTGCTCCTATTTCTTATGTTCTTATGTTCTTATCCCATGAAAGCAGATGGGGGAATTTGACTTCAGTAAAAATTTGGAATTACAAGTTTAATGGTAACATGACACTATTGTCGATCGTTGTAAAAAATCCACCTGCTTCACTAATGACCTTAAGGGAAGGAAATCTGCCATCCTTACCTGGTCTGGCTTACATGTGAGTCCAGACCCACAGCAATGTGGTTGACTCTGAAGAGCCTTCTGAATTGGAGGGGAGTTAGTGCTGGGCAATAAATGCTGGCCCACATCCTGTAGATAAACTTAAAAAAAGAATTTTGCTTTACATACTATTTAGGGTGTGCCTTCCTTAACCTTGCAGTCATATTTTACTGTTTATCCTCTTTTCATTGTATAATGTCTGTGACTTATCAGAAGGAACTTGCAAGAATTTTACTGAGCTGGCAATCTACTAACCAGAATGATGCAAGAAACTATGGATGGAACGATACTGTCCTGCCCACCACGGAAATCATAACAGGTGGGACATGGACCATGCAAAGGTCCATTGACCTCAGGTGGGACTTCCCGGTCTTGAGGTGAGTGTGACCAGAAAACTCCGCCCTGCGTGGCCAAATTCCCCTCCAACTCGATTTTCAAGTTTGCTGACCCATATTGGGTCGGATCTCAAACAATGATGAGACAGAGTACAGGAATGAGATAGAGAATCTGGTGAATTGATGCGGGGACAATAAATCTCCCTCAGTGTCAACAAAATGAAGGAGATTGTCATCAACTTCAGGAAGCATTAAGGAGAACATGCCCCTGTCTACACCAATGGGGATAAAGTAGAAATGGTTGAGAGCTTCAAGTTTTTGGGTGTCCTGATCACCAACAACTTGGTTGTGGTCCCCCCATGCTGACATTATAGTTAAGAAAGCCCACCAACGCCTCCATTTTCTTTGAAGACGAAGGAAATTTGCCATGTCAGCTACAACTCTCACCAACTTTTACAGATGCACCATAGAAAGCATTCTTTCTGGCTGTATCACAGTTTGGTATGGCTCCTGCTCTGCCCAAGACCGCAAGGAGCTACAAAGCATCGTGAATGTAGCCCAATCCAACGTGCAAACCAGCCTCCCATCCAATGACTCTGTCTACACTTCCCGCTGCCTTGGCAAAGCAGCCAGCATAATTACAGACCCCACGCACCCCAGACATTCTCTCTTTGGCCTTCTTCCATCGGGAAAAAGATACAAAAGTCTGAGGTGACGTACCAACTGACTCAAGAACAGCTTCTTCGCTGCTGCCATCAGACTTTTGAATGAACCTACCCTGCATTAAGTTGATCTTTTTTCCACACCCTAGATATGACTGTAATACTACATTCTACACTCTCTGGTTTCCTTCTCTATGAACGGTATGCTTTGTCTGTATAGCTCACACGAAACAATACATTTCATTGTATGCTAATACGTGTGACAATAATAAATCAATCAAATCAAATACAACTCTCTCATGACACGCAGATAAACACACATATTAACCAAGGTAGCCATATCGCTAAGACACACATCACGTACATAGCTAGGCTCAGATGTTCCTTTAAAAGAACAGTTGTTTTAGGTGCTGTAGAGAAATCTGTTAAGACTCTGTTGAACTTACATTCCAGAAGATGGCTGCCATGATTACCCTCCTATGACCCTGTTTTGCATGGATGGCAACCCTCCAAGGTTACCCCAACATCTTCAGAAATTAAAAATTAATCTCTAAGATATTGCTCTCAACATCTGAGCCTGTTAAAAGTGACACTCTTTCTATTTTTCTTTCAAAACTTTCATGTATGAGTTTTAAAAATATCAGACATGGGGAAGAAAAAAGCTGTTTGATTGACAGTTAAGAATCATCTGTCAGTTAGTGAACACTGTTAAATTGGTGTGAGAAGGTGGTGCTCTGTAAGTAGGGGCACGATGAGTAAGCAATGACACCAGTTTGGAGGCAAAATTGGAGTTCACGTGATGTCATTTCCAAAGTTGGCAACCCCACCAATGTGACTCCATGACACCAGATGGACGCATGTCTGCAATATTATAATGAAGCATTGAGGGAGGATGGTGGGAGCAGAGTGGGGGTTTTATGGTCAAATGTGGCAAGACACTTCCCTTAATCTCTACTATTAACAATCCCAGCGAATCATTTCCTTCCATTGTGCCTGACAGCCAGTGGTAAGGGTGGGTGAGTTTCAGGTCAGCTCTACTGCAGATGGTAAGGGCAAGACACTTCAATACTTTTCCCATCGTGATCATGGACCAATCCAGTGGAAGCTCATGGTTGCCAACATAGGCCATGGTATGTGAAGGAAGAGGAGAAGCAAATTATTACAACTACAAATGTGATGATGATGAGAGTGGTGTTAGGGACCCAGATCAGAAGCTCTAGGGTATTTTCTGAGGCTAGCAATATTTAAAAAGATATGTGGATTCGTCTTCTGGTGTCCTGGGCCATATCTATCACTTCAAAAAAATTACTAAAATGGATTATCTTATAATCACATTGCCCTTTGGGGGGATCTTGCTGAATCTTGAGTATTTAATTGGCTATAAAACGGTTTGGGATACCTTTGTGAGTTTGTGAACAGTACGACATAAATGCAATTGCTTCTGATGTGTTTAATGAAATGTGCTGAGTGATTAAAGGGAGCTAGCTCTGCATTGTGAAATATTGGAGCTCCATCCACAGATTCTATAGACTCAGTGTTTGGAGGAGAAGGGTGGTGGGCACATAAGGAAGGATGGAAATCAGGAAGGTAGAGCAACAGGCATCCAGGCAGTGATCTGCAGGTCCTCATCCCACAGGGAGGTTCCACTTGAATATTTCCTCGAGGCTGTCCTCAGAGAAGGCTGTGTTTTCCCCCTGAGATCCATGCCAGCGCTATGGCAATGTTTGGAAGCTGACATGCAGCCACATTTCACAATGGACACTGCTTTGTGAAGCCAGCAATAACACTTAGGCTTTCTGCAGCTCCCACGGAGCCTATCGTGACATTATTCATGGCAGGAAGTCAACAGTGATTTTGGATGAGGGACAAATATTGGTCAGGACATCAGAAGGGGTGGCACGGTGGTTAGTACTGCTGCCTCCAGGGATCCGGGTTTGATTCCAGCCTTGGGTGACCCTCTGTGTGGAGTTTGCATGTTCTCCCCGTGTCTGTGTGAGTTTCCTCCAGGTTTCCTCCCACAATCCAAAGATGTGCAGGTTAGATGAATTGGCCATGCTAACTCACCGCTTAGTGTACAAAGATGGCCCACAGTCCAAAGATGTACAGGTTAGATGGATTGGCCATGTTAAATTGCTCCTTAGTGTACAAAGATGTGTAGGTTAGGGGATTGGCGGGGTAAATGCATGGGATTACGGAGTTATGCAATTGGAGCCTGGGTGGGATGCTCTGGTGGAAAATCAGTGCAGCCTTGACAGGCTTAATGGCCTCCTTCTGCACTGTAGGGTTTCTTTGATTCTGTGATTCTAAGAATACCCCACGTATTTTTGAATACTGCCTTGGAACCTTTTACATCCATGTGAAAGGGTAGATGGCTCTGGGGTTTAAAATGTTATATAAGTACAGTACCTCCAAAAGGTGCAGCACTCCCTGCGTGATCACCCAGTTATATATGGTCCCAGTTATAAAAAAGAGACATAATGAGAGCCATTAACACCTCCAAGTGGGTTCCACAAGTCAAATTGCTGACTCCCATGTTGGCATAATCAGAAAATAAATTTAATATCTCGAATGGTTAGTTGTCTTGCAATGTTAGCGACTTCATTGTGCATGTTAACACATGTTTTCTGGGGATTGTTTTGTTTATTCTCAGGCGATCCTGCATTGCATCTTACCAGCAGTGCTTAACGAACACAATGGTACCCACCGCAGTCCGCATCTGACTGAATGGCAGAATGGACATAAAGGGCTGAATAGCCTTTTCTTGTTCCGATGATGGCATCTGAGGCTGAAAGCAGGCTCAAAGGAAACAGGCCATCAGAACTCTTGCACTGTTCCTGGCACCCAGGCCAGTCTGGGCAATAGATAAAAGCAAATTACTGCAGATGCTAGAATCTGAAACTAAAGAGAAAATGCTGGAAAATCTCAGCAGATCTGGCAGCATCTGTAAGGAGAGAAAAGAGCTGACGTTTTGTATCCCGATAACCCTTTGTCAAAGCTGAAAGAGTAGATTCAAAGTTTAATGCCCAGAATTATTGTGCCCAGCATAATTTGGCAAAGATTTGGACTTTACAAGAAGTAAAAAGGTTCTGATCCCTGTTCATGATGATACTAGAGTACACATACAGATCAGGTCACCATAGCACAGGAAAAATGTGATCACATAGAGAGAGTACAGAGGAGATTTATAAGGATGTTGACAGGAATGGTGGTTGCCTCACAGCACCAGGGACCTGGATTCGATTCCGGTCTTGCATAATTGTCTGTGTAGAGTTTGTACACTCGTTCGTGTCTGCATGGGTTTCTTCCGGGTGCTCCAGTTTCCTCCCACAGTCCAAAGATGTGTGGGTTAGGTTGATGTGAAATTGTTCGTTAATGTCAGGGGGATTTAAAGGAAAAATACATAAGGTTATGGGGCTTGAGCTTGGGTGGGATTGTTATTGGTGAAGGCTTCCTTCTGTACTGTGGACATTCCATTTGACATAAAGTTTTGTTTTAGCACTTGGTCATGCTGTAAAAACCCATGAATAAGTTATGCATTGTTGAGTGAGGTGCCACTAGGATTTTGATTATGTAACTTCTTCATAATTATTTCTAAACAGCCTCATTGGCCCTGAAAAACCAATTTTAAATATTTCTGTAAGGTCAAGTTTTGCTTTTATGATAAAAAAATCTATACACTTCCAACTATTTTCTTTTAGAAGTGTGTTTATCTTTATTTTAGCCTCTATCTTAATCCAATCATTGTCATCTTTTTACTATCTGAAAATTAAAATAAAAATGAAGGATATTGAAAGTTTATAACTTCTTGGTTTGCAATGTGTGAATACTTTCATGTGATTAACTCTTTATCTGCTTGCTGACATCACTGCTGCTGTACACCAAGAAAACATTTCCTTGACTTCTTCCAGATTTAACCTGCCTTTGGGAGAGACATCTATTCCACGAAGATTGGTTAATCTTTGTGGACAGTTTTCTTCAAGCAAAGCTGTTGCTTTTTCACCACTGACTGCAAAATCTGAGCCGTCATTTTTACTTGAGGTTCTTTACCTGCCCCTATGTGTTGCCACTTTAGTGTCAGGTGGTTATGAGCTTCATATGACAATGCAGATGGAGCCCTTAAGTTTACAAGTGGCAGTGAACCTCGTCATGGTGATGTCCTTAGGCCATCTACTGTGGGGTGGCACAGTGGTTAGCACTGCTGCCTCACTGCGCCAGAGACCTGGGTTCAATTCTGGCTTGGGTCACTGTCTGTGTGGATTCTACACATTCTCCCCATGTCTGCATGAGGTTTCCTCCCACAGTCTGAAAGGGGTGCTGGTTAGATGCATTGGCCATGCCAAATTTTCCTTCAGTGTGCCCGAACAGATGCCGGAGTGTGGCAACTAGGGGATTTGCACAGGAAAATTATTGGAGTGTTAATGTAAGTCTACTTATGACTAATAAATAAAATTTACATCCCGTATTCTGATAAATTCCAGAATTTGGGGTCTTGGTAGCTGAAACCAGTGTTGTGAATGGTCAGGTGATGGAAACAGAGAAAGTGCAAGAGACCAGAATTGGAGAAGTGTGAAGATTTCTGAGTGTCGTAAATAAGGTGTGAAGGGCAATCCTCCTTCCATTCTCCTTATTTTTAAACTTAATGCACCTTTCTCTTTGCTAACAAGAGCATATCAAGCTTTAGTATCCTTCTTTCACAGCTCACTGACTTTTGAATTGATACCATTCTTGTTATCTTGTTACTGTGGTAATTTAGTGATAATCAGAGCCAGAGAAAAACTGATTAGATTCAGAATTAAGTTAGTTGGGGGAAGGATGGTAACGTGCATGCCAAGGAGATAAGTGAAATTAAAGCAATCGTTTAATTTTCTAGGACGATAAGAAGAAAATCATTACAAATACCTCTCGCAATTTTTAAGGGCTACAATTTTCAATTGATAGATACTACTCCTTAAAAATTCATCTCAGTATAAACGCTCAGAACCCAGCAGACTAAAGGCCACCAGTTTGAAATGCTTTTGGGACTTATTAATGTGCTGCTTCGCTATTGTTTTTGTGAAGGTTGCATGTGAGTGCTCCATGACTTAACTTATTGAATGCTGTAAAACATCACCAAAGTATTTCACTGTCAGCTTTTCAATTTTCTTTTCTAGCAAACAGTCTGATAGGATGTGATTTGCATAGTGAATGTCATTACCCCAGGACCTCAATAAATTAATTGGGATCGAATAAGCTTAGAAATAAAACTCCCACAGCTTCCTCTGCCATTGAAGTGTGATTTAATTAACTTGCAAGTGGAAAAACCTGAAAAGTCAACTTGCACCCACAGCGAGGTTTATACTCTGTCAGGCATTTCCACTTTGCTTACACCAGTGTTGGCGTTATCGGGAGAAACAGACAAAGGCGTGGGCAGAAACAAGTTGAGTTCAGAAAAATTGTGGGATTTGTTTGTGGGAAAATGCGCGTGTGGGATTTGAGAGGCGACTTTGATTTGAGGGCCACAATTTGACCTTATTCTCACCAGTTTATAGCTTGCACAGGAATACTAATAGAATACTGGCGTGGCATGATGGCACAGTGCTTAGCACTGCTGTCTCACAGCGCCAGGGACCTGGGTTCAGCTCCACACTGTCTGTGTGGAGTTTGCACATTCTCCTCCCATGACTGCGTGGGTTTCCTTTGGGTGCTCCGGTTTCCTCCCACAGTCTGAAAAACGTGCTGGTTAGGTGCTTAGACCTGAACAAGTGCTGGAATGTGGCAACTAGGGCAATTTCACAGTAACTTCATTGCAGTTTTAACATAAGCCTTACTTGTGACTAATAAATAAACTTTACTTTAGAACTGACCACTGCACTATCTCTGAGTATAAAGTCTTGCCTCTGCAGTGAGGGTACTTGTTGTCATGTAATGCTGATACTAACGTAATACTACATTGGATCGCTTAGCTGCCTTTGGTTTTTAACAAGGAAGCAAGCCTTGTGTGTTCACTAGGTTTGGACCTCTTTCTGAAGAATCCTTGGTGGTATGCCAAGAGGTCTTGAAAGGCATGATAAATGCAAGTCTTTCTTTTTATCTGACAAACTGTGGACAGATACAGCATTCCAAAAGCTGAGTCTCCACAAAGATCTGTGGGTCATCAACAGTGACGGTATTGGAAACCATCACAATCTGTAAACTCATAGCTCGTTGCATCCCATTCTTCCATCATCATCAAAGCTGGGAGAGTCACTATATGACTCAGAGGCGAAGGACATGCTAAAGGACTACACCCTAAGCAGCAGATAGCAAAGCTTTGTGACTCTACATTCCCACAATCATGATCGAGTCCACCGCATGAATGCATCGTGAGCAAAAAATGCCAATTAGATGATTCTATTCAGCCTCCATGAGTGAACTCCATCATTGTAGTTTAAAGTTTATTTATTATTGTTACAAGTGGGTCTATATTAACACTGCAGTGAAGTCACTGTGAAAATCCCCTTGTTGCCACACTACTGTCAGGGTACACTAACTGTGGAAGGAAACCAGAACATCTGGAGGAAATCCACACAGACATGGGGAGAACGTGTGGACTCCATACAGACAGTGACCCAAGCCAGGAATTGAACCCGGGTCCCTGGCGCTGTGAGGCAGCAGTGATAACCACTGTCCACCATGCCGCCCAAAGAGGCCAGCATTTAGCTCATTCAGTTCATTCAGTGTGACAACTCAGAAGTGGCTCTGATAATTTTGGACCTGACAACATCTAAAGATCGCAATATCAGAACTAACTGTCGCACAGCCAACCTATTCCAGTGGAGCTATGACAATGGCATGTACCAACAATTCAAAAATCACTCAGGTACACCACAATATCAGGATGAATCTAACCCAGTTAAACTATCATCCTAATCAACCTACTTTCATTGGAAACAGAAGCAGGAGTAGACCATTCAGCCTCTCAATCCTGCTCTGCCACTCAACTAAATCTGGCTGATTTTTTATTTCAATGACATTTTCCTGCACTATCCCCATATCCACTGATAGCTTTAATACCTAGAAATTTGCCAATTTCTGTCTTGACTGCCCCTCAACTGGCCTTTGGGGATGAGAATTCCAAAGATTCACCAACCTATGAACGTAGAAATCCTTCCATAACTCAGTCCTAAATGGCCTACCCCTTATTTAGTGACAGCCCAGCCAGTGGAAACATCTCCTTCCCGTATATATCCTGTTGAGCCCTATGAAAATGTTGCAGGCTTCAATGAAATCACCACTCATTCTTCTAAGCTCTAGAGAATATAGGCCCAGTCTCCTCAGTTTTACCCTAGGGCAACTCTGCTATCCCAGAGTCCCATCTGGTGGACTTTTATTGCACTCTCTCTCTGACAAGTCTATCCTTCCTTAGATTGGAGAGCAAAATTGGACACAATACAACAGATGCAGTCTCACCAAAGGTTCGATACAATTGCAGCAAAACTTCTGTGCTCCTATTCTGTTCAAATCCTCTGACAATGAAGGTTAACGTACCATTTGTCTTCCTAACTGCTTGCTGCATCCGTAAGTTAGCTTTCAGTGACTCATGAAAAAGGACATCCAGGTCCCTTTGGACATCAACACTGCAAATTGTGAAAATGTCATCAACAATTCAATCAAATATATAAACGATTTGGAGGAAAATGTAACTGGATTGATTAGTAAGTTTGCGGACGACACAAAGGCTGGTGGATTTGCGGATAGTGATGAGGACTATCAGATGATTCAGCAGGATATAGATCAGTTGGAGTTTTGGGCGGAGAGGTGGCAGATGGTGTTTAATCCGGACAAATGCGAGGTGATGCATTTTGGAAGGTCTAATACAGGTAGGAAATACACAGTAAATGGCAGAATCCTTAAGTGTATTGATAGGCAGAGGGATTTGGGTGTACAGATACACAGATTACTGCAAGTGGCAATGCAGGTGGAGAAGGTAGTCAAGAAGGCATGCTTGCCTTCATCGGCCAAGGCATTGAGTTTAAAAATTGGCAAGTTGTGTTGCAGCTTTATAGAACCTTAGCTTGGCTGCACCTGGAATATAGTATTCAATTCTGGTCGCCACACTACCAGAAGGATGTGAAGGTTTTGAAGAGGGCACAGAAAAAATTTACCAGGATGTTGCCTGGTATGGAGGGCATTAGCTATGAGGAAAGGTTGGAGAAACTTGGTTTGTTCTCACTGGAACGTTGGAGGTTGAGGGACGATCTGATAGAAGTCTTCAAGATTATGAGAGGCATGGACAGAGTAGATAGTCAGAAGCTTTTCCCCAAGGTGATAGAGTCAATTACTAGGGGGCATAGGTTTAAGGTGTGAGGGGCAAAGCTTAAAGGAGATGTATGAGGCAGATTTTTTACACAAAGGATGGTGGGTGCCTGGAACTCGCTGCTGGGGGAGATAGTGGAAGCAGATACGATAGTGATTTTTAAGGGGTGTCTTGACAAATGTATGAATAGGATGGGAATAGAGGGATATGGTCCCCAGAAGGATAGGAGGTTTTAGTTAAGTCGGGCAGCATGTGTGAATGGCCAAGTAGCAGAGAAGCTGCAAGCTGTGCCAGATGGAGATGCTTGTTGGGGAAGGTGGGCCTGTTCCTGTGCTGTAATTTTCTTTGTTTTTTGTTCTTTGTTTTTCAAATGACACCCACAAAAAACCACTTAGATCCATAATGCAGACATCAATACAGGAGGTAATGCCACAAGACTGGTGAAAGGAACTTTCTTGACCAAGACTCCAATCCATCAAGTAGAGCAGTGAAGAGCCCAAGCAAAAGTAAGATCAGTATGGAATATGGGGAACACCCTGTGGTGGGTGGAATCATAGAAAGGAAGATAGCTTTGGTTGTTGGATTCCTATCACTGCAGAAGTGTTTTAGAACAGAGTTTTGCTTCTGCCATCCTCAGTTGCTTTGTCGATGACCTTTCCTGCAACAGAAGGCAAGGAGAATGGCAGTTCGCTGACGATTCCAAAATGTCCGGTTCCATTCACAACTCCTCTGATAAAAAAAGCTTTTATGGCAACTTACAACAGGATATGAACGAGATCTTACCTTGAGTCAATAAATGGCAGGGAACTTGAATGTCGGTTAGTTGCTATTGCCAATTAGGTAAAGCCCTGACCATCGTTGCTGAGGCACATCTCAGTGCTCATCACCGATCAGAAGACTAACTGTAGCAGCAATGTCAACTCTATAACTAAAGTCCAAGGCTATTCCAAAATGAATAGCTCACCTCTTGACCCTTCAAAATCCCTCTACAATTTATAAGATTCAAGTCAGGATTCCTGCAGTATCAGAGTCTGAAACGTGAAGGGTTAATGTGGGATTAAGTACAGTACCACCCACACAGTGATGTAAGAGAACACTTAAGCCGCACCCAGCATCAGTTTCATGTTGCACAAAGCCAGTGTACCAGCAAGCATGGAGACAGATCCTAGCTTGTATCCTCTACTGTATATTTGCTAATAGTTCTAAGAGTTAATAAAGGCTTATAGTTAACCTACCTATGACTACAAAGACTTCTTCAGGCTTACTGAACTGTAACCAACAGCCTACAACAATTTTGACAGAAGACTTAACATTCACCTTAATGAGCGCAGCTGCAAAAGGCTTAAGAAGCTCCAAGATGAAAGCAATCTGCTTGATCAAGAATCAATATCCACCCACTTGACCACTGTTGCTAATGCTGCAATAATCTATTTACAGGAATCACTACAGCAGCTTATCAACTTTACTTTGACAGAGCTTCCTAGCGCCCTTGAATGACAAGAGTAGCAATATCACGGAAACACCAACATTTCCAAGGTCCTTTCAAAGTTACGCATAATCACTTCCACCTCTGCCACCACCCCCCTCATCATGTCTTGTTCAAAACTTTAGAATTTACACCATTATGACAGCAGCATTACCACAATAGATTGAAAGGCTCAAGAAGAAGATGCACCGTCACCTTCTCTGGAAGTTAGGAATAAGCAGTAAATAAAATCTTACCAGTAACCCCCACATCCTGAAAAAATTAGGCAAACAGAAATATATCTACGTGTAAATGGAAAATCATTTATAGAGCAGTTAGCATGTATTTTTGTGTACGTGTGTATGTGTAAACTTTACACTTCACACATAGCAAGGTGCCATAAGCACAACTGAGTTAACAAGCACATAAACACCTTTTTTGTATTCTATTCCTGGTAAATGGATGGATTGTGGGGAATTCCACTACTTTTCTTGAATAGTACTAGGGCATATTTTTCCAGCTACCCAAGAAAGCAAGATAGTAGGGGGGATTCTCTGGGCTGGCTTGCTCCTGGTGGGAATCGCGCTGGCCTGCAGAATCAGGTGTTGGTCAAAAAGTGGGTTTTGCTCTGGGCACCAAACACATTGCGATGCCCCCGGCCCCTTCAAAGCGATTAACTGATTTAAATTCCTCTTTTGCTGACCGCTTATTCCCTTTGAAGAAACCACAACTGTCAATCAGGTTCAATGGGCGGAATTTTCCTGCCCCTTCCCGATCTTTCAGCTCCATCAATATCCACGCTGTTTGGTGTGGTTCACTCACCTCACTACTGGGGAACGCATGGCGCAGGGGTGGAGTGGTGGCGGGGGAGAGGCTACCTTTGATGGGACTGGAAGATTTTGCTGCTGGGAAGGACTGGAAAATCTTGTCCTATATATATATATAGAGAGAGAGAGACCAAAAAATGTGCAACAACTTACAAATGATTTCCTTTATCTTTAGCATATTGCAAACAATCAATGTATACCATGAGAACCTATTTTGACTTAGCACATGTATTATGAAATTATTAACAATAGCATGGGTTGGCATGGTAGCACAGTGGTTAGCACTGCTGCTTCATAGTGCCAAGGACCTGGGTTCAATTCCTGGCTTTGGCCACTGTCTCTGTTGAGTTTGCATGTTGTCTGTGTGGGTCTCCTCCGGGTGCTCCTGTTCCCTCCCACAGTCTGAAAGATGTGCTGGTTAGGTGTATTGACCTGAACAGGTGCCAGAGTGTGGTGTCGAGGGGAATTTCATAGTAACTTGCAGTGTTAATGTAAGCCTTACTTGTGACAAATAAATAAACTTTACTTCTAAATACATTTATATTTTATATATATATAGAGAGAGAGACCAAAACAATGTGTAGCAACTTACAAATGACCTCCTCTATCTGCAAATTGAAATACAAGCAACGTAGACCATGAGAACCGATTTCAAGTTAGCACATGCATTTTGAAATTATTAACATTAGCATTTGAAAAATAAAGATTATGCAGTAAAAATATGTAATTAATTAATGAAAAATTACCATAAAAATAGAACACTGAATCTTTGGAGCTGAAAGATTCCTCTAATCTCACCGGGAGGCAGAAAATATAATTTATTGATCATAGACTGTGACACCAAATACATTTCCAAAACAGAGCTACCAAATGCATGTGAGAAATCAGGCAGAGATATTAAATCATTCTGAGGAATAGGGATTAAAGGGAAATTTTACAAATGGAGAAACATTAATTAAATTTAACAAACTGAGAAGAGGAGGATTTGGTTCCCATACAGCGAGGGAAAGAGTATGTTTAATTGCTATAAAATCCAGCACTTAAATCAACGTGTATACAAGTTGCCTTTTTATTTTTATGGATAACGCTTTGATAGAAATCAGTACTCCATATGGCGAGGGCGGGATTCTCTGGCCGCACTTGCCTGAAAATTGGAGATTCCCACCTGACTTCAATGAACTTTTACATGGTCCCCCCCCCATCTGCACCACCCCGCCCTCTGTCCCCCCTGCCACAACCAACACCGCCCCCAACGCCCGGCCCCCATCCCCCTGCCCACTAGAATTCTAGTGGCGGGTGGGTTGGGAGAATTCCGGCCCATATCTGCTAAAGCAAATACTAACCTTAGACTGAAAATTATCAGTTAGGGTAAAAAAAATGACCTTTGGAAGCTCCTAAATCATTAGCATCACAGATAGGCTTACATTAACAGTGCAATGAATTTACTGTGAAAATCCCCCAGTCGCGACACTCCGGTGCCTGTTCAGGTTACACCGAGGGAGAAATTATCATGGCCTGATACACCTAACCTGCACAACTTTCGGGCTGTGGGAAGAAACCGGAGCAGCAGGAGGAAATCCACACGGGCACAGGGAGAACGCGCAGGCTCCGCACATACTGCGATCCAAGCTGGGAACCGAACGCGGATCGCTGGTGCTGTGAGGCAGCAATGCTAACCGCTGTGCTGCCTTGCCAACCACATTAGTTTCCAATTGTGAATGCCTGCCATTGGGATACTTACTGATCAACTTAATTATGAATAATTGTGAAACAGCAAGTGTTTTGTGTTCATGCATATAAACTATTATGTATATAAATATATCTATATATATAAATATGTATTACAAAAATCATGGACCATTTCTCAGAGGAGTGATACATCTTGGTTGTAAGATGACATTGATAAATTACTTAAGTTTCATTCTTGTCATCTAAGAAATCATCACAGCCCCTCGATATTTTACTGTCATGTAACACAGTCTTGTTTATCTGTCATCCTAAATTACTCATTACTGCAGGCAGCATGTCTTATCACATCATTAACATTTATTTATTTCCCCTACATACTGCTTTGATTAGCTGGCAGAGTAAACCACTGTTGCAATTTTCTGAAATCGATTTTATGTTAATTGCTGATACAGTGGTGATCTCACCGAGATTATGCAAGCTGACTGGAGCTGACCTGCCCTCACCCGGCACCTCGCCACAGTTTTACATTTCCACCTCGAACAGCTGCACTGTGACCGTGATTGCTGCGACTAGTTGTGATCTTTGGAGAAAATACAACAAGTTATCTCATAGCTGGGAGGGACTGTTCTGCAGCCTGGGTAGCTCCGAACCTGAAGGTTGTGGATTCATAGACCCACTTCAGAGACTTGAGCATGGCACCTAGGCTGCAACGCCACTGCATTTACTGAGGGAGTGCTGCACTATTGGAAATGTTGGGCGGAATTCCCCGGCCGCGCTGGTCTAAAAACTGGAAATTCCCACCCGACTGTCAATGGCGTTTCACATTCTCCGCAACCCGCCCGCTAAAATTCCAGTGATGGGCGGGATGGGAGAACTCCAGCCGTTATCTTTTGAATGAGGCAGCACAGTGGATGGCACAGTGGCATAGTGGTTAGCACGGCTGCCTGGGTTCCATTTCAGTTTTGAGTGACAGTTTGTGTGGAGTTTGCATGCCCTACCCGTATCTTGTGGGTTTCCTTTCGGGTGCTCCGGTTTCCTCTCACTTTCCAAAGATGTGCAGGTTAGGTGGATTAGCCATGATAAATCGCCCCATAGTTTCCCAAGATTTTGATTTGATTTGATTTGATTTATTATTGTCACATGCATTAGTATTCAGTGAAATCTATTGTTTCTTGCGTGCTATACAGGCAAAGCATACCATACATAGAGAAGGAAAGAAGAGTGCAGAATGTAGTGTTACAGTCAGCTAGGTTGTAGAGAAAGATCAACTTAGTGCAAGGTAGGTCCATTCAAAAATCAGATGGCAGCAGGAAGTAGCTGTTCTTGAGTTGAATCAAATCAAATCAAAGATGTGCAGGTTAGGTAGATTAGCCATAATAAATGCATGGGGTTATGGGGATAGGGCGGGGATGTGGGTTGAGGGCAGGGGTTTGGGCCTGGATAGACTGTTCTTTCAGAGGGTCTATGCAGATTCAATGGGCTGAGAGGCCTTCTTCTGCATTGTAGGGATTCTATGATCCTTTAAGATACTAAAATGTGATGCTGTCTTCTGATGGATGCAAAAGATGTGATGTAGAGGTGCTGACGTTGGACTGGGGTAAACACAGTAAGAAGTCTCACAACACCAGGTTGAAGTCCAACCAGTTATTTGATAGTAATCCCACAAGCTTTTGGAAGTGGTGTTCCTTTGTTAGGTGTGTGGAAGGTTCCACACCTTGTAAAATCTCCCTTACTGTCCTGTCTGGAGACAATACACATCTCTTTAACCTAATGCTCTCTCCACTCACATTGTCTGCATCTTTAAGACTTGAATAGCAGGTTCGCTGTAAAGACTCACATTCTAATCAGTATTCTGTAAACTGTGTGTGCTGTTATATGCTCTGTCAGAGACCAGAACTCTCCACTCACCTGACAAAGGGGCAAACCCTGAAAGCTTGTGGGTTTACTATCAAATAAACCTGTTGGACTTTAACCTGGTGTTGTGAGACTTCTTACGATGCAAAAAATCTCATGGCTAGGGAGAATGGGAGAATTCATCCCCAAAGGCAACTGTGTTGAAACTGATTATCTGGTCATTATCACCTTACTGTTCGTGTGAGCTTGATGTTTACAAATTGGTTGCTGAGTTTCTGACATGTCAACTGATTTAATTTCACTTCAAAAGTGCTTAATTGTCTGTAAAGTGTTTTGGGATATTCTGATATCATGAGGGGCACTACATTGATGCCAAGTTATTTGCATTCTTTAGATCTTCTGCACAGCAGTAATGTTTGAAACATAGGAAGGATGACACCCTGATCCTGGTAAGAAGGTCTCACAGCACTTACTTCTTACTGTGTCGTAAACTCACACACCTAATAAGACTTCTTACTGGGCTTACCCCAGTCCAACGCCGGCATCTCCACAACCTGATCCTGACCATATTTCCGTCTCAGGGCGGGGGGGGGGGGGGGGGGGGGGGGGGGGGTGCGGGGGCAGGGGAGGGAGAGGGCTGCGGTGAGGAGGGGAGGGGTCAGTTAAATCATCTAGCAAGTCTTGACTGAGGAATGCACTTGGCAGTTGTGGGAGAATGGATGGGACAGATTTCTGCAGAGTCTCTGGACAACCTTAATTTTTTTTTGATTTGTTGGTATTTCTGGATGTAGTGAATTGGATAAGAAAGTTTATTTATTCGTGTCACAAGTAGGCTTACATTAACACTACAATGAAGTTACTGTGAAAATCCCCTAGTTGCCACACTTTGGCGCCTGTTTGGGTTACACTGAGGAGAATTTAGCATGGCCAATGCACCTAATCAGCACATCTTTTGGGACTGTGGGAGGAAACCAGAGAACCTGGAGGAAACCCACACAGACACAAGGAGAACATGCAAACTCCGTATAGACAGTGATTCAAGCTGGGAATCAAACCCGGGTTCCTGGTGCTAACCACTGTGCCGTCCTGCCACCCCGATATCTAACTATTTACATCCACACACACCCGTCACCAATAGCAACATTACATGCCAAGTGTGCACATACATCTCTTCAGCCTGCATTGCTAACCCACAGATCTGTCACACAATGCATTTCTATCTCTTACCTGCAGTTGTGATACACATGTCCATATCTAGGTGGATGTAATGAGGCTGCAATTGCTTAGTTCTTCAGGTGTGCTCCAGCCTTTCTGAACTGCTGAAGGGTCTGAAAACTGGCCAACACTCCAAAATCACTGGTTTTGGGCTTTTTGGCCTCTTGAGCAAGATCAAGCATCAGATCAAGCCCAAAGTGGCGTGCAGTGCCTGTTCTTGTCAGACTGGATCTTGTTTGTCTCTCTTGTGGGGACCATGAATTGGATTCAATCTGAATTTTTTTTTGGAGCAGGCAAGACAATGGATTTGAGCCTGCTCAGTCCACTCTCGTATTGGCTTGGTGACTCTAAGAATGGAGTGAAATTTTCTTAAAAAAAAATCACTGGTTTGGGGCCCATACTGAGGGTCCCCACTTGGCCCCTCCTACAAGATCAATGATGGCACAGTGGGCTGGGAAGAGCTGGGAGTTTCCACATCCGGCTCTCAATCAGGTCCTGCCATTTATCTCCAATTCCCTAAAGGGATGGGAGCCATATTAAGGACCTGATCCATCAACGATGAATACTGTAGAAATTGTTGTGTGTTTGTGTGGTTGGATCAAGTGGAATCAAAATAACTCCCTGTTAAAAGGGTCGCTCATATACCCAGGATATTCTTTTGGCCAGACTCAAGGCCAGCCATCTGATGCCGGCGTTTCCTGCGCCTTCAATAGGGTGGACAACACAAGATGTCATCATGGCCTTATTACGATGCTAATTCTCCAAACATAACTTCAGGAGTCATGCCCACCACCATCACCCCCCCCCCCCCCCCCCCCCCCCACCCCCACCACCCCCCCCACTGATTTTTTCAGTCTTTACATCGGGGAGGAGGCAAGGGGGTGGGTGGGCAGAGGGGGAGCTGTAGAACTTTTCTGCCTTTATCCTGCTGTGGTTACTCTAGGGAGCCAGTGGGACACTAGCAGAAAAGTCTGGGCCCTCAACTCCAACTAATCTACCAACTTGCTGCCTTAGCAGTTGAAATTGATAGTACATCTTTCATTGAAAAGTCTATTCTTAATATTTTCCAGGAGGGGATCTAAAATGTTTGCTTCTGCAACCTGCCTTGGTAAGCCATTCCAGCAATCAAGCAAACTCTAAAGTTAAATCAGTAGACAGACTTTCTTGATCTGTGTGACTAAGGGGTTGATGAACTATTGATGAGTCCTAATGTAGGATTGAATCTCGCTATAAATTCATTCTTCCCTCCCACATCCTACTATATTTTAAAAGTATTTCCAACCCTATAAGGCTCATCAATCTGAGGCTGCGAGTGTCACCTTACAACCTCAGATAGTCCAAAGGTGTACGGGTTAACTTGATTGGCCACGCTAAATTGACCCCGCGTCAGGGGATTTAACAGGGTAAATGGATGGGGTTACAAGATTGGGGCCTAGGTGGGATGGTGGCTGGTGCAGACATGATGGGCCGAATGGTCTCATTCTGCACTGTAGGGATTCTACGATCCTGTCTGGACAGATGGCAATATGTAACTGATTACTGAGAGATATGTATAAGCATCCTGAAGAGCTGGCCTATCAACTTATCCCCTCTTCTGCTGAGGTTTCAGCCCCAACCAGGGCTGTAGGTAATCAAAGCATTTCGTCATGCTGCAACTATATCCTCATGCTGCCCTGAGGCGATGATCTATTTCACACTACCCACAAAGTTCAGTTCATGTAATGTGCGAACAAAAAAATTTACATTTTTGGCAATTGAAGTATTGTGGATTGAAAAAAAATGGATAGGCTGGTTGATGAATTTGTTAGCACTGCGAAATTGACACAGTGTGAAATCAGGAAACTCCATGGTCTGGCTGTGTCGGTTGGTCTTAGCCTGGGTAGTGGTGCTATAACAGGCCTCAGCATCCATGAACTAGGGTAGAAAAATAAATCAATCAAGACTACACTTCTGATTATGATTCAGTTGGAGAGTGCGTGAGGGCGGAGGTTGACAAGGCTTGGGTTCAAGCTCAGACCCAAAGTCAAATAATTTGCTCACATTTACTGTCTAGCCTTAGGCATTAAGAAGAGGCACTTAAACAAGCTTTTGGAAAGAGGCCAATTCCTGCATAGTTCAAGCATGTGTTACTGCTTTCAGTCGGAGTGGAGAATACTTTAATTTTGAGTAAAAAAGGAACTGATGTAGCGCATCATCATGTCTCCCAGCATCTCACCTTTAATAATTCTTTCAAACGTAATCACCATTTTTAATGTGTAAACCAATCAGCTGAGTTGTGTATAAATACCGCAAATCAGATGAATTGCCAATTCATCTATCTTCTGCCCCACCGGAAAATTTTGACATTCGACAATGTTCATTTGCACTCACTTGGCACGGTGACACAATGGTTAGCACTGCTGTCTCAGCACCAGGGAGCTGGGTTCGATTCCCAACTTGAGTCACTGTCCGTGTGGAGTCTGCACGTTCTCCTCATGTCTGTGCGGGTTTCCTCCGGGTGCTCCGGTTTCTTCCCCACAGTCCGAAAGACATGCTGGTTAGGCGCATTGGCCATGCTAAATTCTCCCTCAGTGTACCCAAACAGGCACCGGAGTGTGAAGACTAGGGGATTTTCACAGTAACGTCACTGCAGTGTTAATATAAGCCTACTTGTGACAAAAATAAACAAACTTAAAACTCAATTGCACTCAAAAGCAATCATTATACTACAAAGGGTTGTGAACGTAGCCCAGTCCATCAGGCAAACCAGTCTCCCATCCATTGACTCTGTCTACACTTCCCGCTGCCTTGGAAAAGCAGCCAGCATTATCAAGGACACCACGCACCCCAGACATTCTCTCTTCCACCTTCTTTCATCGGGAAAAAGATACAAAGGTTTGAGGTCATGTGTCAGCCAACTCAAGAACAGCCTCTTCCCTGCTGCCATCAGACTATTGAATTGACCTACCTTGTATTAAGTTGATTTTTCTCTACACCGCTGGCCAGATCTGCGATCCCACATCGCTGGCTGAGTGACCCCTTCCCCCACCCCTTGCTTGCATTAAGTTGATCTTTCTTACATTTTAGCTATGACTGTAACACTACATTCTGCACTCTCTCATTTCCTTCTCTATGAATGATATGTTTTGTCTGTATAGTGCGCAAGAAACAATACTTTTCACTGTGTGTTAATACATGTGACAATAATAAATCAAATAAAAAAAACCCTAGCGATGACTGTAACACTACATTCCACATTCTCTCCTTTCCTTCTCCCCTATGTACTCTATGAACAGTAAGTTTTGTCCCAACACAAGTGACAATAATAAATCAAATCAAATTAAAATTTTGCTATCATTTGCCGTTGCGTGTATCTCCAATGACATCATTATCATCATTTGTCAATAAACTGCTCAAATCTTTGTAATTGGTAAAATTATTTGTTTTAAGCATTCTGACACCAAAAATGATCTGAGTTTGTCCTCCATATTTCTGAATTTCTATTGCTTCAATAATGGGGACAATTCTCCCCAAAAAATTCTAAATGTTGAATTTGCGTAAGAACTGGAGGAAATCACGGTGTTTTTTTTTCAATGGGAGTTTCAAAATGAATCTCCCACACTCTGAGCGCTGCAGCGTGCCTCAGCTTGAATCAAGCTGAAAATCAGTGGATGGGGCCTATTCCCACTGGACAGGCCGGCAGCATAGTGCTGAGTGGGCCACTGCGCATGTGCCGATCTCTCGGCACCGCTATCGGCACATGCGCAATGGCCTCGCACTGCCGGCCTTCTCAATCGCTGGCCAGACCTGCGACCCAGTATCGCTGGACATGCGATCCCCCCACCCCGCCGCCCCCCCCCCCCCCCCGCCCCCGCCATGGGTTGATCGCTGGTCCTCGAACATGTCTAGACCTCCCTCAATCATCCCCCTCCCTCGCACCTCCCGCCCTCAGCCCGCCTTGATCTTCCAAAACACCAGCAGGGAAGTGTGAACCCCAGCCCAACGTCTCCACTTGACAGGGACTGCAAAACTGGGGAATAATGAATGGTTAAATTAATAAATTCAATAAAAATTCAGGAGAAGGGAATAATTGAAATGTGGAGCTAGCTACCACCAGACGTAGTTGAGATGAATAGCATGGAGAGAAAGCTACTTAGGCACATCGTGGTGGAACCTTGCTTTGAGGGTGGCACAGTGGCTGCTGCTGCTGCCTCACAGTGCTAGGGAGCTCGGTTCGATTCTCAGCCTGGGTCACTGTCTGTGTGAGGTCTGCACGTTCTCCCCGTGTCTGTGTGGGATTCCTCTGGGTGCTCTGGTTTCCTCCCACAGACTGAAAGACATACTGGTTAGGTGCATTGGCCATGCTAAATTCTCTCTCAGTGCACCCGAACAATGTGGCGACTGGGGAAGTTTCACAGTAACTTCATTGCAGTGTTAATGTAAGCCTAAGTGTGACTAGTAAATAAACTTTAACCTTGGAAAATCCCTTCATAATTTTAAACATTTCCCTCTGATTGCTGATGGCCCTGTCTGTTTGGATCATTGTATTACTCAGTTCTGGTATCACCCTTGTAAATCTTTCCCGCACTTTCTCCAGCGCATCCAGGTTTCTTTTGTAACATGGAAACTGGAGTATGCAAATCACTTTAAATGTTCATTATGTATGATATAATATGAATTAATATGAGTTTTTCATTCCTGCCAGCTTTATCTCCTTCTCTCCTGAAGGCACTAACATCTAATTGGAGTGTACTTCTGACAATTTCTGATAACACATCATTCTCTATGTTGTAACAAATGTAATCTCTATCTCTGTAACCTCCTGAAATCCCACTAACCTGCCAAAACCTGTACTTCTCTCTGCCTGGCCTCCTGCCTATTCCCAATTGGAATTGCTCCACCATTGCCAGCCATGCCTTCAGCTGCCTTGGCCTCAACCTGGAATCCTCTTCCTACACATGGGGCGGCATGGCAGTACAGTGGTTAGCACTGCTGTCTCACAGCGCCAGAGTACTGAGTTCAATTCCAGTCTCGAGTCATTATCTGTTTGGAGTTTGCACTTTCTCCCCATGTCTGCATGGGTTTCCTCCAGGTGCTCCAGTTTCCTCCCACAGTCCAAAGATGTGCAGGTTAGGTGGATTGGTCATGCTAAATTCTCCTTCAGTGTACCCGAACAGGTGCTGGAATGTGGCAACTAGGGGATTTTCACAGTAACTTCATTGCAGTGTCACCATAAGCCTGTGGCACTAATAAATAAATAATAGACTAGGGCGAACCTCTTTAGCTATGAATCATGTTGATGTGGGAAGTACCCCATTCAGTAAACAACACCCTTATGGTTTGAATCCTGAGGAAATGACTCAAGTAGAGAAGAAATCATCTTCATTTTGGTTAGTTGGATTGGCCATGGTAAATTGCCCTTTAGTGTCTCAAGATGTGTAGGTTAGGGGGATTAGCAGGGTAAATAAGTGGGATTGTTGTTGGTGCAGACCTGATGAGCTGAATGGCCTCCTTCTGCACTGTCGCGATTTATGATACACCTCCTCACTTTCCTCCTTTGTGACATTTATTGAGACCTACTTATTTGACCAAGCTTTTGGTCATCTGACCAAATATCTCCACATGACTTGTGGTCCTCATATGTTTGATAATGCTCTTCTGAAGCACCTTGAGACATTTCATTATGTTAGAGCCATTAAATAAATATAAGAGGTGATGGCCTAGCGATATTATTGCTGGACCATTAATCCAGAAACTCAGCTGGTGGAATTTGAGTTCAATAAAAAATATCTGCAAGTACGAATCTACTGATGACCACGAAACCATTGCCAATTGTTGGAAAAACCATCTGGTTCATGAATGTCCATTAGGGAAAGAAATTTGCCATCCTTACCTGGTCTGGCCTACATGTGACTCCAGACCCACAGCAATGTGGTTGACTCTCAACCGTCCTCTGAAATGACCGAGACCCTCAGTTGTATCAATTGCCTTTTAATGGCCTTGTGGGTCAACCCACAGCATTTGGATTGCAGTGTTTCAAGAAGGCGGTTCACCACCACCTTCTCACGGGCAACTAGGGATTGGCAATAAATGTTGACCAGCCAGCGATGCCCATGTCCCATGCGTGAATAAAAATAAGTTGTTGTTGGTTCAGAGCAGAATATTTAAGTGCATGATCACAACCAAGACCAATTTTGTCCTCACTCGACACTGTCCCACTTGTTATTTCAAGATCTCCAGTTAGATAGTGATCAGTCCTGGGAAGACTGTGATTATTTCTCTCAACCCCCAAATCCTCCCTTTCCCAAGGTTCGTGAATGGCCCTGTTGTAACAGGTGAGATCAGCTAACTCAGCATGGAGATGGAACCGAACAGGGGAAATTATGGTCCATATGGTTGAGATTTACGATGCTTTAACCAACTGCATCATCAGGTTAGCTCCATGGCTTGATGTTCCAAGTAAGCTTCTACAAGGACAAGGCCGTATTGTAGGTGTAACTGGTGCCACATTCACAAAAAACACTTGGGCAACACAAAGTAACAACTGAAATTTTAGAACATTATATGAACATGACACTCAGTAATTACTCTATTAGAAAATCAAGGTCAGCCTTTTGTGTCTAAGTCACTTAAGCGCCTGATGCTAAATATGACACTCCTCCAGTTTTCACTCCCTAAGGCACAATTCAGCTCATATTGCGTATTATTAATGAATATAATCATTAAAATCCACAGGTGAAAATACATTATTACGAACATTAGGAACAGCTGTCAACAATACTTTACTAATCCTGAAGGCAGCACCATAGAAAAACGTGACAGGAGCGAAAGAAAAACACCAATGGGTATTCAGACTGGAAATTAAGTTGCACATTTTATAATTGGGTCTTGCAACTATCGAGGGGCGGGTGGTGGCTGGCTACAAAAACGGTTTGTCAGAATGAGATTTATGTGATTGCTGAAAGGCCTGGCACTAATGGACCATTATTGGACATTGTATCCACATCAGTTGGTTTTGATAAAGCATATAAAAATACTTCAATCCGCTTCTTTCAACAAAGTGCGGTGCAGTGAAGATGATCCCAAGCTTTGGGAAATTTAAAGTTATATTTGCTTAATTTGAGCAGGGGAATGATTGCACTGTGATAAATCCTACGCACCCTAATGTTCCTTGCTCCTGTTTGTCCTCTTGATTTTCTGGCTTTCTGTTCTTTCCTCTGCAGATTCTCTTGACATATTCTTTGCTCTGTTCTTTAAAATCCTTTTGTGTGGGTTCCTTTATCTTTTTGTCTTTTGCTGTTTCTTTTCATTTTGGCCTACTTCCCACCACTCTGTTCTTTCCACTTCCCTTTTCTGTGTCAACTGCATCTCGAGATAGTCAGTGCATGTGTGCAACAAAATGACTTCTGAGATGTTCAGAATCTAATCAATGTTAATCAAGATATCACAAGATTTTGTATGTGTTTGTGTGTGTGTGTGTGGTGGGGGGGAGGTACAGGGATATGTGTGTGTGTGTGTGTGAGAGTGGGTACATAGGTATGTGCGTGTGGGTGGGTGTATGTATTAGTGTGCATTTGGATGGATGATTGTGTCTGTGTCTGTGTGTGGAGTGAGTAGGTGGGTGTGTGTGTGTGGGGAAGGTGTGTGTGGAAAGGTGTGGGTGCGTGTGCATACTGGATGGGTGCACAGGTATGTGTGTGTGTGAATGGGTACATTGGTATGTGCGTGTGGGTGGGTGTGTGTATTAGTGTGTATATGGATGGATGATTGTGTCTGTGTTTGTGTGTGGAGTGAGTAGGTGTGTGTGTGTGTGTGGAAGGTGTGTGTGTGTGTGCATACTGGGTGGGTGCACAGGTATGTGTGTATGCATGTATGAGTGTGTGTGTGTCTGTGAGTGTGTGGTTTCAAAGGAGGAATTAAGATTCAACCACATGTAGGCCAGGCTGGGTAAGGACAGCAGATTTCCTGCTCTTATAGAATCCCTAAAGTGCAGAAGGAGGCCATGCAGCCCATTGGGTCTGCATCGACTCTCCAAAAGACCATTTTACCCAGGCTCCCCATCCTAACCCTGTAACCCCAAGCATTTATTCCACTAATACCCCTAACCTACATCTTGGGACACTAAGGGGCAATTAGGCATGGCCAATACACCTAACCACCTTTGGAGTGTGTTTAGGAAATCAGAGCACCCGGAGGAAACCCAGGCAGGCACGGGTAAGATGCTCAAACTCCATGTAGACAGTCACCCAAGGCCAGAATTGAACCCAGGTCCCTGGCCCTCTGAGGCATCAATGCTAATGACTGTGCCACTGTGCCGCTCACCAAGTGAACCAGATGAATTTCCACAACAATCAATAATGGTTTCATGGTCGCTGTATACTGAATTGAAATCTCATCGTCTGCCGTGGTGGGATCTGAACCCAGAGCATTATGCTGGATTACTAGTTCAGTGACAACACCACTGCACTGCAATGTGTATATGTTTGTGGTATGGATGGGTGTGGATATTTGGTGGCTGTGTGGGCTTGTGTGGGTACGGGTGTGAGTGCACAGATGGGTGTGCAGATATGGTACCCACATACAACTATATGTACATGTCTATGTGTATGCGTACCTGTGTGTGTGTGTGTGTGTGTGTGTTTGTGTGTGTATTTGTGTGTGAACGTGAGACAGGATGGAACAAAATCAACTGAAAGGGAGCATGACTGATGCATTCGATGAGCCAGGACTTTTTTTTGGGAAGGTGCATGAAGGTAAAACCATTGAAAAGAACAAGGCTGACTTACTTAGTTGATCTTCCCCAATTGAGACCCATTAGATAGTTCCTTGTTTGTGTGAATTGTCTCAGAGAGTGCATTCTGAGGAAAAATCAGGAAAGGTTCCTGAATGTTATTACTTCAATAAATGATATATTAATAAGGAAGGTGAGGCCTCCTCAAAGGCCAGGGAATGAAGAACGGGCCATGGTTATCAAACTGTTGTCCCTTCTGGGTATCAAAGGGGAATTTTAAGGGCAGCATGTGAGGTATTTTTGAGGTAAGAAATGAAGTGGAGATGCCAGCATTGGAGTGGGAGTAAGAAGTCTCACAGTGAGAAGGAAACTCACCTGAGGAGACTCACCTGAAGAAGGAGCAGCGCTCCAAAAGCTCGTGATTCCTAATAAACCTGTTGGACTTTAACCTGGTGTTGTGAGACTTCTTACAGAACAAGAAAAATTCAGGTGAAAACAATGAATTAATTTTTACACTCCGGGATTCCATAGGGGATGTAGTTGACTCGTGCTTAGATATGTCATACTTGTCAAATGGTTGGAAAATTCCAGCCATCAATTAAACCCGCTCAGTCGATCCCTATGCTGGTTTTTGAGAAACCCTTTTGTAGGGTTCTAGTGAATTGTGAAGGGCCTTTACCTTAAAGAAAAATGGGAGATCAATAACTTTTAATATCGTGGATTTGACGGAAGGTTTCCAGAGGCCATTCCCTTATGAAAGATTACTGCAAAGGTGGCAGTGAAGGGTTAATTCAACTTTTCACCAGGTTTGGTAAGTATCAAATTTTACATCACAAGCATTCCAGGAAACCATGTACAATTTAGGAATAAACAATTTAAAGCCACTGCATATCATAAACATTCACAAGGGGCATTGGAAAGATGCCATCAGACCTTAAACACCACAATTAAAGCTTATTTATTTAACATCCAGAGGATTGGGATACAGGAATTTCATTTTTTTTGTTTGCAATTAGGAATGCATCTGAAGAATGAATATTATTCATTTCCTTTAAGTTAGTATACGGACATTTAGTAAGAAGATTACTTAAATTTATTAAAGAAAACTTCATGAATCAGGAAAATAAAATTACTCTCTTTGCATCTAATGGATGTATGGGCTTTAAACCAGGAATACATAATGAGGCTTGGAAGAGCCCAGAAATCCATTCGAGTGGTGAAAGTTTGAGTTTGATGGGCTGCTCTGGTTCTCTGATCTATTCTGTCAATTGCACAATGTTTATTTACACAAGGTAGAGGTCTCAATTTTTTGAAGTTTCAGCTATTCATACTTTAAAAGGTCTGAATTATTGGCACTTTTAATAAACTGTAGGAAAAGCAATTTCTGTGAATGAATGCCTGTTCTTAAAAAGCTTTTTTTTAGTATTTTCTGTTGTCAGTACAGGGTTCACACAGAATGTGTAGTGGCTGAATGGGCATGAGAATCTGCATGGAGGCCGGGGGGTATGAGGGGCCACGTGGTGTTGGTGGAAGGGATGAGATGGCGTGGATGGTGCACGCGGAGCGCGTGGGAATGAGGGGGCAGAGGGCCTTACCATTTTCATTCCAACTAAGCTGAAGTCCTAAAACACTGAGTCAGGCCTTTTAATCAGCCCACTTTGGCACCTCCTGTTAGTACTCAAGTCCCCAGAATGAAAATCCAATATTTGGCGATACTTTCTCCCTGAGGTTGGCATGCTATCTCGGAAACTTCCCAACTCCCATTCCCTGTCTCAAAGATGAAAATCCAGCCTCATGTCTGAATTTGAAGGTAGGCTGTCAAAAGCAGGTACAGCTGTTTGCAAACATCTTAAGGTTTTCCAACTGGTAATGAAAAAAGACAAGAAAAGATAAGTCAGCCTGCACACTTTTGAAAAAGGGATAAGATATTGGTTCTGTTACCTGTGCAGGACAAACCACAGATGGCTAGGCTTAATGGAACTTATTCAGTTATAAAGAAACCTAATGAGGTAAACTATACCATCAGTACAACAGATAGAAGAACTTAGCAAGTGTGTCATATAAATATTCTGAAAGTGTATCACAGCAGGGAGTATAACCAAATAAGGAGTGTACTTCAGGTAGTAAAGAAAGAGTGGTACTTGAGTATTCAGAGGAAAGTTTTCAAATTAAACTCCAAGTATTATGATTTTGCAATACAGAAATGGATAAAATAATATGCCATCTCAAGGTGACATAGTCAAATCCCTAAAAGAACATACATCACTATATAGAGATAGACAGCATGGTGGTGCAAGTGGTTAGCACTGCTGCCTCACAGCACCAGGGATCCAGGTTTGATCCCCAGCTTAGGTCACCGTCTGTGTGGAGTCTGCGTGGGTTTCCTCCGGGTGTTATGGTTTCCTCCCACAAGCTTGAAAGATGTGCTGGTTAGATGCATTGGCCATGCTAAATTCTCCCTCAGTGTACCCGAACAGGCGCCAGAGTGTGGCAATCAGGGGATTTTCACAGTAAGTTCATTGCAGAGTTAATGCAAGCCTACTTGCGGCACTAATAAATAAATAAATAATAGACCAAGATGAATCTCTTTAGCTATGTATCATGTTGATGTGAGAAGTACTCCACTCATAAAGCAACAGCCTTATGGTCTGAACCCTGAGGAACGGACTCAGGTTAGAGAAGAAATCACCTTCGTGCTGGGCAATGATAAAATTGAATGGGGTCAAAGCATGGAGTTTACCTGTCGTATTAGTACTAAACCTTAATTAAACTCCAAGGATCTGCATTGATTATTGTAAGGTGAATGCTGTAATAAAAACAGATTCTTATCCAATACCACAAACTGAAGATTGCATTGATAGAGTTGGAAATTGAAGAGTGATTAGCAAGATTGATTTATTAGAAGGATATTGGCTAGTGACACTAACAGATCCAGCCAAGGACATTTCTGCTTTTGTAAATCCAGGTGGCCTACTTCAATGTAAAGTAATGTCATTCAGAATGAAGAATGTGTTATTCAACAACTTGCAAGTCAAATCAGTGAAGAGCCACTCACCTCCTGATTCCCCAAAGCCTGTCCACCATCTACAAAGCACAAGTTAAGAGTGTGATGGAATATTCTGCAATTGCCTGGATGAGTGTAATCATTACAACACTCAGGGAGACACTTTCCAATAGCTGCTGTTAGGCCAAAAACTCATTGATATAGAGAACACTGATCAGTAGTCCATTATTTTTTTTATTCTTGATAGATCAATCCATCACCAATCATGCTTCAGGAGATAGTGGTGAGCTGCCTTCTTGACTGCTGCAGTCCATGTGGTGTAGATACACCGGTAGTGCTGTTTGGGAGGGATCTTGACCCAGCCACAGTGAAGGAACAGTGATATATTTCCAACCCAGGATGGTGAGTAGCTTGGAGGGGAACTTCTAGGTAGTGGTGTTCCCATATATCTGCCACACTATCCTTTTAGGTGTCAGTGGTCATGTGTTTGGAAGGTGCTCTCTGTGGAGCCTTAGTGAGTTCCTGTGTCTTGTAGATTGTATCCGGTTGTACACACTGCACTATGCTTGTGGATGGAGTGCCAATCAAATGGGCTGCTTTGTCCTGGAATGTGTCAAACTTCTTGAGTGTTTTTTGGAACTGTACTCATCTAGGCAAATGGAGAGTATTTCATCACACTCCTGACTTAGGCCTTGTTGATGGTTGACAGGCTTTGGGGAGTCAGGAGGTAAATTACTCACTACAGGGTTCCTAGTCTCCGAATTGCTCTTGTAGCCACAATAATTATATAGCTAGGCCAACTAAGTTTGTGGTGAATGGTAAGCCCCAGGATCTTGATAGTGGAGGATTCAGAGGTGATAATGCCTTTAATTGCCGATGGTTAGACCCTTTCTTGTTGGAGATGGTCATTGCCTGGCACTTGTGTGGTGCAAATGTTATTTGCCACTTGTCAACCAAGCCTGGATATTCTTCCGGTCTTGTTGCATTTGGACATGGACTGCTTCAGGATCTGAGGAGCTCTGAATGGAGCTGAACTTTGTGTGGACATCAACGCACATCCCCAGTTCTGACTGTATGATGGAAGGAAGATCATTGATGAAGCAGCTGAAGATGGTTGGGCCTGGGACACTCCCCTGAGGAACTCCTGCAGTGATGTCCAGAGGTATTGAGAAAGAGAGAGAGAGAGAGAGAAAGGGAGAGGGCGTTTTAGATGCAAACCTCTAGAGTTAAGTGTTTTGACCCGAGATAGCAATGTTTAAAATGCTTAATATTAAGTGACATCTATGTTGAATGTGATGTTTGCAACTCCAGGTTGGCTGGAGGAGATTTGAAAAGAAAACCGTGAGGAAAATCTTGCTGGAAGTAATTGGAAGGGCAAGAAACACTCTCATACTAATTCTTGAAGCAGTACTCAGACCAAATGGTTAAACTTCCAATTCTTGGTAAGTTGCCTGATGTGAATTAAGTGAGGCTGCAAGTCTAATGGGTGTAAAAGAAAATGTGATTAGAGTTTGGTGTAAATTCCAAGTAATTGAGTTCATTATACTCTTATTATCTTTAATTCATTGACTATTTAAGATAGAATATATTTATTAGTTCTTTGATTTTTGTATAATAATTTTTTTTTTGATTTGAACTGTGAACCTTGTGGCTTAATTCTTCGAGTAAATACCTGGGCTTTTTGATTCTAAAATAATGTTACTGGTCTCCACCAGTAGGTCATAACACAGCTTACAAGCTATATATCAGACTTATTAAGCAAAATTAAATAGAAATAAAAGTCAAATAAAGCAGACAGATAAATTGCAGCGTTCACTCAACATTACAAAGGAATGAGGCTTTTAGTCATATCAGAAGTAATGCACTTACTTTGGCCATGTTCCAGGGAATGACTTTGGTATTTGAAATCACACATTAACAAAGTATTACAGATATTGCAAAGTATTTAAAGCCTGGAAGTCATCCATTCAATTGAGCAGGTTCATGCTGGTGAGCGTTTTACTTCTTTACCTTACAGCTGCCGATGAGGCAGATATCTGTTGTGTATGTTGAGGCATAACCCCTTTATGGGGACAGGGGGGGTTCATATGATCTGGGGTATGGGGTGAGCTGGTTGGGAACCGCCCTCAGTGGGCAGTCAACATTTGGAGTGTGGAGCCAGCGGACTGAATAAAGATCTGTGTTCCCTGGTGCCTGATTGTGGAGTGGTTCTTGAGGAGACAGTATTAAGAGATTTAACAATGTAGTAAGAAAAAGTTGACATGAGGCAACAGTTTTAACCTATCCTTGTTTTGAAGGATGAACCATGACAGATTGAACAGACTGAGGCTCTTCCCTCACACAACACTGACATGGGGCTGGTGGGGCAGGTTGGGGTTTGGGGGAGTTGGGATGGGTTGGGGGTGGGAGGGGGGTGCACAGTGGTGGTGACCTGTTAGTGGCCTTTAAGATTTTGAAAGGGTTTTGATACGGTAGATATGTTTCTATTCGTAGCCAAGTCCAGAACTAAGGGCTACACATATAAGATAGTCACTCATTAGATATGTTTCCATTTGAGGAGTGGCACGGTGACACAATGGTTAGCACTGGTGCCTCACAGTACCAGGGACCTGGGTTTGATTCCCGGCCTGGGTCGCTGTCTGTGTGGAGTTTGCACATCCTCCCTGTGTCTGCGTGGGTTTCCTCTCACAGTCCAAAGATGTGCAGGTTAGGTGGATTGGCCATGCTAAATCACCCCTTAGTGTCAGGGGGACAAGCTAGGGTAAATGCATGGGGTCATGGGGATAGGACCTGGGTGGGATTGTGGTCAGTTCAGACTCAATGGGCCAAATGACTTCCTTCTGCACTGCAGGGATTCTATGATCCTATGATTTATGGGCAAGTCCAGAAATAAGGGTGATTAAGATAAGATTGTCACTAACTAACTCAACAAGGAGCTCAGGAGGAACCTCTTTACCCAGAGAGTGATGGGACTCATGACCAAACGGAATGGTTGTGGCGGATTACACTCAAGATTCCTGCAAGGGAAAGCTAGGAAATTGCACAGAAGAATATATTGATAGGGTTAGATGGAAAGGTGTGGAACAATAACACCAGCATGCGCTTATTGTGATGAATGGTCCGGATCTCTGCCGTATATAATTTGTCATAAGATCAAACTAGCACCTTGCACAAATAAATAGTCACCAACCACAAACAGGCTTCTGAAAGTACAAAGCTGGCCTGACATGTTTCCATGGTATAATGATTATACCTGTCACCCTCAGCGTCTCTCACATAGCAAGTGACAGCCGTCCTTCCTTTGAGTGGTTCTACACCATCTTTTCAGGAGATGGAACAATTGCAAAAGCCACAGGCTGACATCAGTGGCCTGGTGATCAACATTAATTGCCTCTATTACAACTGAGAGAATCGTACATCTCATATGCATACATTAAGCATGTCCATTTAAGAAAAAAAAAGCTATTTTTTATTTCATTCATGGGATGCTGGCGTCACTGGCTGGCCAGCATTTATTGCCTATCCCTAGTCATCTTTGAACTGGGTGACTTGCTAGGCCATTTCAGAGGGCAGTTGAGAGTCAACCACATTGCTGTGGCTCTGGAGTCACATGCAGGCCAGGCCGGGTAAGGATGGCAGATTTCCCTTCCTAAAGGATGTTAATGAACCAGATGGGCTTTTCTGACAATGGTTTCATGGTCATCAGTAGAACCATAGAAGCACAGAAGGAGGCCGTTAGCTCATCATGCCTGCACTGATCACAATCCTACCCAGGCTCTATTCCCGTAACCCACATATTTAATCTCCCGACACTAGGGTCAATTCAGTACAGCCAATCAACCTAACCAGCACATCTTTTGGACCGTGGGAGGAAACTGGAGTATCTGGAGAAAACACACGCAGACACGGGAGAGTGTGCCAACTCCACACAGACAGTGACTCTAGGCCAGAAATGAACCCGAGTCCTTGGTGCCGTGAGGCAACAGTGCTAACCACTGTGCTACCATGCTGTCTGAATGTTTATGATTTACAGCAGCAAGTTAAATGCAGCTTACGCACACATCAATTGGTAGTAACACAGTAACAACAACAGTGAGGAATTAAACACTGCTCTTGCAGGAATCGAATCCAAGCCTCCCATGTGGCAGGTGAGATTCCTATTACTGAACTACCAATGCTGCTGTTGAGAAAGAGACCATTTGGCCCATTGAGCCTGCACTGACAACAATCCCACCCAAGCCCGATCCCCACAACCCCAGTTACCCTGCTCATCTCCTTGACACCGAGGGGCAATTTAGCATGACCAATCAAATTAACCTGCACATCTTTGGAGTGTGGATGGAAACTGGAGCACCCAGAGGAAACCCACGGAAACACGGGGAGAACATGCAAACTCTACTCAAACGCCCAAGGCTGGAGTTGAACCCAGGTCCCTGGCACTGTGAGGCAGCAGTGCTAACCTTTGTGCCACCATGTAGATTCTTAATTCCACCATCTGCCATGGTGGGATTCGAACCTTAGCCAAATTTCTGGATTAATAGTCTAGCAATAATACTACTCGGCCATCTCCACCCCAGTTTGTCAGTCTTTGTAGTTGCTTTGACATACAAGGCAGAAAGGAACGGTTGCACCCCAAAAATTGTTGATGAATTGGAAATTGTGCAAAAACCCAGGTCAAGTGACTGGGAGTGGGGTGCCAGTAAATATAAGTGTCCTGGGAAAGGGAAACAGAGACGGATCAGGGAAATGTCTCAAAGTGAGGGAATAGGAGGAGGTTCCAATGAAGCTAAAAAGCAGGAAAAGTGCTGCAGTCAACAAACTTTAAGTGAAGGGGGCTCAGAACAAACAGTGGCAATCGAAGAGATCTCAGGAAAAACCCTGGAGATTCTTTGAGGCAGCTGAAAGTTGGCAAATCTGTGCTGTTGGGGCAAAGATATCCCTTTCGTCCAATGGTATTCTGCTTGGCGTGGCTGAAGAGCTGAAGTTGTCCTTGTGCATTGGTTCTTGAGTGCGTACTCAGGAATCCAAAGGAGCTGAAACTTGGGAGACAAGGTTTAAAATACTACGGGGTGTTGTTAAGGCTGTCCAAGTTGGAGTGATGTGTGGTTCCAAGATGAGATTTTTGAAGATGAAGACAGGGAATCCCTTGTAAGGGAGATAGAGTTTTGATGAGATTGGTTGCCTCACAGTGATTACTAACTCCTGGGTGGATTGTTGAGAAATCCATGGACTCTGTTTTGGTCACATTTGCCGTTTAGTATGCAGCGTAACGCGTTTGTTCACAGTTTCCCTTTTAATTCACATGCACCTCATATTAATGCTGAACGTTAGAGTATAAGATAGATATTGTAAATTGTTTAATCTTTCTGACCTCGTGTAATAAAATTTATTTTTCTTGGTTTCAAACCCATTGAATATCATAGCTTTGTTCTCTGTGTAAGTGTCCTGAATCTCAAACTTTGTCCACTTTTAAACAAAAGGCTATTGGCCCCTAACCAGATCTTACCAATAACTTGGGGTTTGGCCTAGGATTGTAATAGATGACCCTGTTTGCTCTTTTAGGATGGTATTGGAGTAGGAAAGTGTGCTGTGGTCTGCCCACAGAAGGAGTTGGTAGGAGAATTTACATTTGTTTTTACAACATCTCTCAGAGTTGGAGTTCGGTTCTGGGCTCAGCAAAGCCAGCTTAGGTTATCGCCTCTTGTGCTCAGCATCTCCCAGTGGACCTCCAGAGATCATATGGCAGCTAAGGACGTCAGTGCGGCTGCCCCAGGGAACCTGGTTTCTATTTGTGGCCTCCTGGTGTGAATGCTAAAGAACCGTGCTTCCCGCCGGGGTTCTCAGATAGCTAGCTGGCTGGTCGCAATGCAGTTGGGGATGGATGAGCAGGATCTGCTTTATTGGTGAGTATCCATTTACCAATAAAGACATTCCAATGCTTCACAATTCTACTCTCGTGACACTAGAGTTCAGTACTGGTACTCGTTTCCACTCTTCCCTTCTGGAACCTCTCCCTGTCCAGAAGCAACACCCCTCTGGCAAAGAACCCAACTTTTAAATTCAGGCTTCAATGAGCATCACCTGCTGCCAATTCACTCTAAAGCCAGACTTGGTTTATTCTTAAGGGGACCTGTATTTCTAATACTGTCTACGCTACAATGTGTATTTCACATTGATGGACGTGCTGCCTTTTGGATGGGTCATTAGGTGCGCTGCTCGCTCAGGTGGGCATTATAGTTCTCATGGCCCTGTTTCAGAGACGAGCAGCAGAGTCCTCTTTGTTGTCTTGGCCGATAATTATTGCTCGATCAGCACTACTAAAATGTTAGTTTTAATTAACCAGGGTGTCACGGTGGCATAGTGGTTAGCACTGCTGCCTCACAGTGCTAGAGACCCGGATTCAATTCCGGCTTCGGGTCACTGTCCGTGTGGAGTTTGCACATTCTCTCCGTGTCTACGTGGGTTTTCTCCAGGTGCTCCAGTTTCCTCCCACAGTCATAAGAACATAAGAAATAGGAGCAGGAGTAGGCCAACTAGCCCTTCGAGCCTGCCCCGCCATTCAATAAGATCATGGCTGATCTGTCGTGGCTCAGTTCCAAATTCCCGCCCTCTCCCCGTAACCCTTAATCCCCTCTCTTATCAAAAACCCATCAACCCGCGTCTTAAAAATATTTAGCGAGGTAGCCTCCACCACTTCAACGGGCAGAGAATTCCAGAGATTCACCACCCTTTGAGTGAAGAAGTTCCTCCTCAACTCCGTTCTAAACCGCTCCCCCTTTATCTTGAGTCCAAAGATGTGCAGGTTAAGTTGATTGGCCATGCTCAATTGCCCTTAGTGTCAGGGGGGATTAGCAGGGTAAATACGTGGGGATAGGGCCTGGATGGGATTGTTGTTGGTGCAGGCACGATGGGTCGAATGGCCTCCTTCTGCACTGTTGGGTTTCTATGATTACCTGCTCATCCTCACACTGCTCTGTGCAAATTGCTATGTTTCCTGCACTACATCAGTGACCCTACTTCATATCTACATCACTGACTGTAAAGCATCTTGGGGTGTCTGAGACCCACAAGAGGCCTTATTTAAATACCTACCTTTCTTTCCTTAATCTACATAGAGGCTGTATCTATCAGGCAGTGGTCACATTAAGGTTGACCACCCAACAAAATTTCATGAAGAGATATTGAAAATCATCTGACTATCCTGAGGTGGCACAATTCCTGGGGGAGGGAAAAGCTTGGAGACGAGGGAGAAATCTTGCACTTGTGTAAAAGGTATGGTCCATCCATTTTCTGCTCAGCTGGACGAGGGTGGGAAGTGTTAGCCTAAAACAGGTCAGTGATACCTATCCATATGAGTGGCATGGTGGCACAGTGGGGTTAGCATTGCTGCTTCACAACTCCAAAGACTCAGGTTCAACTCTCAGCATGGGTGACTCTCTGTCTGTGGTGTTTGCACATTCTCCCTGTGTCTGCATGGGTTTTCTCTGGGTGTTCCAGTTTCCTCCCACTGTCCAAAGATGTGCAGGTTAGGTGGATTGGCTTTGCTAAAATTGTCCCTTAGTGTCCCATAATAGATAGGCTGGGCGAATGGGCCAGGAAATGGCAAATGGAATTTAATGTTGGCAAGTGTGGGGTGGTCCACTTTGGTAGGAAGAATGGTAGGAAGGACTATTACTTACATGGCGAAAAACTGCAGCAGGCGACGGTGCAGAGGGACCTTGGGGTCCTTGTGCATGAGTCGCAAAAACCCAGCTTGCAGGTGCAGCAGGTGGTCAGGAAGGCGAATGGGATGCTGGCCTTCATAGCGAGGGGGATTGAATATAAAAGTAGGGAGGTCTTGCTGCGGCTGTATAGGGCATTGGTGAGGCCGCAGCTGGAGTACTGTGTGCAGTTTTGGGCGCCGCACCTGCGCAAGGATATTTTGGCTTTGGAGGGAGTGCAGAGGAGGTTTACTAGGCTGATACCGGAGTTGAGGGGGTTGAGCTATGAGGAGAGGCTGAATAAACTAGGCTTGTACTCGTTAGAGTTTAGAAGAATGAGGGGAGATCTCATTGAGACATATAAGATGATGAATGGGATGGATAGGATAGAGGTGGAGAGACTCTTCCCGCTCAAAAAAGACAGTAGGACTAGGGGGCACAGCCTCAAGATAAAGGGGAGGCGGTTTAGAACGGAGTTGAGGAGGAACTTCTTCACTCAAAGGGTGGTGAATCTCTGGAATTCTCTGCCCGTTGAAGTGGTGAAGGCTGCCTCGCTAAATATTTTTAAGAAGCGGGTTGATGGGTTCTTGATAAGAGAGGGGATTAAGGGTTATGGGGAGAGGGCGGGAAAGTGGAACTGAGCCACGACAGATCAGCCATGATCTTATTGAATGGCGGGGCAGGCTCGAAGGGCTAGATGGCCTACTCCTGCTCGTATTTCTTATGTTCTTATGTTCTTATAATGTGCAAGTAAGATAGATTCCCCACAGTGCAGAAGGAGGCCATTTGGCCCATCAAGCCTGCACTGACAACAATCCCACCCAGGCCCCATCCCCTTAACCCCACGTAGTTACCCTGACACTACAGGGCAATTTACCATGGCCAATCACCAGGATTAGCCATGGTAGATGTATAGGGTTACGGGGATAGGATAGGAGAGAAGGCCTGATAAGATACTCTGTCAGAGAATTGGTGCAGACTTGATGGACTGAATGGCACCTTCTGCACTGTAGGGATTCTATGAGTGTTTGTGTTTACAAGCTGCCATTCTGATGCAGTGTTTATTTACTTGGGAAGCTGCTGATGAAAATGAGAGGGAGAGGGAATACTAAGCCATTTATCCATGGCTTTGGAAATTTTTGCTGTGGACGTAACCTGATCTGTTCACAAAGAACAAAGAAAATCACAGCACAGGGTCAGACCCTTCGGCCTTCCAGGCCTGCACCGACCATGCTGCCCAACTGAACTAAGGCCCCCTATCCTTCCGGGAACCATATCCCTCTATTCCCATCCTATTCATGTTTCTGTCAAGACATCCCTTGAAAGTCCCTCTTGTATCTGCTTCCACTACCTCCCCCAGCAGCGAGTTCCAGGCACCCACCATCCCTTGTGTAAAAAACTGCCTCATACATCTCCTTTAAACCTTGCCCCTTGTACCTTAATCCTATGCCCCCTAGAAATTGACTCTTCCACCCTGGGGAGAAAGCTTCTGACTATCCACTCTGTCACATCCCGGTAAACAGATGAAGACCAAGGAGCTGTTTCTGGGACCCTTTAGTTTGTCTTGAAAGAAAATCATCTGAGACCCTTACATGGCCAATTGATGGTATTTTAGTAGTATTTTACCCATGGCGAGGGAGACCCCCACAAGCTTTAGCGCGGGGCTGGTATTGGGCAACAGTGGTGGGAGGGAGGGTAATGCACAGTGTGGATGGGTGGATGGGGAGGATGGGGGGGGGATGGTGCAGGTTGAGACCTCCTTTGTGGGTGTTCCCCTCAAACTCATCCTCCCTTTTAACCCACTTCCGACAGTATCATAAACCAGTCCCCCCCCCAACTCCACTTTGCGTCCTGCCCATCTCACTGACACCCTTCTCCTTCCCCGACTCACCCCCTCCTCACCTTGCTGAGACCCTCCACATGCTGTTGGTCAATACTGAGAGGCCACAGTCTTAGGGTGAGGGGTAGCATTCTGAATCTGTGGAATTCGCTACCCCAAAGTGCGGTGGATACTGGGACAATGAGTAAATTTGAGGAGTTAGACAGACTTATAATTGGTCATGGGTTGAAGGGTTATGGGGAGAAGGCAGGAAAATGGGGATGAGGAGCATAATGGAGACATGATCAAATGGCAGAGCAGACTGGGCGGGCTTAATTCTGCTCCTATATCTTATAAATGTAGGAACACCCTGGTCTGACCTGGACTGCTTGGCTTGGTGGGACTGCCTGCAATCCTGGCAGTGACCACCTGGCGCTGCTGGACCTACAGGGCTGCTGAGCAACTCCATCTGACCAGTAGCTCCATAAGGCAAGACCTCCTCCCAAGGATGGAGGGAGAAGTCTTGCTTTAACGCAATGAACTTGGCACCCGGTGTTAGATTGCTGCAGGGTGGCCAATCGGGAATGTGGGTGGGTTTCCTGCCCGGACTCTTCAGCTGCGGACGGGGGTGGGGGGAGTGGGGGTGGAGGGATCGAGGGAAGGGATGCGGGGACCGTGGTGCTGCGTAAACTCCAGCCCATCAATTAAGGTCTATTCTCTCAGTCATCAAACTGTTGGATCAATGTGGAACAGTTAGCAAGATTTCATCAAAATTAAGTATATTGAAAGATTGGATGAAAAGTTTGATGTGCCCCATTAATAAGCTGTTATGTAAAGTGAGCGATAATGAGATTGCTGTTTGCTGTTGTTATTAAACCATGAATTATAGATGGCTGAAGATTTATGGCTCTTGTGGTTGAAGTACATCATCCCGCTAGGTTTTACTCGTTATTTTGAGGTAAAGAGCTCATTTTGTTACAAAAATAAACGTGGCCACAAGTCATATTGATTAAAGCACGATTATCACTTTTCTTCCTCCTCTGTCCAAGACCCACAAGGACTATGAAGGTTCGTGAATGAAGCCCAGTCCATCATGTGAACCGGCCCCCGGCGCACCCCCCCCACCGCTTCCATCCATTGACTCCGTCTACATTCCCCATTGCCTCAGAAATGCGGCCAACGTCATTAAGGACTCCGCGCACCCCGGGACACACTCGATTCCACCTTCTTCCATCAGGAAAAGGATACAAAAGTCTGAGGTCACGTACTGACCGACTCAAGAACTGCTTCTTCCCCCGCTGCCATCAGATTTTCGTGTGGACATACTGCACATCAAGTTGATCTTTCTCTGCACCCGAGCCATGACTGTAACACTACATTTTGCACTCTCTCCTTTCCTTGTCTATGAACGGTATGCTTTGTCTGTATAGTGAGCAAGAAACAATGGTGGCAATTCTCCCATCCCGCTGCACTGATTTTCTAGTACAGTGGATTTAGGCAGCACCGATTAGAATGATCTGCGTTCGGCGTCCAGCCCTGGGCGCTTCTCCCAGGAATAGGTGCGGAGCTGTATTACATATGCAGCCCATCATTTACATTTAATTTCAGTGTAATTCGTGGGCCCAGGACTGAAATCTCTGGGCCCACTCGCCTCTCCCCCCACCAAGAATATTTCATCCAGCAGCGATTACTATGGTTCCCCACTTGCAAGGAGCTAGCGGCTTGACCCCATTGGAGTGAAGGGGGGGCGGTAGCAATCAGGACCCCTGACAGGGTCTGGCAGCAGGGAGGAGTGCTCCCCCCCCACCCAGGCATTGGCACCTTGGTAGTGCCAGCCTGGGCTCCCTGGCACTGCCCAGGTGCAAAGTGCCAATGCCCAGGGGGCACCTTAACACTGCCCACCAGGCAGGGCCTCTGGGGGAGGGGGGTGATCAATGGTGTTGTGGGGGTCCCACTACCACTCTGCAGTGGGATTCGGTGGGGGAGGGAGGGGGGCCTGTGATTGGAACTGGCCATTGGGTTGGGGGAGGGGGGGTGAGCCTGCTGGGGTAGTCAGCACTGTGTGGTGGGGGGGAGGGGGTGGAGGGGAATTGGCGGGGTAAGGGAGATCAGGGCTGCATTGGGGGAGATGGAGATGTCGAGGCTGGGTCTGGGCATGCTTGGGGGAGCTAGCGATTGGGTTGTGAGGTGTGCGGAGGCTGGCACTGTGGGGGTCGCAGGGCTGGCTCACCTGATGAAAGGCCAGAGCCCTGAAAGCTAGTGGCATTTGCTACCAAATAAATCTGTTGGACTTTTAACCTGGTGTTGTGAGACTTCTTACTGTATTTACCCCAGTCCAACGCCGGCAACTCCACATCATGGCGATCAAACTAGCCAGCAACTGGGAGGCCGGCAGACAGAGGCCACTGCACACATATGGATCTCAGCACTGACAGATTAGCACATGCGCAGTGGCCCCCTCAGCGCTATGCTACTGGCCTCTCCAGTGGGAATAGGGCCCACTCCCTGATTTTTAATGGGGATTATGCTAGTGCATTCTGTAGTTCACAGTGCATGGGAGATTCTTCTCTAAACACCCACTGAAAAAAACAGTGTGATTTACTCCAGTTTTCATGAGAATTCAACACTTAGAATTTCTTTGGGAGAATCACCTCCAATACTTTTCACTGCACACTAATACATGTGACCATAATAAATCAAATCAAATCCAATCAAATCAAATGAACCTATTTTTCTTTATTTGATCTCAACAGGAAATAAGCTGTTTATTACAAGAATGTATAACTACTTATTGCCGATGCGTACCACATTCCTGAGCAATGTGTTTTACTTGTCTAGATTGGCTGCGTTGTATCTTAATCTTTCTGTTCTGGGAGATTTCCAGTAAAGTGGAAAATTAACATTTTGGGGGCATGCTCTCCTGCAGTAGTTGTTAAAATTGTATCAGGCCATCTGCTCTCTTTCAACGCAGAGAACAGGTCATTTCTACTATTTAGTTCTAATCCTGGATGCCATACACTCTCGATGTGCTGCAGCTTAAACCGTAGTGACGGCATAAAATATATTGAAGGATTTCAAGACTGTGAGCACGGGGATACGATTTTTTTTGTTTTCTCTCTCTTCCTAAGGGTTCACTTGAATGCTTGGGTGACTTCAATTACACAGCTGTCAGAAGCACATGCCCTCCAGTGATAAAAATGGAACAAAGAGAGGAACGTGTTGTTGATTAGTGACAAGAAACTGGTAAATAATCAAGAAAATCACCAGGGCTAATAAAAGACTTAAGACTCTCTGGAATTTAACAGGTTGACGCCACAGTGAGGGTTTTAATCCTAGCCATGTCTGAAGCTGGCAAGAAAGCAATGCATTAGCAGGGTGAATAAATTGACACTCTGAGTTCTGCCGTCTGAGAAGCAGACAAGGCTGCATACTTCAATATATTCAGTTGGATGTGAATTGTGTCTGGGCAGACACAAGTTATGAGTTGAGTGCTGGATTGGAATGGAAGTCTAATAGCTTCTTGTATTACTGAGGGCAGGGGTGACTGCAATACACTTGTGAAGATGCACTGGAATTAAGCCTGGCAGGTAAACACGTTCATTATTTTTTTCTCTCTCCACTGCTCCACATATTATCCTGTCATTGAATTCCCCAGCCATAATATTCTACAAGTTGAGTGTCAGGTAGTGGAACAAGAGTTGATTTTTTTTAAAAAAAGAAAGCTCTTTTTATTGTTTTGGCTTTTAGCAAAAGGAGAAAGTAATTATCACTTGTCTCATCACTTTTTCTTCCCTTCTGTACCTGGATTACTTACTTACTTTTGATACGCTTGTCTCAGGCCGAACTTTCATTTTCCAGGGTGTTGCTCTTGGCATGGCTGAGCAGACTTGAAGGGTTGAATTTGCCTGCTTCTACTCCTAATTCCCATGTTCCTGACAACATCAGTTCCTTAAGTATGACTGGACCACAGCAAGTGTAATTGGGTCTCACTTTTCTTTGCTAATGTCACCCACTGCTTTAGTGTCAACCTGGTGAGCAAAGATGACTCACATACCTTTTGCATCAAGCCAAACCTCCGTCTTGTCCTAGCCTGATTCCACATCTCTCTCCCTCCTCCATCTCCTTCTCACTTCACCAAACTAATGGGCACCCAATTTCCTTTCCCATTCCCCATGCTAGTTGACAGTTCTGATGTTTTCCTCTCCTTCAGTACCATCCATCTCCTTTGAAAATCACTATCATCGTACCCTCCTAAAAGAAAATCTTTGGCACCTATGCCCTCCAAAATTATTGTCCCACCTACAACTTGCCTATTCTCATCATGTTTTCATTCCCTAAATCCATGCCCCATCTTTCCTGCAGCCCCCAATTAAATCTCTCGAATCAGGTTTCCACTACTGTCCTGCCCATGAAATGGATTGAATCAACCTCCCATCCACTGACTCTGTCTACACTTCCCGCTGCCTCGGAAAAACAGCCAGCATAATTAAAGACCCCATGCACTCTAGGCATACTCTGTTCCACCTTCTTCTGTTGGGAAAAAGATACAAAAGTTTGAGGTCATGTACCAACCGACTCAGGAATAGCTTCTTCCCTGTTGCCATCTGACTTTTGAAAGGACCTACCTTGCATTAAGTTGATCTTTCCCTACACCCTAGCTATGACTATAGCACTACATTCTGTACTCTCCCTTTTCTTTCTCTATTAACGGTATGCTTTGTTTGTACAGCACACAAGAAATGATACTTTTCACTGTATATTCATACATGTGACAATAATAAATCAAATGAAAGCAAATCAAAGTCACAAATGGCATCCTCTGTGACTATCAGCATGGTGTATTATCCCCTCCACATCCTCTACCTCCTTGGCACAATACCTTCCATGCCATTCCCCCATTGTCTAGACTTTTGTGACTTTGATTTGATTTCATTTGATTTATTATTGTCACATGCATTAGTACACAGTGAAAAATATTGTTTCTTCTGTGTTATACAGACAAAACATAGCGTTCATAGAGAAAGAAAAGGGAGAGTGCAGAATGTAATGTTATAGTCATAGTTAGGGTGTAGAGAAAGATCAACCTAATGCAAGGTAAGTCCATTCAAAAGTCTGATGGCAGCAGGGAAGGAGCTGTTCTTGAGTCGGTTGGTTCATGTTCTCAAACTTTTGCATTTTTTTCCCAACAGAAGAAGGTGGAACAGAGTATGTCTAGGGTGCCTGGAGTCCTTAATTAATGGGCTTGCCCTTGCTTGGTTAAACGTTTGCTGCCCAATTTTGCCTTAGCACCTCCGGAAATAGTTTTCTTTCTGCTCTCTTAATCACATATAGATCCTTGGTGGCAGCAAATCATTACTTTTCTTTTTTTAGCTATTTCTTCCATTTTTTCAAGTTGCCCTGAACAGTTTTCAAGAAAGCGGTTTAGCAAAATTGTTTGCCTCTTGATGGCTGCTGACTCAAATTATTTTCCAGTTGTGGCAATGAGTTATCAATGAATTGTCAATGAATTCAGTCCCATGTTTCCTTTGCTTTTGTGTTTTTGTGTTCTGCAGAGATGGACCAGACAACGAGCTCTCTTTCTTCATTTGGTCTCATGATACCTCCAATGTTTCAGTGTAGCTGGACTAATATCCATCTAATCGTTTCAAAGTGTTTTTCCATCATTCCCTGTGCTTTCCAAACCAGTTAAGTTTCATAATAATTCCATATGAACGCTCACTCGTTGATGGCATTGGGTCTGACTGTAAATCTTTAATGCAGTTCAGATCTGGTCATCCAATGTGGATGGGAAAGTTGAAAGTGATTTTTGGCAATGAAGCCATCATGAGATGAAACCATGGTGAATCTCCATCGGCCTGCAGAAGGACTTTTGCATCCCCTTGAAAACATAGGCAGAGACTGAGCTATCTCTTAGATGTCTGAGACACAATGCAAGAGGAGGCCTAGGCTATTAGGAGCGACAGCCACATCCCTTTGTGAGATGCTGGCAGTGGCAATCTCATCTAATCACATTAGGGGCCACCCAATGCCTGGAACTGTCAAGATCATTGTTGTGTTCAGCCGCTTTCCAACAAGATTCTTTCAGGCAGAATTTGGCTATCTCTGTGGCTTAACTCAGCCTGCTGCACACCATTGTATCAAAGTCTTCATTGATACCATGTTCAGAAGGGCAGGAAATTGCATCTCTTTCACAAAGAGCAATCAGAGTCAATTCGAAGGGGCCAGATAGTTTGCTGCGACTGCAGGTTTCCCTTGTGTATGCTGACTGCAGGTACATTGCCATAAAGGCTCCAGTTGGACAGCCTTGCATCTTTATCAACATGAAGGGTTCCATGAACTGGACATCCAGACACACTGTGATCACCACTGATGGATAATGTAGGCATCTTCCAGGAGCCACAGTTCCTTCATTCTGTGTAATCACAGGATTTAGGCCTATTCAGCAATCCTGATGCCTTGGATGGATGCCTCCAAGGTGACAAAGGTCATTCTTTGAACAGATGGCTCCAATGAAGGCACCCAGAACACAGGCGGAGAGGAGGTCCAAAGGCAGTCATGGAAGAGCCAGGGCCAATGTTGAACAGCACACTGACCTATTGAAAATGAGGTTCAGGTGCCTGGACAGATCAGGAGGAGCATTGTAAGATGGTCCATCATTTGTGTTCCTCAATGTTATGATGTGTTTCACCCTCTATAACCATGCTTTTCAGAGAGGGCTGTCCTTGAGGAAGAGGGAAATGGGGGTATTCATCTGAGGTTGAGAGCGAGGGCAAGGTGAGGGAACGTGGCCATATTCAGGTCGAAGGCCCCAAATGTGATCACATTGATGGTTGTGACACAAGGGATGCTATGATAAGGCAAAGGTTCCAATTGGTTATGAAGCCTTGTGCACTCAGCATGTGTGCAGACATGTCACTATTCTGGCAGTATACTTGCTGTGCCCAGTTATTGATATTCAATGCATTCTGTCCTGCTCAAACTATTGAAGTTAATGTGTATCTCCCAAAAAGAGTTCAACATCCCCTCTGATACTCCAGAGACTCAGCCCTTCTCTCACTGGAAAACCTCTGCAGAGTATGTTCTGAGCTGTGACCTGATATTTTAGAATGTCAGACTTGCTGCAGAAAACCTCCTCGGATTATTGTCAAAATAAGATTCCAAACTGGCTACAATGATGACCGCGATGAGATCAGAATCTTCCTTCATGTAGATTAATCTTCTAGAAACTCGCTGCCAAATAACTCAATGTCAATTGTCAGACACAACAGATAAAAATAATTAATCATAGAATCTGAAAGCTGAGAACCCCTACAGTGCAGGAGGAAGCCATTTGGCCCATTCCGCTCACACCAACAACAATCCCACCTGGCCCTATCCCCATAACTTTGTGCATTTACCGTGCTAATCCCCCTGACACTAAGGGGCAATTGAGCATGGTCAATCAACCTAATCTGCACATCTTTGGAGTGTGGGAGCCAACTGCAGCATCGGGAGGAAACCCATACAGACACAGGAAGAACATACAAACTCCACACAGACAGTCACCCGGAATTGAACCCAGGACCCAGCACGGGCATATCTTAAGATGTCCAGAATGTTGCCTGCAAGATCGTGATGGCAGCAATACTTCACACCTGAGAGTTTTCTGTATCTTGAAGAATAACCCACAGCTTTATTAGCATGTGTTGATATCTATTGACACCACATATCCTCTCTAACATGGGTTGTATTGATAGCTGTGGACATGAAGAATGTGAAGGTGGGGTGTTATTATCACCAGTGCCCTTTAGAGGTGATTTGATGATACCCAGCTAGGTGGACTATTGAGAAACTGTTGTTAATGCCCAGAAATAGTTCCAACGTATGGAGGATGCAGTGAACAGGAAGCTTGCTGCTGCTCTGAGCAGGGCAGGAAAGACTGATGGCTACATTATTGTCACTCACAGCATTTCTCCCACTGGAGAGGCCCTGTGAAGATACCAGGTGCAGCTGGAATGCTTGGAGACCCTTTCGATCAACTCAGTGGCTTAATGTCACTTCTTAAGGGCTGCAATTTGAGGCATTAACTCCTGGGAGCGACAGGGTGAGAAGGTGATTGCTACCACTTCTTGTGACTGCCTGTAATCAGTCCCCTAACCTCTGAAGTTGCTGTAGCCTCTATTACTGTTAAGAGTGTTTGCAGCTGAACGATGTTAGGCACTTATATATTTATGTATAATTATGTCAAGTTCCTGGAGACCACCTTTCACCACTGGGATCAGAAAGCTAGAGTTACATAGCCACACATACTATTACAGTGTCCCAAAGAGAACAAACATTGGGGCGGCATGATGGGCACAGTGGTTAGCACTGCTGCCTCATAGCACCAGGGTCCTGGGTTCGATCCCCGGCGTGGATCACTGCTAGTGTGAAGTCTGTATGTTCTCCCCATGTCTGCGTGAGTTTCCTGCTGGGTGCTCCAATCTCCTCCCACAGTCCAAAGATGTGCTGGTTAGGTGGATTGGCATGATAAATTATCCATTAGTGTCAGAGGGATTAGCAGGACTAAATATATGGGGTTAAGGGCTAGGGCCTGGGTGGGAACGTTGTTGGTGCAGGGTCAATGGGTCAAATGCACTGTAAGGATTCTATGTGGCACAATCTCCTTGTGTTTTCATTACTTTAATGGTCTACCTTATTTCCATAGAAGAATTGTATATCTTTGCTTTTGTGAGCTTATGGTGCCTGAATGGCTTGATGCATTATGGAGCGCAGCTGATGGGAGAGAGAGCCTTCCCTCACATACGCACGCATGATGTAAATGTACCTAAGAATTGCTGCAGATGTGTCTACATCTGGGAGTGTAGGAGTACAGGCATTGTTCTTCAGCAGTTTGGCGTATTTTGTTGTCCCCTCATTAATGTTATGGGCTGAAAACCCAGTTATGTACACAGCATGTAACGAATAACTCAGCACAATTCAAATGCATAACAGAATTTTCAACTTTTTTGATCACGTAGAGAAAATGCACAGGGGTGGTCATGGTGTTTCGATGTTATGAAAGATGAGACACTTCTCGATTTCCCAGTTATATTTTGTGAGATTAAAATGGGTGACCTACCGGAGGTAATGTCGAGATACACAGCCAGATACTTGCCGTGACGGAATGACTCTCCTTCACGGGAAAAATAGCAAAAATGCCCGAAGATCATAAATCCCATCCCTGAAAACAGAACTTCTCATTTCGGCACTGGTAGAGGTGCCTGTCATGCACATGCAGTTCACAGAGTTGGTTTCCTCCGCTGAAATGGGATCGTGGTAGGACAGGAGTACTCCTTTAGTGAGGGAAGGCAATGTTTTGGATCTGGTCCTGGGACACATTTGGGGGAGGTAAGGTGCCCTTTGGGATAGGTCAGGTGCACTTTGCAATTGTTAAAAGTAGGCATAAATGTGAGTAAAAAATGAATTGGTTCATTACTGTCAAGGTCATTGGAAATGAAAACAGATCTGTATCAATCAACTGCCAAGACTGTAAGAGGCACAAGTCAGAAAAATACCCAGAATATTTAAAACAAAATGATTGCTTGTTATTTTCTGTTGATCGGATTAATGTTGCATGACTGATTTCACAACCCTCCATTATCACAGTAGGGTGCTTGGCATTTCACACTTTGATTGGCATCTGCAAGAGGTTATTGACTCTTTCTTATGGGACTATGAATTCCAATGCTTGTTGTTATAAAGAATTGTGCGCTTGAATGAAATGCTTGTTGTCATAAGGTTTTTGCTTATTGAAGAAATATAAATGTAGCAAATTGCTTTTCATGAATGAGAGCATTTTTTCAATATATTGAAATCGGTAACAGATAGAACTTTGTTTCTTAGAACTTTATTTTATCTAATCTCTGCTTGGGCCCTGAGTTCTGTCTATGGTGGACACAGGATGAATTGACATGGTAGGTGTCAGGGCAAAGATGGTGGGTGGGGGTTCATAGCTTGGTATAAATTGAAATAAAACCAAAAAGATCATGGGGTTGGGTGGATGGGCATAATTTAGAATGGAGGGTTTGAGAGACTGTGGGGGTGGGTGGGGGGTGGGGGGGGCGCATGAGTTGCCATAGATGGGCATGGCGAGTGTGTGGGGAGGTGAGGGCTGGAAGGATGTTACATGCTTTAATCTTTGTTTTTAAACTTTGGATGTGGTGTCGGGGCGCCAAGGCGGACCTTCTGCCCAGCACACCTTCCTTATCAGCATCCTCCTGGATTGTTCACCCCACCTTCTGATCCACTCCATTCTAATTAATGATGTGCAGACGCGGGTGTTGGACTGGGGTGGGCACAATAAGGAGTCCCACAACACCAGGTTAAGGTCCAACAGGTTTACGTGGAAAATCACGAGCTTTCGGAGCGCTGCTCCTTCATCAGGCAAAAGCTCATGATTCCACGTAAATCTGTTGGACTTTAACCTGGTGTTGTGAGACTTGTATCCTAATTAATGGCACAATGATTTGGCCTTGTTTTTTCAGCGTGTGGTGTGTGCGTATAATAAACTGATAAAGTCAACAGCTGAACTCCCTTGACACGGCGGTGGTCCTGCCAGTGAGGCCAAAATTGGGAGGTGTCCCTGCTTCGGCAGCAGGCCGGGGGTGGAGCTGGGGGTGGAATATTGCCAGTGACCAATTAAGAGGCAGCTGTCAGGGCTGCTGTCCAATCAAACATTGTGGCCCGCCTCTGCAAGAGCTGTTAGTCCAATCAGAAAGCTGGTAGCCACATCCTTAGCTGTGTGCTCTGGGAAATAAATCAGATTGACTAGATTGCCCATGGAGTGTCCCCAACCACAGCGTGTTGACAAGTATATGAATAGGATGGAAATAGAAGGATATGGTCCCGGGAAGGGTAGAGGGTTTTACTTCAGGTGGGCAGCGTGCTCGGTGCAGGCTTGGCGGGCCGAAGGGCTGTAATTGTTTTTGTCCTTTGTTCCAAAAACAGGCAACTATCCAAGCTTACCTTGTAACGCTCTTTAAAATAAATTGCTTTCCGAAGAATATGTTTTTAAATTGACATTCCTAAATGCAAAGGAACTGTGCAGACTCGAAGTGGGTCAACAAGCTAATTAGATTCTCCTCTTCTGTCATCAGAGTATTACATTTTCTTCTATTTGTTACCAGCACTTACCAGCACTTTATTTATATTGCTCTACACAAATATAAATGTTTTCTGTAAAGATAATGGCGTTTTCATTTTGATGGTTGGCACTGTCTATTTTGAGAGAGGCTGAGAAGGAGAATGAAAAAGGATGCTAAATCTCTTGGAATGTTAACCTTCTTGGAATCGATGATGAAACTCGCAGCTACTGTCCACCTACAGCTGCCTTGTTAGCGGCTTATTTCAGCTGAGCAACTCTTGAGGTTGCTTTACAGGGCAGTGCTGTCCATAGTGGCACAATGGTTAGCACCGCTGCCTCGCAGCGCCAGAGACCCGGGTTTGATTCCGGCCTTGGGTGACTGTCTGTGTGGAGTCTGCACGTTCTCCCTGTGTCTGCGTGGGTTTCCTCCAGGTGCTCTGGTTTCCTCCCACAATCCAACTATGTCCAGTTTAGGTGGATTGCCAAATTGGCCCTTAGGCCAGAATTTTACCAGTACGCCCTGCCACGATTCGGGAACGGGTGAGGCTCGGAGAACGGCTTTCTCCATTGGCCTCGGGTGGAATCGTACGAACCTCGGGCATACATGCCGGTAAAATTCCGCCCAAGATGTGTTGGTTAGATGGACTCGCCATTGATAAATGCGTGAGGTTATGGTGATAGGGCCGGGGAGAAGACCTCGGTGCGGTGCTCTGTCAGAGAGTCGGTGCAGACTCAATGGGCCGGGCTACCTCCTTCTGCACTATAGATACCCTATGTTCGTGGGGGATTGGAGACACGTGACTCTGTTATAGGCCTTGCCCAAAAAGATATCTGTGAATCATTTGAGTTTTCAGACAATCCAAAATCTTCATGTTCACTTTTATTAATACCAGGCTTTTAAAAGCTGAATTCAAATCTCAAAGGAGAAGCTGGCTCTGTATCCATTTGAAGTACTGTGAGTGTATCAATATTTACAGGGAATGTGTGGGGCACCCCAAATTTAAAAGCTGGAGAACCGACCGATTAGTTCATCTTTAGAATTTAAACTTGTTAATTATAATTGTGCGCTGAATTAAATTGTCGGTATCCTTCTGCCTGTGCAAAGTTATAAAATTGAAATTTTATTTATTAGTGTCACAAGTAGGCTTACACTAACACTGCAATGAAGTTACTGTGAAAATTCCCTAGTCGCCACACTCTGGCACCTGTTCGGGTACACTGAGGGAGAATTTAACATGGCCAATGCACCTAACCAGCATGTCTTTCCAACTGTGGGAGGAAACTGGAGCTCCTTAGAAAACCCACGCAGACATGGGGAGAATGTGCAGGCTCTGCACAGACAGTCACCCAAGCAGGGAATCGAACATGGGTCCCTGGAGCTGTGAGGCAGAAGTGCTAACCTCTGTGGCACATGATGCCCAATGGTGGGCATGCAGCAAATCAAATCCATTAGGGATGGGGTAGCTTCAGTCACAGAATCCATAGAATCCCTACAGCGCAGAAGGACACCATTCTGCCTATCAAGTCTGCACTGACCACAATCCCTCCCAGGTCCTATTCCCGTAACCCCACATATTTACCCTGCTAATCCCTTTACAATAGGATCAATTTAGCAAGGCCAATCAACCTAATCTACAGATCTTTGGACTGTGGGAGGAAACTGGAGCACTCGGAGGAAACCCATGCAGACACGGGAGAACGTGCAAACTCCACACAGACAGTGGCCCGAGACCAGAATTGAACCGGGGTCTCTGGTGCTGTGAGGCAGCGGTGTTAACCACCGTGCCACTGCGCCACCCAAATGGTGTATTTTGTTGATGGCTGGAGTGACCAATCTGTGGGAGTTCGATTCTGTTACATGTGTGAAGTGGTGACCAGGGAGTCACTATGGCTGGTTGTTTGGCATTGGCACCTATTGCCGGGCTGTTTTGCCATGTATTGGGGTACACAAGCCCTCAGATGGTGTTCTTTGTTTTCTCACAGTTGTCAGCTACTGTCTCCCCAGTGCGGAAATCGATATTCAGGACCTTCTTGTCATGGTTGCAATCATACTTGAATTCTACCTTTGGGTGTCCTACTGGACATCTGGCTTCAGCTACCTCGCTAGACAGAAAATTTTGATTAAGCAGCTAAATTAAGTAGAACAATATAACTCTATCGCACAGTAGGAGGCTATTTGACCTATCATGATTGTGCTGGCTCTCTGAACGTGCGACTAATTAGCTCTATTCACTATCGGTTTCCCCCATAAGCCTTCCAGGGGAGGAAGTGGCAGAGTGAAATTATCATTGGACTAGCAATCCAGAGATCCAGAGTAATGCCCAAGGACCCTGGTTCGACTCCTATCACAGCAGATGTGAAATTTGAATTCAATAAAAATCTGGAATTAAAATCTAATGATGACCATGAGTTGATTGTTGTTAAAAACCCACCTGGTTCACTAATATCCATTAGGGAAGGAAATCTGCCATCCTTACCTGGTCTGGCCTACATGTGAGTGACTCCAGGGCCACAGCGATGTGGCTGACTCCCAACTGCCCTCTGAAATGGAGGACAGTTAGGGATGGGCAATAAATGCCGGCCCAGCCAGCGACACCCACATCCAGTAAAAATGAAAAGGAAAGGAAATCTCCTTTTTCAGGTAGATTTCTCAATCCCCTTCAGAAAGTGACTGTTGAATCTGCTTTCAATGCCTTCGTGGGCAGCACATTGCGCATGACGACAGCTCATTTACGATTTCATCAAGATTAAGATTGAAAACAGAGTGGTGTTAAGGTGAGTGAGGATATGATGTGGCACCACAAACTGAAAACCTCTCCTCCAAAAAGAAAGAAATGCATTGCTGACTCTGGAGATGGGAAAATAAGTTTTGAAGCTTAAGGGCAGCACAGTGGTTACTCACTGGTTACTCACTGCTGCCTCACAGCGCCAGGGACCTGGGATCAATTCCTGGCTTCGGTCACTGTCTGTGTGGAATCTGCACGTTCTCCCCGTGTCTGCGTGGGTTTCCTCCGGGTGCTCCAAAGGTGTGTGGGTTCGGTTGATTGGCCATGCTAAATTGCCACTTAGTGTCAGGGGGATTAGCAAGGTAAATACGTGGGGCTACAAGGATAGGAGCTTGGTGGGATTGTGGTCGCTGCAGACTCGATGGGCCGAATAGCCTCCTTCTACACTGTAGGGATTCTAGGATGTTTCTATGAATCTGTGGCAAAGTGAATGTCACTGATTCACTAGTCCATGAAGAGATGAAGACACTCTCAACAGAAATGAAGTGATTTTCCAAGAGTGATGGCCATGGGAACGGCGTAAGAGTTAATTTAAACTTGACATCAAAGTACGTGCATGGAATGTAGGAAACATACAATGGATTGCAGGTAAATTTCAAATCATGTGGTTGTAGAATTCCTTCAATGGGAGGGATTTGCTGTCCTCCACATCCACTGCCCCCCTCCACGACGTATTCTCCAGCCGCTGTGGGGTCCCTCAGTCCCATCAATGTCTACGGAGGGTTTGCTTGTTTGCCCTGCACCTTCCTTCATGGGCGAATGCATTGCAGGGGGATTGGCTTTGGCAGGACAGGAAGATCCTGATGGTGGGAAGGGTTGGAAAATTTTGGCCACGAGTTCCTCTTGAATAATTTAATGCTTCTACCCTCAAAGCTGGAAGGGCCTTATTCACTGTAGACTTGCTGCTAAAACGAGACAGTGCAAGGTTCATTGCCATGCTGAGATTCTGACCTGGATTTTGCCGTGCATGTTGGCATGTAACTTCAAGCAACAGTACCTTGGACTGTCTTAAGTGCCTCCTATTTTCAGCCGGATGAGAATCTTAGCAGCAGAAGCCTTACCACTGAAGGTGGATGCTACATGAAATATAGAAACACCACAAAGTATAGGAAACAGCATAAACTGAAACCGCAGACTTATAAAAGGCAAATAATTCCGCGCATGTACTCATGCAATAGCCATGCAATGTGATCAAGACAGGTATAATGAGCTGGGAGGAGACCGATGGTCTTTGCTAGTCTGGTACATTTCTATTTGAGCTGAAGGGGCAAAGAAAAAAAGCCAAGATGTCAATTCTTGAGTTTTTACAAGGGTGACTAATTGTGGGGTTTGAAATTATGCAGTGAGTTATTAATAGTGAATACATTGACATGCTCTCCAAAATTTCTTCCTTTTTTAAAGAAAAGGTGTTAACTTGAACACACTAAAGAATTTAATGAAAATGTATTTGCTACTTAAATTGCACATTCAGACTTCACTCTCATACGAAAAAAAGGTGGAAATGACAGGTCATGCATAAATGAGATTCAACCACATATGCTGATCTTCTCAACACTTAATTAGGTGGCCCCAACTTTAACCTGTCCGTAAGGAATGGCACAGATGAGCGGTTAAAACAAGGGTCACGCACCTCCAGCAGACTCCTGCCCGCCTGCCGCAATTTTATATGTCTGGTTCCACCTTGGTCAGCCTGCTTGCTGCAGATGCATCCATCTGTAACAGCATCAAGGGAATGACCACCACACAGCCCTTCTGGAGATGAAACCCCATTTTCACATCGAGGATACCCTCAATTGTGTTCACAGAAACCCTACAGTGCAGAAGGAGGCCATTCATCCCATTAAATCTGCACTGGCAACAATCCCACCCAGGCCCTATCCCCGTTTAGCTACCCTACTAATCCCTCTAACCTATCACAGCACGGCTCACTAAGGGTCAATTTAGCATGTCCAATCAACGTAACCCACACATCTTTGGACTATGGGAGGAAACCGAAGCACCTGGGGGAAACCCACACAAACACGGGGAGAATGTGCAAACACCACACAGACATTGACCCAAGCCAGGAATCGAACCCACGTCCCTGGAGCTGTGAGGCAACAATGCTAAGCACTGTGCCACTGTGCCACCCATGTTGTGTGACTCTGTCATTGTACTAAATAGGATAGATTTGGAACAGATCTAGAAACTCAAAACTGGACATCCCTGAAATGCTGTGAGTAGCAGAACCACAACCTGTAACCCTGATGAAGAAGCAGTACTCCGAAAGCTCGTGTTACCAAATAAATCTGTTGAACTTTAACCTGGTGTTGTGGGAATACTTACTATTCTGTTTGCTCGAAGGATGTTGACTAAAACAAAGGATGGAATCCAGCATGGATGCTTAACTTGCTTCCTAATGGTCCAGTTATTTTATTGTACAAATGTCGGAACCACACAGTAGGATTTTTTAGGTTTGCTGGATTCACTCCAATGTCCCTCAAGATAAAGGCATAGCTGTTATAACGTAGTGATGATAGTTTTCCCTGTAATTGGGATAGCGGTATCTCACCAGACTCAGTAGTTTTCTACTCTGGGTTTTAAGATAAATACAACAATAAATATTGATACATATTATAAATATTTCTCTGCAACATTAATAGAACTTGGATGCTCTCACAGAGACAAGATGATACTTACTTTTCTTAGAATAAACAGTGTTGTGCTTACCATCAAAAGTGAATTGCATGTTTGGTTCTTTAATAAACTTTTACATAATTCAGAAAATATATTGTCCCATATGGTCTTCTGTCTCCCATCTCAAAAAACCTCTGCATGTTCTTCAGTGGAGAGGCACATTGTTGAGGAGAGCTGCCTGAATCATTCTTATATCTGGGTTGTTGTTAATCTAGCTAAAACTTGTTAAGGAGTCTATCTGGAGGATGGTAATAATCTCAGGTAGCCCCTTTCCTTTGGGGAGAGTCAGGTCAGTTCTTCAGACCCATCCAAATATCTGTAATGCCTGTCTTTCTTAACTCTAAGTCAGCGCGATCATCTGAGGTGCGTGCCTGATCCGGAACAGTTCCACAAATAAGGTCTGGGATTATAATCCATTCAGTCTCACGGGTGACATTAACTGTCTTCCTCCTGAGGTGGACACAGTTGCAGTTTGCATAGAGAGGCAAATACTAAGAGATATTTTGCAGGTGAGGCCAGAACTACGGACCACAGATACAAAGTAGTCATTAATAGGTCTAATAGGTAATTCAAAAGGAACCTTAGAATGTAGTACTTTCTACCTCACAGAATAGTCAAGGCAAATAACTTAGATGGACCGAATGGGTGGTTACTGCGCGGTAATTACTACATAACTATAAAGAATTCCTCAGTTTTGAGAAACACCTGCTGCGAATAAGGAAAGGATATTTGAAATAAAAAGAAATAGGAATTACAAAACAAGTAAGAGCAGAATAAAGGAAATATGCAGAGCATACACAATCAGGGATAGTGGCAGTCTGTGTCTGCCTATTTCCATGTCCAACAAGTTCATCCTGTCCCATAATTTGGATTATACAAAGTAAAGGAGGCAGCTCACCTCTACTTCTCAAGGGTCAACAAGGGATGGGCAATAAATGCTGGCCAGCCAGTGACACCTATGTCCCATGAATGAATAAAAAAATATACTTTTCTCCAAACTCGCAACTTGGGCGACACAATGGCACAGTGGTTAGCACTGCTGCCTCACAGCACCAGGGACCCAGTTCGATTCCCAGCTTGGGTCACTGTCTGTGTGGAATTTGCACATTCTCCCCATGCCTGCATTGGACTGGGGTTTCCTCCGGGTGCTCCAGTTTCCTTCCACAATCCAAAGATGTGCAGGATGGGTGAATTGGCCATAAATTCTCCCTCAACGTACCTGAACAGGTGCTGGAGTGTGGCAACTAGGGGATTTTCACAGTAACTTCATTGCAGTGTCAATGTAAGCCTGCTTGCAACTAACACGTAAATAAACTTAACTTACTTAAATTATATAGAATGTTCAACACAGAAACAAGCAACACAGTCCAATGTGCAGATGTAGATACTCTGCTTGAACCCTCTTCTAACCTTTCATACCAAATGTAATAGAATAACCCTCTATTCCCCTTTCCCTTACAAGTGTAGCTAGTTTCCCCTTAAATGCATCTATGCTATCTACCTCAACGGCTCCCTGTGGCAATGAGTTCCACATTCTCACCCCTCTTCGGTGAATTAACTTCCTCCTGAATTTCCTGTTTGATTTCTGGGTGATTTTCTCACAATCAAAGGCACACTAGTTACAGTTTCAGTTGGACACCTACTGCTTCCAGTCGCAACCCTTGCCTTGGCTTTGTACACACTGAAATGTTCAAATGGGAGTTTGAACACGTTTTGGCAGTGACACTATTATTAGGTGGCAGTATAGATATTTCTGTTGACAATGTGAAATTCAGTTCCCAGCAGAAAGTACATTTGTAGCTTCTTGACCTCTTGAACTGACATATCATTGGTGGAGCCAAACATTGTACATCGCAATTAGTCCAGTAGGCTCATGAGATGTTGCTTGAGGTATCAGCCTTGCCTCAGTGGTAGCATTCTTGGTCTGAGTCAGAAGGGAACATGTTCAAACCACACTACAGAGACTGGAGCACGTAATTTAGGCAGATTATTCATTACAGTAGTTCAAGAGTGCTGCACTGTAGTCTGTGCTGTCATTATAGAATCACAGAATCCCTACAGTACAGAAGAAGGCCATTTGGCCCATTGAATCTGCATCGGCTGCAATCCCACCCAGGCCGTACTCCCATAACCCCTTACATTTATCCCAGCTAGTCCCCCTGGCACTCGGGCCAATTTAGCGTGGCCAATTCACCTAACCCGCACACCTTCGGACTGTGGGAAGAAACCGGAGAACCCGGAGGAAAACCCATGCAGACACAGGGAGAATGTGCGAACACTGCACAGACGGTGACCGAGGCCGGAATTGAGCTTGAGTCCCTGGCGCTGTGAGGCAGCAGTGCTAACCACTGTGCCACCATGCCACCTTGACACCAAGTCTGCAATATATCTTTAGGCTGACATGGAAGACCCATGGAACTATTCAAAGGAGGGCTGGGGAGTTCTTCCAATGGGCTGAACAAAACCTGTCCTCTTCCAACATCGATAAAAAAAATTAAGGGGGTGATCTTACCAAAAGAAAATTTAAGTGCTGACTGAGCATGAAAATGGGAAAAACACGCTGATTTTTTGAGTGAGCTCTCAGTCCCCTAAGTGTCCCAAAAAACACTTTAGAAAAGCAAGAGCCAGATGTGACTCTCGCCAGTATGGGATGGAGCACAGCCTATTCTCGCCGGGAAACTAACTGCTGAGCATTAGGGGCACCACTGTGCAGGCATCACGATTTCCCAGTGCACTGTATACATACTGTTTATGGGCACAAAGCCAGTTTCGCTGGCAAATCAATGCCTGTAACAGCGCAAGAGGCAAAAAAACCAGGCGCAAACCCGATTTTTGCCTCTTGCCCAATCTTACTGGTTTGCCACACTGATTGACTGGCCGGATGAGCTGGTAAGAACCCCCACTAAGGGTGAAACCTTTGCAGCAGTGGAGCACAGGAGAGTCAGTGTGATTCCCACTGGGTGGTGGGTTGGGTGCTTGTGTCAAATCATCTACTTTTCAGTTAAATATTTATCCATCAGTGAGGATCTTGTTGAATCTTGTGGTGGGGCGGGCACTGACACATCTGCCCCACCTTGACCTCTGGAGGGCGAAGGTCCTGGCACAGTACTCCAATGCCACCGATACGTCCATTCGCTCTCTGTAGCCCAGGTCTTGTTTTGTTCAGGTTCTACATGGCAACACAAAAGATTGAAATCCTTGGCTCTAGGACAGCCACTGAAATCGTTGGCCTCATTCCTCAGCATGCGAGCAGGAGGTCCACCAACCTGACCACCCGGACCTGGGAGGAGGTCGCCGTGGACCCCAATAAAGGACCATCCTGCAGTGCCAGATAAGGAGAACAATCTGATGCATGCTGCCAGGGTAAATCAACCTTCTCCTTCATCCAAACTCATACTTTCATCAGGTCATCAGACAGTCTAAGGGTTAGAACCCACAGGAATGTCACACACTACCAGCAGATGGGACACCAGCATTGCATATCTGTCAGTCAGTTTGAGATCACCATTGCCTGTAAGGCCCTGCACAAATGCCATCTTAATCCCTCTCTGGGGACACCCAGGACATCTACAGGTCTCCAGCCACTTTTTATCCCCTCCACTTGATGATCCCATCAGCTCCAGCTGGTCAGGCCAAGGAGGACCCTTAGCAAGCCGAGGACCTCCAGGCCTTCGGCCTTCAGAGGATGTCCACCCAAATTCATCATAGAATCATAGAAATCCTACAGTGCAGAAAGAGGCCATTCGGCCCATAGAGTCTGCACCGACCACAATCCCACCCAGGCCATACCCCCATATCTCTACATATTTACCCGCTAATCCCTCTAACCTAAACATCTCAGGATACTAAGAGGCAATTTTAGCATGGCCAATCAACTTAACCCGCACCTCTTTGGATTGGAAATTCATCTCAGTCAACAGGACATAGCAGTCAGCAGGTTGCTTTCACCTATGCTGTGGATGTTGGAGACGCACCTAGTTGTAGTGGCAGCCTAATTTACTGAGGACAAATTAATTGTGGTATTTTTCTGCACTGCACAGTAACAACACTTCAATAATAACTAATTGGTTGCCTTAAAAACATTCAATGAGGTAGCCTCAACTGTTTCAATGGGCAGGGAATTCCACAGATTCACAACCCTTTGGGTGAAGAAGTTCCTCCTGAACTCTGCCCTAAATCTGCTCCCCCTTATTTTGAAGTTGTGCCTTCTAGTTTCACCCCCAGTGGAAACAAACTCCCTGCTTCTATGTCATCTATTCTCTTCATAATTTTATAAGCTTCTGTAAGTTCCCCCTTATTCTACTAAATTCCAATGAATATAGTCCCAGTCTACTCTGTCTCTCCTCATAAGCCAACCCTCTCAACTCCGGAATCAGCCTAGTGAAACTCCTCTGCACCCACTCCAATGCCTGTATCCCTTTCTCAAGTATGGAGACCAAACCCGTACACAGTACTCCAGGAGTGGCCTCACTAGCACCTTATACAGTTTTTAAACTCCATCCCTCCAGCAATGAAGGACAAAATTCCATTTGCCTTCTTAATTACTTGCTGCATCTGCAAACCAATTTTTTGTGATTCATGCACAAGAACACCCAGGTCCTTCTGCACAGCAGCTTGCTGCAATTTTTTACCATTTAAATAATAGTCAATTTTGCTTCATTCCTACCAAAATGGATAACCTCACATTTACCAATGTTGTACTCCATCTGCCACATCCTTGCCCACTTACTTAAACTATCTATATCTCTTTACAGACTTGCAGCGTCCTCTGCACACTTTGCTCTATCACTCATCTTAGTGTCATCTGCCAACTTTGACATACGACACTTAGTCCCCAACTCCAAACCAACTACGTACCGTTGCTATATCTGATGTCACCTCCAAACATTACATAGGCAGAACATCACATACTTGCTCCAAGGACAATTTTTCTTTGAGAATCATTTCTTTCTGCAAACTATTTAAAATGGAACAATTTAAAAAAAATGTTCAAGGCAGTTACATTCTTAAGTGTGCACAGCAGAACAATGGGCCAATAAAGTCACCCAAGTCAATCCACAATGGAAGTGAATGTACCATCAAACACATTCAAATAAATAATTATAGTCTAAATTCTTTACCTTTCTAAAAATATAAATCAAATACATTATCATGAAGGATAGAAAGGATGATTTGTATCCAGTTGGTGATACTAACAACAATTTGTGATTTTGCTGTTAAAAAAATGTTCTCTGTTCACACATTGTACTTGATTTGAATTTCATTGATTTGAATTTATTACAGGGTGTCTATTTTGTGGAGCTTCAAAGCATTATTGTTTGCAGTCTCTATTTACGTACAGAGAAGTCGTACTGTTTATTTTCCAAGGACGCCTTTTTTGCTAATATCCTAGTGTAACGCACATATAAAAGCTTTCATTGGGGCGGAGCCTTTCACTGCCTCAGCACATCCCAAAACACTCTGCGGCCAATGAAGTACTTTTGAAGCATAGTCACTATTGTGATGTGGGAGATGCAGCAACCAATTGGAAAACAACAAGTTCCCACAAACAGCAATGAGGCGGTGACCAGATCACCTATTTCTTCGGTGATTTTGATTGAAGGATAACTATTGACTGGGACATTAGGAATGACCCCCAACTCTTCCCTGAAATAGCACAAAATGAAATTTTGAATGCCCACCTTAGAGGGTAACAGGTTTTGGCTTAATGCCTCATCCAGCCATACAGCATTCCCTCAGCCCTGCATTGGAATATCTACCAAGGTTTTTGTGGTTAAGTCTTTGCAGTGGGGACAGAGCACACTCTGAATGGTGAACCCTGAAACACAGCTGATTGCAGCCAGTAGAATAGGTATTCATATAACAGATATTCATATATGGGTTTTGAGGGATCCTATGTACGCTTAGCTGTTTATTTCAGTCTGTGCAAAGACTTCATATTAAGATATTTCTGCCAATATAACTAACTCTGCTAAGCTTAAAAAGTATCTAACACTTGACTATATTTTAAAACTCAGAAGGCATGCTAAAAATTGACCGCATTCTTGAAAAGTACACAGCAAGCAAAACAAGTTTTGATAACAACAAGTGACAGACCTGTGTTTGCCAGACAAAGACAGCTTGCGGAAAACATTTACAATAACGAGATGGGGTTCTTATTGTTTCCGTAATGATTTAATTTTCTTTAAGTTCCGTCCAATAAAGAAATTCATTTAAACTCTGGGCCAGTGCTGTCCTCATCTATTCAAAGGAATGAATGGAACCTAAAGGTTGCCAACAAACTTGACAACCTACGCAGATTCCGGGCGCAATCTATGGCAGGAATTCTCCTATCTCACCCGCAGCTGGAATTCTCCAGTCCCGCTGCAGTGAATGGAAATTTGACCGAGTGCCAAATTCTCCGTTCACACTGGCAGCGGTGGCAGGGCATCTGACATCGGAGAATTCTGGCCTATATATTGTTGTTCTGGATATCTGTTTGCACTCTTCAGTGTTGCCATGAAATTTATGATCTACACTCTCAGTTTAATGCTGTTGATTTTTTTTTAGCACAATTAGTTTTTTTTTGTTTGTTCATGGGATGTGGGCACTGCGGGCTGGGCTGGCATTTATTGCCCATCCCTGAGGAGGGCATTGAAGAGTCAACCAGATTGCTGTGGGCCCGGAGTCACATGTAGGCCAGACCTAGTTAGGTTGGCAGATTTCCTTCGCTAAATGTTAAATTCAACTAGATGGCATAATTAATTTCTGTCAATTAGTTTCTGATGACAAAGTCATTTGGAGTGTTTTTAAAGACTTGTCTGTGTTTGAGAGCAGGTGATCTTGGCTCAATAACATTGTTGCCGTCAGGTTGTTCTGTTTCATTTGTTCCATTCTTACTATAATGTTCTCCTATCTTCGGTCTGTGGGTACAATGCTTCAGTTTCCTGTTTTTCTCTACCTGTGGTTTTTCTTCAAGTCCCACAATACACAGTAACAGCAGTAGTTTACACTCTGCAGATTATAGCTTTTGTGCGTAACAGATGGATGTTTCTTGATGCTGCCAGGTGCTGCCATCCTCGCCTATCCAGGTTGATCGTACTCGCCTCCTTGCAGTTCTGCTATTCCCTTTTGTTTCAGCTGTATTCCATGATGGAGTTCAGTGACTTTTTCTGCATCAGGTGCTAGGACCTATTCTCTGCAATTTTTCACCTCTCCCTTTCCATTTCAAACCCTGTCTCTTGGTTACACCTCCTTGCTCAGCCACAAGTACTTGGCACCTGTTCCTTTACTCCTCTATGAGGCATTTTGTGACTTACCTTTATGGTGAAGATATTACACAAGTGCAAGTTGTTAGTTAAGGCATGGTGGCACAGTGGATAGCATTGCTGTCTCATAATACCAGGGATCCTGGTTCGATTCTCGGCTTGGGTCACTGTCAGTGCCGAGTCTGCATGTTCTCCCCATGTCTGTGTGGGTTTCCTCCGAGTGCTCTTGTTTCCTCCCGCAGTCCGAAAGACGTGTTGGTTAGGTGCTTTGGTTATGCTAAATTCTCCCTCAGTGTACCCGAACAGGCATCAGAGTATGGCAACTAGGGGATTTTCACAGTAATTTCATTGCAGTGTGAATGTAAGCCTACTTGTGACACTAATAAATAAACTTTTAAATTTAACTGTGGTATGCAAACCATGTGATCTCTAATCCCAGTCTGTGCTGATATACAATGGCTTCTGACAGCACCAATAAGATCAGTTACATATTGTTGCTGAAAAAAAGAGACATGCTGTCAAAGTTTTTTGTCTTGCACTCATCAGGTGAGATGCAAGAATGCCAAATTTCAAAGACAGCAACAATTTTTTCTACATGTGAAAAGGATATTGATCATTAAAGATGACCAATCAACTTTGATTGGTCATGGCATTCCCATAGAAAATGTCAAATGTATTACATTGGTGAAGTGCTTTGCGATGTCTCATGGTATGGAAAGGTACTATACAAATGCAAGGTTTTTTTTCTTTTGACATTGCAGCAGTTGTGACATTTATCATGTTAAGCACTGATCTCGATTAAACATGAGCAATTCTTGTTGCACTTCTTCAATGTCATCTCATCTTGTACTGATAATGTAGCCATGTCTCTGATGATGCTCCTCAAGCCCACCTGTCTAGACAGACGCAAACTGTAATGAGTCTGGAAGGGAAGATGGCTTCGATCCTTGTGATTTTTCCAGACATCAGCAAAGCTCATTTTTCATGTCATCTTTATTTTAAAGAATTTAATTGGTTTGTTGACCAAGATTTTCTTGGCGCTACTTGATAGGTCTGTGTACATTGCTGGAAAATGTCAGAAATACTCAAACAGAATGCTTCTAAAGGTCATTGATTATTTTGGTAAGTGATTTTTTTTTAAATTGAGTGAACTAGCCTGATTTTGGATTCGGTCTGATTGACCTGCCAATTGTTAGTGCCTTCGCTGTGATATTATTTCTTCTTGAAATTAGATAATGTTTTGACCTCAACTACTTCCTGTGACAGTGAATTCCACACATTCATCACCCTCTAGGTGAAGAAATTTCTCCTCACCTCAGTCCTAAAAGGGTTACCAGATATCCTCAAACTATGAACCCTAGTTCTGGAGAAGCCCACCTTTGAGCACATCCAAAACTTTCTCGTCAGCATCCCAACTCACATGAAGTAATGTTCATTAACATCCCTGAGGGTTCCCCGAATGGGGCTAAAGTTTGATAAGTCCCTTGCACCTGATGAGTTGCATCCTAGGATATTGAAGGAAGTAGCTACAGAGGTGGTGGATGCACCACCAAGAATCTTCCAAGAATCCTTAGATTCTGAAAAAAGTCCCAGGCGACTGGCCAAACTCCCAATGTAACTCCCTTATTCATATAGGGAGGGTGACAATAAACAGGTAACTAACTATAGGTCAATTGGCTTAACATCTGCCACTGGGAAATGTTAGACTCTGCTGCTTGGAGAGAGAAAGGCTTGGACGAGAGGGGAACGGTGGTGGGGTGGGGAGGGTGTGGGGAGAGTGCTGAGGTCTGCAAGCTCGTAGGCCTCATATCTGGCAAAAGGAGCAAAGAATTGAGTCTGGGCTTGCTGCGCCTTCTTGCTTCTCTCTTTGAAAGTTGGTGACTGCAGGAAGAGGGGGAGGGGATGACTGATCTGCTGAGTTGCAGACTTTATGGTGGCACTGGCATTGACGTACTGAACAGTAGATTTACCCATTTCTTTGCCAACCTTTCCAAGGAGGCACTGACTATGTCATCGCATTTATGGCAACATTCAAAGCATTTGCGAGAGGTACTAAGAAAGGCATTTGGTCCTCTGACTTGAGGTATTCTGTGACTGATGGGCATGGCAGTGCCAAGCACTCTAGAATGAACTGCAGAATGTCTATCCTGTGCATCAAAACACTACATATATTTAATCTGATTTATTGTTGTTAAATGTATTAGCATACAGTGAAAAGTATTGTTTCTTGCACTTACAGACAAAGCATACCTTTCATAGAGAAGGAAACCAGAGAGTGCAGAATGTAATGTTACAGTCACAGCTAGGGTGTTGAGAAAGATCATCTTAATGCAAAGTAAGTCCATTCAAAAGTCTGATGGCAGCAAGGAAGAAGCTGTTCTTGAGTCTGGTGGATTGTGACTTCAGACTTTTGTATCTATTTTCCCGATGGAAGAAGGTGGAAGAGAATATATCCAGGGTACGTGGATTATGCCGATTGCTTTGCTGAGGCAGTGGGAGGTGTCGACAGAGCCAATGGATGGGAGGCTGGTTTACATGATGAATTAGGCTACATTCATGACCTTTTGTAGTTTCTTAGTCTTGGGCAGAGCAGGAGCCCTACCAAGCTGTGATAATAACCAGAAAGGATGCTTTCAATGGTGCGTCTGCAAAAGTTGGTGAGAATAGTGTCCTTCACACTAGCCACCATGAGTTGAAAGCTGGTAGACACTCATTTTTGCTCAGAAAGCACCCTCCTTCCAAAGAGCTGAAGATCAGGAAACCTCTCCTTAACAGCTGCATGGATGTAATTTTACCCTCCAGTCACAGGTGCTTTGTGCTCCCTCTATGTCCCTTTCTGCTCGTGTTTCGCCCAGTGCAGTCTCTGCAAAGTCACTTCTCAAATCCCCAAGATGGATGTATCTACACTGCTGCTATTTTCAGCAATGTAATATACTGGCAGATGCATGATTGTTCCTGGTCATTAGTTCCCACTTCAGCATCTTCTACCAATCTGACAGGAACAGGAGAAAGTGTGCTACAAACGCATCCTCACCAAGTGTTATTGAGATAATATACGTCTGCAGCACTGTGATGTTACCTGCTGTTCAGTCAATGTGTTGGTATCTGCGGCCTGATGTCTCAGGATGGAATGGGGCCCAAAGAGTCGGCGATACACATCACTGGTGACTCCAGCAGCCCCGATGCCATTTCACACTCCAACGAACATTGACTGGCATAAGGCAGGACTTCCACCCTCACTTGGGAGGACCTCCTGCCTTGGTGAGCAGCTGGCCAATCAGATTGCTCCAGCCCCTCAAGGCACAGCAGGGACTTGCCTGGAACTAAGCGCCAGAGACCGGGAACTGGTAAATGGCAGGGGTCTTAGGACGGGTTAGGTAGAGAAGTGGGGGGGAAATAGGTCAGGGGGAGGAAGGTCAGGAGGTTACTGAGCTAACGGGAAGGGTGCCTCAGTTAGAAGGGGGCTTCTGATGTTGGTGCCATGCACCCTTCTTGCTCGAGATCCAACATCTGTTCAGTTATACACCACCCCCCCCACCGCCCCCTGTCAAGCTGTCATTTGCCTGCCAGCCTAAAAATTGGGGCTGAGCAGGATAAGTCCCTTTATTGGCAATTAGGTGGAAAATTAAGGACCTTAATATGGGCCAGGGCATTCTTCCTCTCAAGAGGCCTTGCCCACCCCACTGTAAAATTGCCACCCAGTTGAGCAGGTGGGATTCTGGAAGCAATCCCCTCCATGCAATTTGACACTCCTCAGAAGCTGTGGGTTGGTGGATGCGGTGTTGTGTGTAAAATCCTGGCCCAAGTGATTCAATGGCTGGGATTGTCCCTTTGGGTGCCAGAAACCTGATGCCTGGGCCAAATGTGGCTGCGCAAGACCTCCAGGCACCTGCTAGAACAACTTTACATTGAGGCAGCCTCCTAATTGGCTGCCTCCACATCCGCCGCTCAATAATTACTCTGTCTTCACGGAGAAAGGAAAATTCTGTCCAGTAGGGTGGAGATTTAAAGAAGAATAAGTGGGCTACCTACCTTGAAGGGAACCAGGGATATTAATTTTCTTATATCCTGAAATCAGGTATTTAGGGGATGACCTTACCTTCTTATCCCACTGGTCAATGGATGGGGTGAGCCACTAAGACCGTGAAAGAGGCGAAAAATCAGGTTCACACCCGACATCTCGTCTATTGTGATCTTATGACACCAGACATCCAGCGGGATCAGCCTTGTGCCGGAAAATATTTAAATTCTATGGTAAATAGAATCTAAATATAACAAGTGAGCCTGGGATGGAATCGTCTGGTTCACTTGCCTTAGTGGCCTTGCCGGTGAAAGTCGTCACCGGTGAGGATCACGTATTGTCCCCAGCGATGGGGACCTGTCGTGATGGCCTCGCTGATGAAGCCACTGAGGCAGTATGAGCAGTGCACGTTTGGAGGGCCAAAGGGCCTGTTCCTGTGCTGTAATTTCTTTGTTTTAAGGCCTTTCCATTGCGGCCTCAAGATGGTGGAGCTGTTGTTTCTTATTAAACCAAATGGTTTGTTTGATTGGACTGGGTGGCTGGATAGATTACCTCAGAGGGCAGTTCAGAGACAACCACATTGATGTGGGGCTGGTGACATGGCACCATAAGTAAGCATGGCATGTTTCCTTCCCTGAAGGAATTTTGTGTACCGTTGTGCTGGGTTTGTAAGACAACCCCCAGCAACTTCAGGTCAACCTTTACTGATACCAGCTTTCCATTTCCATCTGAATTCAAATTCTCCAACTCCACGATAGAATTTCAACTCATAATCTCTGAATTGTCAGCTCAGGGTTCCGGATTGTGAGTTCAGTGACTTTGCAATGAATTTGTCCACAACAACTCATAGGCTTTTATCTGAAGAAGCAGAAATTGAAAAGCATAACCACTGGGAAAGACAGGGTTCATACAGTCCCTTCGGTGCAGAAGGAGGCCATTTGGTCCATTGAGTCAGTACTGACTCTCTGACAGAGCATTTCACCCAGGCCTAGCCACCCCACCCTAATCTACATATATTTGAATACTAAAGAGCAATTTAGCATGGATTAGCCACCTAACCTGCACATCTTTTGACTGTGGGAGGAAACAGGAGCACCTGGAGGAAACCCACGGCCAGATCCAGCGAGAACATGCTAACTCTACGTAGACAGTCACCCAAGGCCGGAATTAAACCTGGGACCCTGGTGCTATGAGGCAGCAGTGTTAACCGCTGTGCTACTGTGCCGCCTGAATACGGATGGAGAGTTTGGTGTTGGTGGCAACAGAAGGTGAAACATCAGGAAACAACAAGCCTGGTCGGAGAAGGACTGGACGGATGGACAACGTCATGGACTGAATGGAGGAAATGACAGCAGTGTGTCAAATTGCAGTGAACAGAGGGGGATGCAAAGAGTCCCTCGGGGACAAGGGCTAATTATGGCTGAAAGGTGCTTAACCACTGAGTTACAACATCCATAATAGTCCTTTTGAAGCGTGTTCAGGTGCAAGGAAAAAGTCCAGGACTGAAAAAAATATATGGAGTGTGGCAGCTGAGTTTGTATGATACTAAGGTTTGTACAGAATATTACGTTCATGGTTCTGCAACCATTTATTTCTCAAGTACTGAGAGAACAAGAATACAATGATTGTAAATTCTAGCACTTAAAGTAATGCCCATGCACCCTACTTGTAGAAAACTAGAAATATCATAATAAAACCACTTGAAACAATCACTGAAGTGAATGTTCTTTACATTTCATTTGTATCCCTTTCCTACTGTAAAGAGGTTAAATATTACCTCTCATTTTTATTCTTTTCAATCTCTATTTCATCTCATTCTTTTTAAGAAAAGTACTCAAGTTCAAACTATCACTATCAATTGTGACGTTATTCCAGTTTCTTTGTTGTATCTGTTCAGATGGTGCAAGCTTCCACAATACCGCATCTGACACATCTTCCTTTGTTGCTCCCTCCCTCTCCCAGCCCCCTATCCCCCAGTGTAGTTGACAGCACCCTCAACTGTGTCCAACCTATTTCCCACATTTCTGCTATGCCCTCCCCCACACCCACTGTCTCCCAGAATTGCGATAGGGTTCCCTTCGTCCTCACTTTCCATTCTACTGGCCTCCACATCCAAAAAGTCATTCTCCCCCCACCCCCCCCCACCGTTTCTGTCACCTCCAGCGTGATGACATACCAAACACACCTTCCCCTCTCCTCCTCTCCCCTGTCAGCATTCTGAATGAAGCATTCCCTCCGCAACATCCTGATCTACTCCTCTATCTCCTTCAACCTTGATTCCCCCTTTCCCATGCGAAGTGTAATAACCCCTGCCCTTTCACCTACTTTCTCTCCTCACTATCCAAGACCTCAGATGCTCCTTTCAAATGAGACAGTGATTTACTTCCACTCTTTTCCACTTAGTCTGCTGTACTTGCTGCTCACAGTGTGGTCTCCTCTACACTGGGGAGACGAAATGCAGATCAGTTGACTGCTTTGTGGAATGCCTTTGCATGACCCCGAGCTTCTGGTAGTTTTCCACTTTAATTCACCACCCACACTCACATCTCTGTCCTTGGCCTGTTGCTGTGATCCAGTGAAGCTCAACACGAGCTCAAGGAAACAACACCTCATCTTCTTTTTAGGCATTTTACAGTCTTCTGGACTCAACACTGAGTTCAACAGTTTTAGAGCATGAACTCTGTTCCTCATTTTGATTCTCTTTTTATCATTTGCTGCTCTTTATCCTGTTTTTCATGTATCTACTGACAGAGCTGATCATTATTCTGTCATTTCCACTCACTCTAGACAAATTATATTTTACTCCACTACATTAAGACTCCCTTTACTTTTTGTTCTATGACATCTTTGCCATTTAATCTCTCCCCATCTCTATCCCGAACCCAGAGCTTCCCTTTGGTGCTTCCTCTCCCTCCCCCCTTTACAACGGCCATAAAATCCATCACCTTTCTACCTTCCTTCAGTCCTGAGGGAAGGAGTCATATTAGACCAGAAACATTGGCCCAAATTTTGCAGGCATTGACGCTGGTGGAATCTTCTGGTTCCGCTGATGACACACCCCGAGAACAGGTTTCCCAGTGGCGAGGGTATGTTCAATGGGAAACCTCAGAAGACCCTGCTACCAGTCAATAATGGGCTGCTTTTGCCACCGTGAAACACGCTACTGGTTGTGTGGAAGATTATAGAGTCATAGAATTCCTGCAGTGCAGAAGAAGGCCATTCGACCCTGCACCAATCACTGTCCCACCCAGGGCCTATCCCCATAACCCCATGCATTTACCCTCGCTAGTCTCTCTGACACTAAGGGGAAATTTAGCATGGCCAATGAACCTAACCCGCACATCTTTGGGCTGTGTGAGGAAACCGGAAGACCTGGAGGAAACCCACGCAGACACAGGGAAAATGTGCAAACTCCACTCAGACAGTGACGCCAGGCCGGAACTGAACCTGAGCCCCTGGCACTGTGAGGGAGCAATGCTAACCAATGTGCCACCGTGCCGTCCCAGGGTTATTTAAAACAATTGCATGGCTCACGACTGCAGCCTGAATGATTTATGAATTTTGAGGCTCAGACTTTGAAATATTTGATCAGAGTTTAGTGATAGTTTGAAAAAAATGACTTAGAAGTTTAGATTTTTTTTCAATTTTAGATGCCAGTCCCATACGTGCCTGAAGCTCTGTTCCTATGAAGTGTTAGAGGATTGCAGTATTAGCCACTGAACCTGAATGAAATAAATGGATTGAACAGTAAATGGGAAGTGCTATTGAAATAGACGGCAGAATGTTCCAAAGCTGAACAATTAGATTTAGTTGCTATCACATTACTGTTTGACGGAGCTTGTTGTGTGGAAATTGGTTTCCATGTTCCCAGTATTGACTATACTCTGAAGGTATTTCAGTGGCTGTGACGTGTTTTGGCACATTCTGAGGTCATGAAAGGTATTGTACACATGGAGATTTGTTCCTTCTCTGATAATAAGCAAAATGTACCGAGAATGAATATTTCATTGCAAATATTTATAGACTTTGGGCCATAATTTCCACAGAAATCATAGAAACCCTACGGTGCAGAAGGCAAGCATTCAGTCCATTGAGTCCACACTAATTCTTCGAAAGAGCACTCTACCTAGGCTGACTCCCTCTGCTCTATCCCTGTAATATACACAGCAATATAATCACCCGTCCTCCGAAATGTCTCAGAGACGTGGATAATGTACAGTAGGAACCTCAAAACACTGCAGAAGTGTCACCAGCATTGTCTACACAAGATCCTGCAAATCTATAGGCAGGGTAGAAACACCAACGTCAATGTTCTTGCTCAGGCCAACATCCCCAGCACCGAAGCATTGACCATGCCTGATCAGGCCAAACTCTAGTGGGTGAGCCACATCGCTCGCCTAACACAAGACTCCCAAAACAAAAAGCTCTACTTGGAACTTTGACAGGGCAAGCGAGACCCAGAGGGCAGAGAAATGCTTCAAGCACGCCCTCAGAGCCTCCTTCGAAAAATACAACATCCCCACCAATAACTGGGAATCCCTGGCCTTAGGCTGCCTGAGGTGGAGAAAAAACATCCAGGAGGAAGCTGAACACCTTGAGTTTCATTGCTGAGAGCAAGCTGAAGACAAGGGTAACCCCGCACATTGATCATGGCTAATCCACCTAACGGGCAGCACAGGGGCACAGTGGTTAGCATTGAAGCTTCACCATCAGAATATTGGGACTCAATGCAACTTGATGGGCAAGTTGTTGCTATTCTAAACAGCTCCTTCCATCTAGAATGTCAATGCTGCGCCACTTCAAGGGGAGCTCCAGAGTGTCTTTGAAACATTTTCTTTGACCTCCCCTGGAATGTTGACTACTTGAGCGGGAAGAGGAAAGGATGAGACAGGGAGAGATGGCTTTCAGCCATCTGAACAAAGGGCAAGTCCAGTGAGGTTGATTTTGTACGAGTTTTGTTCGAATGCTTGAGGAGCCAGTTTCAAGGGGGATGCTAGCTTTTGCTCGACAGTCCACGCCCATTGAAGGCAGGAATGTGACAGAGGCATTGCTGATGGAATTTCTCTAGTAGATTATGTGTCACTGATAATTTTCCAGGTCTCACCAGAGTATACGAGAAAACGGCAGGTATTATTCATTTGATTCAATCACCTGCCTCACAGAGCCAGGGACATGGATTCAATTCTGGCCTTGTGGAATCTGTGTGAAGTTTGCACATTTTCCCGTGTCTGTGTGGGTTTCCTCCGGGTGCTGCGGTTTCCTCCCACAGTCCAAAGATGTGCAGGTTAGGTGCATTGGCCATGCCAAATTGACCCTCAATGTCTCAACTTGTGTAGGTTAGGGATAAATACGTGGGCTTATGGGGATAGGGCCTGGGTGGAATTGTTGTCGGTGCAAACTCGATGGGCCGAATGGCCTCCTTCTACACTGTAGGGATTCTATGATTCATCTGAGAAAGCATTTCACTCAGTAACTCACGGGGCTACTGTGGATTGTACTCCGAAGATTTAGGTGTCCAAGAAATGTTAGCACAATCCTGCAGTTGCTCCATGGTGATATGACGAGGACTGTCTTGTATAAGTTGACTTAATAGTGTCACAAATAGGCTTACATTAACAGTGCAGGGAAGTTACTGTGAAAATCCCCTAGCCACCACACTCTGGCACTTGTTCAGGTACACTGAGGGAGAATTTAGCATGGGCAATGCACCTAACCAGCTCATCTTTCAGACTGTGGAAGGAAACTGGAGCATCTGGAGGAAATCCACACAGACACGGGGAGAACATGCAGACTTAGCTTCCCCACCGCACCCCCCCACCTCCCCACTCCCCCCCCCCCACCCACCCCTTCCCCACACTATTTACAATCTAACTGACAGTGGCTATTCATATCAGTGATAAACTGCCTTCTGGTGCCAAGACTTGAATACAGTCTAAACATAAAACGCTTCAAGTAACTTTAACAAGAAATGGAACTGACCACCATAGACAGACATGATTTACAGTTTGCAGATGACTGCTGAGTTTTTATCCAGTCTGCACCAGATTTGTATCCCTTCAATTCTGCTTACAGGAATCTTGGTCCACACCTGGTCAGCTAAATATTACACCTCCTTGGTGGCACAGTGGTTAGGATTGCTGTCTCACTGTGTCAGGGACCCAGGTTAAATTCCTGGTCTCAGCTCACTGTCTGTGTGGTGTTTGCACATTCTCCCCGTGTCTGCGTGGGTTTCCTCCAGGTGCTCTGGTTTCCTCCCACAGTCCAAAGACATGAAGGTTAGGCTGATTGGCCATGCTAAATTGCCTCTAATTTCAGGGGGATTAGCAAGGTTAATATATGGGGTTACAGGGATAGGGACTGGGTGGGATTGTTGTCGGTGCAAACTCGAATGGCCTCCTGCTGCACTTTGGGGATTCTATGATTCTATATGATGTGGGAGACACTTTTAAATATGTTGAGCACTTCCCATATCTTGGCAGCCACCTCTCTCAAATGGCCACCATTGATGAGGAGATCCAACATTGGACCAGCTGCACTAAATAAGCCTTGTATAAAATATAGCAGTGGGTGTTTATAAGACATAGGAACAGAATTAGGTCACTTGGCCCAGTGAATCTGCTCCTTCATTCAATCATGGCTGATATTTTTCTCATCCCCATTTTCCTGCCTTTTCCCCATAACCCCAACCCCCTTATTAAGCAAGAGCCTATCTATCTCTGTCTTAAAGGCACTCAATGACCTGGCCTTCTGTGGGTAAAGAGTTCCACAGATTCACCACTCTCTGGCTGAAGAAATTCCTCCTCATCTCTGTTTTAAAGGATCTTCCCTTTAGCCTAAGGTTGTGCCCTCTGGTTCCAGCTTTTCCTACTAGTGGAAACATCCTCTCCATGTCCACTCTATCCAGGCCTCGCAGTATCCTGTAAGTTTCAATAAGATCCCCCCCATCCTTCTAAACTCCACAAGAGTACAGCCCGGAGTCCTCAACCATTCCTCGTATGACAAGCTCTTCATTCCATTGTTTGACAACAAGGACTTCCGCAAGTCAAGAGAAATCTTAGTGTGCAGAGTAGTTGTCATCATCTTTCCAGTAGGCCATGCTTTTAGTTCAGTTATCCATTCGTTGCATTATTTTTCCCTTTATCACTTGTTGATTGTTCAGCTTCTGTTGATGGTTGATCCTACCATTCCTACTAGAATTACAAATTTGGCCAAAGGTTTCAATCAGATATTTCCTATCTGCATGATCATAATAGTGGAGGGAGTAAGAGTCAATTAAAAAATCTTGTTCTTCTTTAATTACACTAGCAAGGTTTTTCGTTTGGTAGTAAGTCGGTAGGGCAAAGGGCTGGAAGACACATGAGGGTATGCATAGGCTGGTAAGTAGCACTGTAAGAGAGGCAACAAAAACAAGTTACAACCCGAGTATATAATATTGTTTACAGAAAGGATGATAGTAAATATGGTTTCAAAGGGCAAGCAAGAGCTATAAAGCAGTGTTGCAACACATTGTTTGATTTGAAGACTGGCTATGTAACACCTGTTTCTTAAACGGCTTGCGAGCAAAGGTTACAACTCCAGCCTAGTTCCTAATCTCAGATTGTAACATAAAACATGGAGTGAATGGCACATCAATGTAAAAAACACAGTTGAGTTATACTTCAGTGTTCTACACTGGTTAGCCAAGGAGCCCCATTAATAGAAACTGGTGGGAGCTATCAACTTGTCTGGCCATCCAACAAATGGAGCCCAAATTGTTACCAAAAAGATTAAGAGATTTCTTTATTGTTTCATGAGATGGGGGGCATCTCTGGGAAGTTTTGCTGCCCATCCCTTGTTGCTCTTGAACTCAGTTGCTTGTAGGTTTTGAGGAGAGTTACGAGTCAACCACATTGCTGTGAATCTGGAGTCACATGTAGACCAGAGCAGATAAGGACATAAGATTTCCTTCCCTAAAGGTGAAATGGGTGGGGTTTTATGCCAATCAATGATAGTTCTTTTTATTCATTTGTGGGACATGGGTGTCACTGGGTGGCCAGCATTTATTGCCCATCCCTAGTTGCCCTTGAGAAGGTGGTGGTGAGCTGCCTTCTTGAAACGCTGCAGTCCATGTTCTGTGGGTTGATCACAGTGCCGTTAGGGAGGGAATTCCAAGATTTTGACCCAGCGATTGTGAAAGAATGGTGATATATTTCAAAGTCAGGATGGTGTGTGGCTTAGTGGGCAACTTGCAGGTGGTGGTGTTCCCATTTATTTGCTGCCCTTGTCCTTCGAGATGGAAGAGGTCATGGTTTGGAAGGTGCTGTCTAAGGATCTTTGATGAATTGCTGCAGTGCATCTTGTAGCTAGTACACACTGTTGCTACTGAGCGTCATTGGTGGAAGGATTGAATGTTTGTAGATGTGGTGCCAATGAAGTGGGCTGGTTTGTCCTAGATGGTATCAAGCTTCTTGAGTGTTGTTGGAGCTGCACCCATCCAGGCAGGTGGGGAGTATTCCATCACACTCCTGACTTGTGCTTTGTGTACGGTGGATAGGCTTTGAGGAGTCAGGAGGTGAGTTACTCGCCACAGTATCCTAGCCTCTGACCTGCTCTTGTAGCCACTGTATTTATGTGGTGAGTCCAGTTGAGTTTCTGGTCAATGGTAATCCCAAGGAAGTTGACAGTGGGAGATTCAGTGATGGTTACACCATTGAATGTCAAAGGGTGGTGGTTAGAGTGACTCTTACTGGAGATGGTCATTGTCTGGTATTCGTATGGCATGAGTGTTACTTGCCACTTGTCAGCCCAAGCCTGGATATTGTCCTGATCTTGTTGCATTTGAGTTGTCATGGTCATCATTACTGAGACTGGCTTTGTCCTTGGCAGGCAGGATTAAGGAGAATCCCAAGACCTTTTATGCGTATATAATGAAGAAGAGGGTAGCTAAGGGAAGGGTAAGTCCACTCAAGAACAGTAGAGGGAATTTGCGCGTGGAGCCAGATGATGTGGGTGAGGTCCTTAACGAGTACTTTACATCAGTATTCACAATGAAGGATGTGGTGGATGAGTGTAGAAAGGAAGATGTTGACATTCTAGGATATGTTGAGATACAAAGGGAGGAGGTAATGGAGATTTGAAAAACATTAAGGTGGGCAGGTTCCCAGGGCCAGATAGGGTCTATCCCAGAATACTGAGAGAGGCAAAGGAAGAAATTGCTGAGGCTTTGGCCAAACTTTTTACATCCTCTTTAGCTACGGGTGAGGTACCAGAGGATTGGAGATAGGTAACATTGCTCCTCTGTTCAAGAAGAGCAGAAGAGACCCTTACATCAGTGGTAGAGAAATTATTGGAGAAGATTCTTAGGGACAAGATGTGCTGACATCTGGAAGAGAATAGGGTTATTGGCAATAGGCAGCATGGTTTTGTGAAAGGGAGGTCATGTCTCACAAACTTGATTGAGTGTTTTGAGGAAATGACAAGAAAAATTGACCAGACAGGGCAGTGGATGTGGTATACATGGACTTCAGTAAAGCCTTCGATAAGGTTCCTCATGGTAGGCTGATACAGAAGATAAAGTCATATGGGATCCGAGGTGAGCTGGTAAGATGGATACAAAACTGGCATGGGCATAGAAAGCAGAGAGTAGCAGTGGTAGAGTACTTTTCTAACTGGAAGTCTGTGACAAATGGTGTTATACAGGGATCAGTGCTGGGAATTCTGTTGTTTGTAATATATATAGATGATGTGGAGGAAAATGTAGGTGGTTGATTAGTAAATTTTCAGATGATACAAAAATTGGGAGAGTAGCTGATAGTGAGGAGGATTGTCAGAGGATACAGCAGGATATAAATCAGCTGGAGACCTGGACCTAAAGATAGCAGATGGAATCTAACTTGGAAAAACATGAGGTGATGTGATTTGGAAGGTCTACTGCAGAAGGAAAGTATACTGTAAATGGCAGAGCCCTTAGAAATATTAGCATATAGGAGGATCAATGTGTGCAGATCCACAGTTCCCTGAAGGTGACAACTCAGGTGGACAAGATGGTCAAGAAGGCATATGACATGCTGGCTCTCATTGGTCAGAGCATTTAATATAGGAATTGGAAAAACATGTTGCAGCTATATAAGACTTTGGTGCGGCTGCATTTGGAGTATTATGTACAATTCTGGTCACCACACTACCAGAAGAATGGTGATGTCTTTGAAAGGGTGCAGAAAAGATTTACCAGGATGTTGCCTGATTTGGAGAATATGAACTATGAAGAATCTTTGAAAATCTGAGATTATTTTCATTGGAGCATCGGGGATGAGGGGGACCTGATAGAGATTTACAAATGATGGCAGGCTTGGATAGAGTGGATAGTCTTTTTCCCACGGTCAAAGAGCCGATTACTCAGGGGCTTAGGTTGAAAGTGAGAGGGAGAAAGTTTTTCACAGAGAGGATGGTGAATGCCTGGAACGTGCTACCGGAGGAGGTGGTAGAAACAGATTCTATAACAACGTTCAAAAGGCATCTGGACAGATACATGAATAGGCAGGGGATAGAGGGATATGGACCATGTAGGGGCAAGAAAATATTAGATTAGATGGGCATCTGTAAGGGCACAGACTTAGTGGACTGAAGGGCTGTTCCTGTGATGTACTGTTCTTTGTTCTCTGTGTTCTTTGAGGCTTGGGCAAACTAAATGGATCCTGCTGGCAGCCATGTTTCTTACAGGCACTGCTATAGTCACACCATGTTCTTATATTCTAGATTTTAATTGAATTTAAATTCCACCAATTGCCACGGTGGGATTTGAACCCATGCCCCCAGAGCATTCACTTGGGTCTCTGGATTGCCAGCCCAGTGATATTGCCATTGAACCACCACCTCTTCCAAATGTAGGTGAAATTAACACTAAAAACAAAAAAAACTTTACATTCATGGCGTGAAATAAATGTCTTCATTTGTCTAGGGTTTTTGAGAAGTATTGCATTGCTGTTTGGAAAATTACTTTCAAGACCAGGTGAAAACTGAGTCACCTTGCCAAACAGGCCAAAATGCTTTAATGAAGGTCGACATTGAAATGAAGAGTCACAGAAAAGCAATAAGCTGAAGTCTGCCCCACTCTTTCATCTGTGAAAACAATCAATCTTTGTGAAGATGACTAACATGTAGACACACACACACCTATAAAGCCCTGCACTGGACTTGTACTGCATGTGATCCAACCTGAAGAATAAGGTGATTAACTCTCCAAAGTATCTTAGAAAGATAGAAACTAGAAGCAGGAATAGACCATTCGGCCCTTTGAGCCAGCTCTGCCATTCATTTTGATTACAACTGATCATCTAATTCAACAAACATCCTGATCCCCCTCTTCCTCCCATATCCCTTGGTGTCTTTAGCCCCAGTAGCTATATTTAATTTCTTCTTGAAATCAGACAACATTTTGGCCCCAACTACATTTGGTGATAGTGAATTCTACACATTCACCACCCTCTGGGTGAAGAAATTTCTCCTCATCTCAGTTCTGAAAGGTTTACCCCTTATCCTCAAACTATGACCCCTAGTTCTGGACTCCCCCACCATCGGGAACATTCTTTTCCTCCTGTGTCAGGTTGGGTCCCAACTCTGGACCTAAACCATAACTTCATGCTCCTTGAAATTGACCAAATGATCAATAAAATATACAAATTAAAGAGCGGGGGATAACTCCTGATGGGGCAGTGTAACAAAAAGAAAAATCAATGGAAACTCAATTAACAGAACCAAAGTGTAATTCTTGGGGGTGATGATGCACCCTAGCCCCTGCAGTGCCCACTGAGTGCGGAAAGCCTGCAGGTGTACCAGTGGACACCACGTGCTCCCCCCATGGGGGTCACCTGTCCATGAATGAATGTGGTAAAGGAACAACTACAACTTTATATCAGTATTGAAGAACTTTAATGCATTTTATTCCTATATTAGGAGCAAGAGAGTAGTTAGAGGGAAAATTGGTCCTCTTAGGGACAAAAGTGGGGAGATATGTATTGAGTCAGAGGGAATGGGGGAGCTCCTGAATGAATACTTTGCGTCGGTATTCACGAAGGAGAGGGGTTCGGAATCGTGCGGTCTGTTAGAGGGAGCTGAGGATCAGCTGCAGGAAATATCTATTACGAGGGAGGAAGTGCTAGGGCTTTTAGGTAGCGTAAGGACGGATAAAGCTCCGGGGCCTGATGGTATTTATCCCAGGCTGCTTAGGGAGGTGAAAGATGAAATTGCTGGGCCTCTGGCGCAAATCTTTGTCTCTTCTTTGGACACAGGTGAGGTCCCAGAAGACTGGAGGGTAGCAAATGTGGTACCGCTGTTCAAAAAAGGTAGCAGGGATAAACCTGGAAATTATAGGCCAGTGAGTTTGACATCGGTGGTAGAGAAATTAATGGAAAAAGTACTTAGGGGTAGGATGTTTGAGCATTTGGAGCGTTGCGGTCTGATTGGGGATACGCAACATGGCTTTGTTAGAGGGAGGTCTTGCCTTACGAATCTGGTGGAATTCTTTGAGGAGGTGACAAAAACGGTTGACGATGGGAGAGCCGTTGATGTCATCTATATGGATTTCAGTAAGGCGTTTGACAAAGTCCCTCATGGTAGGCTGGTAGAAAAGGTTAAGGCGCATGGGATACGAGGTCAGGTAGCTAGATGGATTGAGAACTGGCTGGGTAATAGGAGACAGAGGGTAGTAGTGGAGGGGACTTTGTCCGGCTGGAGGCCAGTGACCAGTGGTGTGCTGCAGGGCTCAGTACTGGGACCTCTCCTCTTTGTAGTCTACATAAATGACTTGGAAGAGAGCGTAGGTGGTGTGATCAGCAAGTTTGCTGATGACACCAAGATGGCAGGGTTGGCGGGTACCGAAGTGGATTGTGAGGTGATACAACAGGATATAGATAGGTTGGTGCATTGGGCAGATGGGTGGCAGATGGAATTTAATCCTGACAAATGCGAGGTGATGCATTTTGGAAGGAATAATGTAGAGAGGAGCTATGTGATTAAAGGTAGACAAATTAGGAGTATTGAAACACAGAGGGACCTGGGAGTGCAGGTTCACAAATCCATGAAGGTTGCGACACAAGTGGAGAATGTTGTCAGGAAGGCTTATGGAATGCTAGCCTTTATAGGAAGGGGGATAGAGTTTAAAAGCTGCCGTCTAATGCTTCAGTTGTATAGAACGTTGGTTAGACCGCATTTGGTGTACTGCGTCCAGTTCTGGTCACCTTACTACCGGAAGGACGTGGAGGCTCTGGAAAGGGTGCAGAGGAGGTTTACCAGGATGTTGCCTGACATGGAGGGGCTGGGGTACCAGGAAAGGTTGGAGAAACTGGGACTGTTCTCCTTGGAAAGACGGAGATTGAGGGGTGACATGATAGAGGTATATAAGATACTGAAGGGAATTGACAGAGTCAATAGTGAGAGACTGCTCCCTAGATTGGTTACAAATACAAGAGGACATGATTTAAGGGTGAGGGGGGAGAGATATAATTTGGATATGAGAGGAAGGTTCTTTACGCAGAGAGTTGTGGGGGTATGGAACGCGCTACCGAGTAGGGTGGTGGAGGCGGGAACGTTGGACTCGTTTAAGGTTCAGTTAGATAGGCACATGAGTGAAACGAGGATGGAGGGTTATGGTAGGGGTTATTAAATAAGGGTTAGAACCTCGGGAGACACCGGAAAGGCAGGCTTGTGATTAACGTTTTTGTCTTTTATTCCGCAGGTGGAGGTCCACCTCGTTGTCAAACGAGGGGCATGCACACGGTGGGTCGTGCGTGGGCTACTCTTGGAGGTTCCAGGAGTGGCCTAGTACTTCGTGTCGGTGTGTGTGCTTGATCCTGGACCGGTAGAAGGGCGCCGCAACAGCTCGGTGACTAGCACTGCTGGCTGTGCAGATGCATGGATTTGGGCCTGTGTCTGTGGGAGTTTGTGCATTCTCCCTGTGGATGCGTGGGTTTCCTCCGGGCGCTCCGGTTTCCTCCCACACCCCAAAGATGTGCTCTTAGGCTGATTGGTTTACCAAATTGACACTATTCTCCCCTGAATTTGGCTAAGTCAGGGGTTCTATTCGGAGACACGCAGGGTAGAATAGGTGTAGGGTGATGCGGCGGCGCGGGCTTGTTGGGCCGAAGGGCCTGTTTCCTGTGCTGGGTTGTTCTTTGTTCTTTATCTTTAATGGGTGATATATCGTGTGATGCTTATCTTACTAAATTACTCTAACTTAATCTGTCATAGAATAGAATCATACAGTGCAGAAGGAGGCCATACGTGCCGTCGAGTCTGCATGGACCACAATTCCACCCAGGCTTTATCCCCATAACCTCATGCATTTACCCTAGCTAGTCCCCCTGACACTAAGGGGCAATTTAGCATGGCCAATCCACCTAACCCGCACATTTTTGGACTGTGAGAGGAAACTGGAGCACTTGGACGAAACCCACGCAGACACAGGGAGAACATGCAAACTCCACACAGACAGTAACCCAAGCCGGGAATTGAACCCAGGTCTCCGGCAATGTGAGGCAGCAGTGCTAACCACTGTGCCACCGTACCGCCCCATTTGATTTCAATGAAAAAATCAAAAATAGACACCTGGTGTTCACCTATGCGAATGAATTTCCCAAAAAGTATTAACTGGTACCAAAGGCAATGTCTGGTAAGAACCAACCAATAAAAAGAAAAGAAGCGAGGCAGCATTAACTAAATAATGAAAGAAAATGCAGATCCATGAGCTGGGACATAATGAATTGGTACAAGTGGAAGTATTTTGTTACTTGGGAGTATGACTGGACAATCACTGTGGCAAAGTGGGTGAAGCATAATTGTCACAGGGGAAAGAGACGTTAGAAATATCAGGAGATTGAGGGGTGAAAATTGGGTGGGTTGCATTGCGTAAGCACATGCTGGCACAATGGTTAGCTTTGCTGCCTCACAGTTCCAGGGACCCGGGTTCAGTTCCGGTCTCGGGTCACTGTCTGTGCAGAGTTTGTACATCCTTCCTGTGTCTGCGTTTATGTCCTCCGGGTGCTGCAGTTTCCTCCCACAGTCCAAGGTTAGGTGGATTGACTGTGTTAAATTGTCCCTTAGTGCCCCAAGATGCATAGGTTAGGGGAATTAGCAAGATAAATGCGTAGGGTTACTGGAATAGGGGGTGGGCCTGGATAAGATGCTCAGTCGGAGATTCAGTGCGGACCATGACGACTATCATTGATTGGCATACAAACCCATCCAGTTCACCGTTAGGGAAGGAAATCTTACATCCATATCGATGGGCCGAGTGACCTCCTTCTGCATTGTAGGGATTCTAAGATATCATGGGTGGGTGGATTGCTCTGCCAGATACCAGGTAAACAATCAAATTGAAAATTACCCCAAGCTCCTAGGCTCATACGCACGGTGAACAGCCTTGAGATAGATTTGTTTAAAAGGCACATTCTTGAACTGACTATTCTAACCCAGTAGGAGAGACCATAAATATGACATACTTGTCCTGGTTTATGTAACAACTTTGTACATACTGACACTGAATATTTGTATGCCATACATATTCTATATAAAATTCTGTACTGCCTTTGACTTAATGAGGCTCAGTGTGCAATTTGAATAAGTTGTAAGCAAGGCTGGCATTTGGAAGAGTCTTACCTTCAAAAAGATGACACCCAGTTACAATAAAGAACTTACTAACATAATTTTTCTCCAGTAGCACACTGAAAATAAGTCAGTGACTAATCAGAGAGGAAAAAAGAAAAGGATTAAACACAACTTTTGTCAAAAGAAGTGCTTGTTTAAAAAGAAATGCTTTTGGAACATTATATTGTTGCTGAGTTCCTAATTGTGCAAACAGTATGTGACTTTTTTTTAACCATCAGCGTTTCTGCTTTAGAATCATAGAATGGTTACATGGAAAGATGGAAATGCAGGAAATATGAGCAGGAGTAGGAATAGTGGGATCAGCTAGGGCAAATAGTGGGTCAGTGGGATCAGCTAGGGCAAATGCATGGGGTCATGGAGATAGGGTCTAGGTGGGATTGTGGTCAGTTCCAGCTCAATGGGCTGAATGACCTCTATCTGCACTGTAGGATTCTATAATTTGATGATTCTATATTTGGCCCTTTAAGCCTGCTTGACTATTGAACATGATCATAGCTGATCTTCTATCTCACACTCCTTGACAATTTTAGTGTCTAGACATCTATCTATTTCCTTTTAAAATATATTCACTGACCTAGCTTCCACTGTCTTCGATGACAGAGAATTGCACAGGCTCACCAGTCTCTGAATAACGATGTTTCTCCTTATCTCAGTCCTCAATGGTGTATTCTGTATTGGCGGCATGGTGGCACAGTGGTTAGGGGGTTTCCTCTGGGTGCTCCGGTTTCCTCCCACAGTCCAAAGATGTGCTGGTTAGGTGATTGGCTGTGCTAAATGGCCCCTTAATGTCAGTAGGACTAACTTGTGTAAATGCATACGGTTGTGGGGATCGGGACTGGGTGAGATTGTGGTCGGCGCAGGCTCAATGGGCTGAATGGCCTCCTTCTGCACTGTAGGATTCCATGATCCTATATATCCTGACACTGCGACTCCTTGTTCTAGAATCCATCCTAACCCAGCCAGATGAAACAATATCCATGAATCTGGTTTCTCTAGCCTTGTCAGAACTTCATATATTTCAATTAGATCCTCTTTCATTTTCTAAAACTCTAGTGAATGCAGGCCCAGTTAGTCAAATCTCCCCTCATTGACAAACCTGTGTTGCCAGGATTCAGCCTGGTGAAATGTGGCTGCATTTTCTCTATGATAATATATTCTTTCTTAGGTAAGGAGACTAAAACTGCACACACTGCTCCAGATGTGGTCTCACCAAGGCCCTGAAGAGCTGCAGTAAGATATCCTTTCTCCTTTACTCAAGTTCTCTTGCAATGAAGGTCAACACACCATTTGTCTTCTTGCTTGCTTGCCTGCTTCTCTACTTGCTGCACCTACCTTCCGTGACTGGCGTACAAGGACCACCCAGGTCCCTTTCTATGGCAACATTTCCCAATCTTTCAACATTTAAATAACACTCTGTCATTTTGTTTTTCCTATTGAACACATTCACATTCCTGTTCACATCATTGTGCATCTGCCATGCATTTGCCCACTCCCTCAACTTGTCAAAATCATCTTGAAACCTCTTAACATCTTCCCGAGCACCCGTCTTCCCACCAAGTCTTGTGTTGTCAGAAAACTTGGAGGTATTGCTCTCTGATCCAAATCATTGATGTATATTGTGAATAGCTGGGGCCTTGAGTGACTCTACTAGACACTGCTCGTCACTTCAAAAATGGCACACTATTTCCAACTCTCTTTTTCCTGTTTGTTACCTAAATTCCCAACTCTCATATTACTCCTGATCCCACATGCTTTAATTTTGCACACTAACCCCTTATGTGGGATCTAATCAAAAACTTTCAAGAATTCCAAATACACCACATCCACTGGTTCCCCCTCATCTACTCTGCTAGTTACATGCTCAAACACGCCAGCAGGTTTGTTAAACATGGTTTCCCTGTCATAAATCTATGTTGGCTTTGTCTAACCCTGATGATATTCGCCAACTGATCTGTTATCACATCCAAAGATGTGTAGATTAGGTGGATTATCCTTGGTCAAGGGGATAAGGTAAAGGGGAGGGCCTGGGAAGGATGTTCTAAGAGTTGGTGCAGACTCAATGTGCCAAATGGCCTCTTTCTGCACTGCAGGGATTCTATGAATCCATCATAAACTCTAATGTTTTCCCTACTATTGATGTTGGGCTAACTGATTTGTAATTCCCTGTCTTCTTCCTCTCTTTTTTATTTAATGGGACTACTTTTGCCACCTTCCAATCTGGCAGGGCTGTCCCAGAATGGAAGATAGCGACCAATGCACCCACTATTTCTATGGCCACCTCCTTTAGCACCCGGCAAAAAGGAGGCCATTCAGCCCATTGTATCTGTGCTGGCTCTCTGAAGGAGCAAATTGCTTAGTGCCACTCACCCACCTTCTCCCCATAGACCTGAAGATGCTTCCATTTCTGAATTTTCATTGATTTCACTTTTGGCTTGACTTAGAACATAAGCAATTTCATGTCAACATAAACCTTCGTGCAATGGAGAGCATTTTAATCGAGAAAAGTTTGCATTTGTGCACCACCTTTGATGTCTTCAGGATGTCTTAAAGCATTGTGCAGGCAATTTTGTGGTGTACTCACCATTGCAATGTTGGAACCACATCAGCCAATTGGCGTCCATCAGGGTCTCACAAACAGCAATTAAAGTTTAAAGATTATTAATGTCACAAGTACGCTTGCATTAACACTGCAATGGAGTTACTGTGAAAATCCCCGAGTCGCCACACTCTATTCGGGTACACTGAGGGAGAATTTAGCATGGCCCAATGCACCTAACCAGCACGTCTTTTGGACTGTGGAAGGAAACTGGAGCACCCGGAGGAAACCCACACAGACATGGGGAGAACGTGCAAATTCCGCACAGACAGTGACCCAAGCTGGGAATTGAACCTGGGTCTCTGGCACTGTATGGCAGCAGTGCCAACCATTGTGCCACTGTGCAAGTAAACAACCAGTTTATTTGTTTCAGTGATGTTGTTTAAGGGATAAATATAAGCTAAGGCACTGGGAGAACGCCCCTGCTCTTTTTCAAAACATGTCGTAGTCAACTTTCACGTCCAGCCAAGGGAACAGATGGTTGCGAATTAATGTTTCAGCCTAAGAATGGCAGCTCAGGCACAGTGCTACTTTCATTCTCCACCTATCAGCTGTGATTAGATATTCAAATCTCTGAAATGGGACTTGGGCTACCTAGTTACATTGCTGTGTTTCCATCTGCAAAAAAGAGGTTCAAAACTTTACAATAGAAATATTTCCAGTGGACTTAGGCTATTTAGACTTGCTAATGTGATTACAGTATTGGCTCTTCTGGGTGGGATGGTGATGCAGTGGTTAGTATTGCTGCCGCACAGCTCCAGGGATCCGGGTGTGATTCCAGCCATGGATGTCTGTCAGTGTGGGGTTTTTGCATGTTCCCCCAGTGTCTGTGTGGGTCTTCTCCCATGCTCCAAAGGCATGCAGGTTGGCTGGATTGGCCATGCTAAGTTGCTCGTTGGCATGCAAGTGTGTGCTTTGTGATGGAACATGTTCCGATAGCTTCTGCAGCCAAACCAGTGCCAAATATTGCACTTCTTTTTAAAAAAAATTCATTTGTGGGATATGGGTGAGATTGGCAGGCCAGCATTTATTGCCCATCCCTAGATGCCCGAGGGCAGTTGAGAGTCAACCGCATTTCTGTGGGTCTGGAGTCACAGACCAGGTAAGGGCAGCAGATTTCTTTCCCTAAAGGGCATTAATGAACCAGATGGGTTTTTCCAACAATCGACAATGGTTTCATGGTCATCATTAGATTATTAATTCCAGATACCTTTTGTTGGGCTCACGAACTCAGCTCCCCAGAACATTAACTGAGTTGCTGGATGAATAGTCTAGTGATAATGCCACTAGGTCATCGCCTCCCCTTGAACTTCACTGGCAAGGCTAATGAGGCTGGGGGGGCGGGGGGCATTTGGTTCTCATGCTTGGGCAACTGAGAACCTCTGTATATTCCATCCGGGCATGCGCCATTGGCAAGCACCCGGTGTCTCCTGAGAGACAGGGAGGCCAATAACAATATGTCTAGCGATAAGCTTTAACTAAAATCTGTAGTCACTTGGTACAAATACATCTGATATATGAGATTTTTGATGCAATCTTTCAAAATGAGAAATTAAATGTTATAATGTTTACTTAAGGGTGCACTTTTCATCAGTAAAGCATGACAGCACCCATTTCCACGAAGGGGAACTGTTTGAATTAATTTTCTGAATCCATTTTCTGTAAATTAGTGATAAATCTGCTGTGACTTGTACTTCTTTTAATACATATTGGAAATGTTGTACCAGCAATTCTATGTAACCAATGGAAACACGATTTGACTTGGTAACAGAACTGCAGGAATAGCTTTCCTTTCCTGAAATGAAATAGGGTCAGGCACAAGTGAAGTAAGTTATACAGCCTCATAATAACCTCGCATTCAAGATTTGTGATACAATAAAAATGAGAAAAATGTCAGCCTGAAGTGAAAGCTAATGTTATAAATAGAAAATAAAACTTTTGTGAAGAGCCCCCATAAGTTCTCAGAAGTATTGCCCATCACGTTTCTTATTTCTCTCCCATGCTATTGATGGTGAGGTCAAGAAGAGAAGAGGATAGCCAGAAGGAGATTTGTGAAGATGAAGGATGTGTCAACAGCCAGGAAACTCAAGCTTGTAACAATGAGAAAAAAACTCATAAGATGCTACATTCTACCCGCTTTCCTGCACGCCTCAGAAACCGGGACAATAAATAAAAGATCTGTGAAAGAAAATTGAAGTTTTTGAAATGAGGATGCTAAGGCGTATTGTAAGGATCCCAATTACTACTGGACAGGTAGGTCCTAGAATGGAATCCTGGCTCAAGAGACTGTAACTTTTACTTTTTTAGATAACGTGGAGGAAGAGTCACAGGATTACCAGTCAACTTTTAAAAACAAGAAAAAAAGCATTTATCAAACACAAAAGGTTTAACCATGATACAATACTTCTTCACTCCCACTCATCGCACTCCCATTCACAAATGTACACTGATTAAAGGATAATACAAGTTTCACTCAAAGGGTGGTGAATCTCTGGAATTCTCTGCCCGTTAAAGTGGTGGAGGCTGCCTCGCTAAATATTTTTAAGACGCGGTTGATGGGTTTTTGATAAGCGCGGGGATTAAGGGTTATGGGGAGAGGGTGGGAATGTGGAACTGAGACACGACAGATCAGCCATGATCTTATTGAATGGCGGGGCAGGCTCGAAGGGCTAGTTGGCCTACTCCTGCTCCTATTTCTTATGTTCTTATGTTCTTATAATGTTCTCAATAAACACACAGTCCCTGTAACCCACCAGGCTAACTGGGGTCAGTCAGATTCAACTCTGAAACCCAGTCGCATTTGTCACTCAGTTGATCATCTGTGGATTTCCCCTCAGTTCCCCCAAATAATTGCCACACAAATGTTTCTCAACTCCCCTCTCAAAAAGATATGTGCTAAAATCTTCTTACAAACAATGTTTTCCCTCGCCTGTTTTAGCAAGGATCTACTTCTAGGTCTTCCAATTCTCCTTTCCTTATTCCTTTGTCTTGAATTGCCACATATGTCCAAACCGGCACACAAAAACTCAGCTGCTCAGTCCCCAACAGAATACTATTATTTCAGAGACTGGAAATAAGGACACCAAACGTTATGAGTGCTTCAGATCTATCTCTAGTTTCTTGCCAGATAACTACACCAATTTTTTCACTTTTCAGATCTGTCTTTAACTTCAATGCTCAGTACCTGTTGCAGTTCCTGTTTTCGTTTTAATCCCAGTCTGACTGGAAACATTTCTTTTTGTTCTCTAGTTTCCAGAACAAGGTGCTCTTTAGTTTCTACTGTTCTTCTGGGGAAGTTTGCTTTTTGCAGCTGTCTTGTTCTGCTTCTGTTTCTGGCAGGGCTAAGAAAGCTGTTCTCCCTCGAGCTTCCTAGCTTCATCTGCCCTGGATCCAGTTAAACACTAAAATTTAAAAGGGCTCCTCCCTAAAAGTGGCTCCTGGTTGCTAAGCAACATCTCATTCTTTCCCCAAGCTCGCATTTACTTTTCCCTTTGCAAACTCTCTAAGCACAATGCAAACACAGTTTGAACTAAAACCGAACCCCCCCACCACCCCCCCCCCCACCTCTATACGTGCAAACAAAGCACAAGGAACAAAGAAAAGTACAGCACGGGAACAGGCTCTTTGGCCCTCCAAGCCTGTACTGATCATGATGTCCTAACTAAAAAAATTCTGTCTGCCCTTACTTGGTTCGTATTCCTCTATTTACTCCCTACTCATGTACCCATCCAGATGCCCCTTTAAAGTTGCTAATGTGCCTGCTTCCACCACATTCTCTGGCAGCACAGTCCAGGCACCCTGCATGAAAAACTTCCTCCACACATCTCCCTCGAATTTTCCCCCTCTCACCTTGAACCTGTGCCCCCCTGTAATTGACATTTCCACTCCTGGAAAAAGCCTCTGACTATCCACCCTGTCTATGCCTCTCACAATTTTGTAGACCTCTGTCAGGTCTCCCCTCAGCCTCCATCTTTCCAGTGAAAACAATCCCAGTTTATTCAACCTCTCCTCATAGCCAACACCTTTGAGACCAGGCAACATCCTGGTGAACATTCTTTGCACTCTCTCCAAAGCTTTCTTGTCCTTCTGGTAGTGTGGCGACCAGCACTGCACGCAATACTCCAAATGTGGCCTAACCAAGGTTTTGTATAGCTGCAACACCCTCGTCTTACACAAATCGAACCAGAGTTGCATTCTTTTGTATGCAATAAAACTAAATTAAACGCACTTAAATTTATACTTTGCTTCTAATATCCAGAAGTACAAACATAAATTACTTACAACTGTCTCTGCTTCCTGCCAATACGCTTAAAATTCCATACGCGGCCCTTAAGACAAATTAAGCAGTGCTCGCTCTTTCAAGAAACAAGAACCAGAAGGTGACATCCAGAAAAAAAATGTCAGTATGTTGACCATTTGACTGGATTTGAAAAGCAACAGATATCTTTCTTGGATGCCAAAGTGGAGGACAGCAGAAAGAGTCATCGACTTAGGCGTCATAGAGCAGTTGCAAATGGATGCGTGAAGATGGCGCAATATAGATGAGCATGACATACCATGACAGCAGATCTCTGGGTAGGAGTAGTTACAACCAGGGCAGAACAGTACTCTCTCCCCTAATTTCTGGGGTCTACAGATGACATACATAGGAAATATGTCACAGAAACCAGCCTTTCGGTCCAACCTGTTCATGCAGGTGGTTATGATCCACTGGAGCCTCCTCCCATCTTTTCTCGTCTAGATCTATCATCGTAACCATCTAATTCCTTCTCTTGCATGGTGGCACAGTGGCTAGCACTGCTGCCTCACAGCGCCAGGAATCCAGGTTCGATTCTCAGCTTAGGTCACTGGCTGTGTGAAGTCTACACATTCTCCCCATGTCTGTGTGGGTTTCCTCCGGGTGCTCTGGTTTCCTCCCACAGTCCGAAAGACGTGCTGGTTAGGTGCATTGGCCATGTTAAATTCTCCCTCAGTGTACCCGAACAGGGGCTGGCATGTGGCGACTAGGGAATTTTCACAGTAACTTCATTGCAGTGTTAATGTAAGCCTACTTGTGACACTAATAAACAAACTTTAAACTTAAAACTCCCACACGCTTCCAAGAACAGCATTTATTTTGTAAATTGTGAATTAATTGCATCCAGCAGGACTAAGGAGGTGGAATAAGATGTGGCGGGATGCAATCGTAAATCTAACCCGGTGCCGGCTTTCTCCATACTCTTCCACCTTGAGAGCAAAATCTCTTCCTTCGGGATACCAAGGCTTCCAGTGATAACCTCATTCCAAAGGGGTATGGGGTTGTGAGGGGAGAGGATTGTAGAGGATTCACAAGTTAACAATTATTAGAATCTCAATTTATACTAACATACTTACATGGCATTTTCCACAATCAAGTGTAAATTGTTTCTCAATAAATCTGTCGCATAGCCACTGCAAATCTCTCAGCATGAATGCCATTGCATACCAATGACATTGTCTTGACACTGAAGGCCAATATGTTCTGGCAGCAGCTGTCGACAGCAAAACCGACTGACTCAAGGCTAAACAAATCCACTCCATAAAATGTTACAATACATCTCTTGCTGTGATTACCAAGCAGATAATCTAATCTCAGGATGGTTATAAACCACTTTTCTCACATGGTTTATGACATCATCCACAATAAAACCTGCTGCACCTTGTATTATTCTTGACTTAATGTACTTGTAAGTTGCATTTCCTATCATTCTGCCTGCGTAATTAACTACAAACACTTTAGTATTTTAATGTAAGAAAAACATCTGCCGGGGAAGAAAATATCACTGCTGCTCCAGCTTCTGTGGAAATCTTTGGGGACAAAAAGATCTTAAATATTCATTGGCAACGCTCATTGACAGTTTCTTAGTATTATCTCCAAAGGATTTTAATCTATATTCAGCATTATGTCACTGCAGATGATGGTTCAGTTCTGGACTTGTATTTTCCAAAGAAATATCCTGAGAAGAATCAAGCTTAGAATCATAGAAACCCTACAGTGCAGAAAGAGGCCACTTGGCCCATCGAGTCTGCACTGACCACAATCCAACTCAGGCCCTACCCCCAGATCCCTACATATTTACCCACTAATCCCTCTAACCAAGCATCTCAGGACATTAAGGGGCAATTTTAGCATGGCCAATCAACCTAACTCGACAGATAATCCCACCAAAATTATTGAATGTTGATGGTGGCTTTTGAATCAATGCACTTCCCAATAATTATAGAATCGCTATAGTGCAGAAGGAGGCCATTCAGCCCATTGAGTCTGCAACGACCACAATCCCATCCAGGCCCTATTCTCATAACCCCACATATTTACCCTGCTAATCCCCTAGCACTAAGGAGCCATTTATTACAGCCAATTAACCTAACCTGCACATCTTTGGACTGTAGGAAGAAGTCGGAGCACCTGGAGGAAACACACACAAAAACAGGGAGAATGTGCAAACTCCATGCAGACAGTGACCCGAGGCCAGAATTGAACCCGGGTCCCTGTCGCTGTGAGGCAGCAGTGCTAACTACTGTGCCACTGTATAATAATGTTTCTCTTTCAATTGTTTTTTTAAGTTTCATTCGAAAATTAAGCTGTATATTTCACCCAATGTTACGCCTTGACTCCCTCCACCTGGACAACATGCGCTCCACGCCAATGGTAGAATTTTTCAACCCCTAGACTGGTTCAGAGCCCAACATTATAACTTTGTCTTCACAGGAATGTAGCAATGGGAGGAGGTGTTCGACCTGGTCCACCATTCAGTTGGATCATGGCAGATCTGTATCTTAACCCACTCCCTGAGCCTGCCTTGGTTCTGTACCACTTAATATTCCCACATAACGAAAACCTCACTTTTGGAAGTTTACAACTGACCTTATTCTTAAAGAGAAAGGAAAAGCCTACAAATGTTGAAAAGCAAAAATTGTTAGAGAAGGGAAAAATCTGTGAAAGCAAACGACGGGTCAATATTCCATTGAAGTATTGATCCAGGATGTTCTGTTCATGCCCACTAACTATTGGACAATGCTATTATGGTTAACATAGTAAGTCCTTAGGAAATTAGCATTGAGGAAAGATTTATGGATGCTGGAGTTTATGAAGTAGCTTATGATAACAGTAGGAACTTCACATATAAGAAAAAATATGACCATGAATTAACACAAGGCAGCAACCTCTAATTATAAGACAATTAGAATCAATGAATCATTACAGTGCAGAGGAGACTATTTGGTCTATCGAGTCAGCACCAACCACAATCCCACACGCCTTACTTCCAAAGCCCCACTCATTTACCCTGCTAACCCCCAGACACTTAATAAGGGTCAATTTAGCATGGTCAATCCACCTAACCTGCACATCTTTGGAGAGTGGGAGGAAACTGAAGCAAGCCCACGCAGACATGGGTAGAACATGCAAACTCCACACAGACAGTGACCCAAAGCCAGAATGGAACCCAGGTCCCTAAAGCTATGAGGCAGCAGTGCTAACCACCGTGCCACCATGCCGCCTAGCTAGTTGCTGTTCTGATACATTTACGTATAAAGGTGAAGACTATATCAGCATATTGAAATGTGATTGAGGATCGTACAACCTCAAAGTGGTTACACTGGTGCAACTCTACCTGCAATTGCATTCCATCTGCAGAATTTATAATTGGCCACAGGTCAAATAAAAATTTAGAAATAGCTTGCCAAAGCCATCTCATTCTTCTTGAAACAATTAGTTCTGGGCCCTTCAGACAGAAACAAACATAGTGGCACAGTGGTTAGCAGTGCTGCTGCACAGCACCAAGGATCCGGGTTAGAATCCAGCTTGGGTCACTATCTATGCAGGGTCTGCACGTTCTCCCCATGTCTGCATGGGTTTCCTCTGGGTGCTCCGGTTTTCTCCCGCAGTCTGGAAGATGTGCTGGTTATGTGCATTGGCCAAGCTAAATTCTTCCTCTGTGTAATGGAACAGGCACTGGAATGTGACAACTAGGGGATTTTCACAGTAACTTCATTGCAGAGTTGATGTAACCCTATGTGTGGCACTGATCAACCAACTAAAACTAAACTTATTTCAGAACAGAGTTGTGAGGGGGAGGGGTAAAGATTTTTGTGAGGGGAAAAGCAGGGAAAGATCCCAAACTCACTCACATTCTGATCTTGTATGTGGCTTCAGCCCTGCTGTTTTCATGTTTCATGGTACAGACATGTTGGCCTTCAGGTCAATCTCACTGATATGGCAGCTTCTGACAATCTATAAACTGTCACTAATAAGCCAAATTGTAAATTAGGTAAATAAGGAGAGTTCAATATTGAGTACATTGAAGACAGAGCTAGGAAGGTTCTTGATTGGTAAAGGTTATGGGGAAAAGGCAGGAGAATGGAATTGAGGAACATATCAGCCATGATCAAATGACGTAGCAGACTCGATGAGCCAAATAGCCTAATTCTGCCCCTGTATCCTATTCTATGCTCTATTTATGGTATCAAGCCATACTGTGATTTTTCGCCAGAATTGTGGCTTAGAAGCTGCATGAGGAAGTAATGTTCCAAAAATAGGCTGGGCACGCCCAACAACCAAATTAAGTGATTCATCCACTTGGCAGAAGCCAGTGACCAATTTAATCATTTATCGTTTTAGTATCTTAAATGAATAGTATGTGCAATTCACACAAGAAATCATTCTTTATGCGACCTAAAGAGTGAGTGATGATAGACTAATTGACTATGGAGAACATAATAACAAAACAAGGTTATTGTTATTCATTGAAGAAGATAATTTTCAATTTTGGTGGGAGCCAAGTAGAGAGCTATATGATGAATAACTGATCGACCAGTGTCAGTTTTTATACCCCAGCTGCAACTGAAAATTATTCCTTAACTCACAGTTTCCAGTAGAGATAATTGAATAATAATCAATAAAGGGAACTGGGACTGAATTTTTAACATAAAGAACGTAAGAACTGGAAGTGGGAGTAGACCATCTGGCCCTTCGAGCCTGCTCCTCCATTCAATAAGATCACGGCTGATCTTTTTGTGCACTCAGCTCCATTTACCCGTCTGTTCACCACGACCCTTAATTCCCTCGTTGGTCAAAAATCTGTCTCTCTTTGCCTTAAAAACATTCAACGAGGTAGCCCCAACTGCTTCACTGGGAAGGTAATTCCACAGATTCACAACCCTTCGGGTGCAGAAGTTCCTCCTCAACTCCATCCTAATTTTGCTCCCCCTTATTTTGAGACTATGCCCCCCTAGTTCTGGTTTCACCCACCAGTGGAAACAACCTCCCTACTTCTATGCTATCTGGTCCCTTCATAATTTTAATGTGTTCCTCCTCATTCTTCTAAACACCAAAGAGTATAGCCCCAGTCTACTCAGTCTCTCCTCTTAAGCCAATCTTCTGTATTCCAGAATCAACCTAGTGAATCTCCTCTTTGACAAAAACATTTATCCCTTCCCTAGCCCAGAGACACGGAGCAGAGCTGTAGCTCACTGGCTGTTGCCCAGGTAATCATCAGATAGCTCAACACAGCTTGGTTTTCGAATGTGGAGACTCTTTGATCCGTACGCTTCAAAACTCCGAACAAACCATGTATTTATCCCTTAAATAATTGAGGAAGCTTGTTTTCAAACTGATTTTCAAATGAATTCAAAGTCAATCCGCAAACTATCATATGATGAATTGGAATGAGAATATGGAATCATTCACTGTCAAATGAGTGCGGGTGCCAAATGCAATTTAGTGTGTGTGGAGTGATAAATACAGATTTCACAACATTGAAAGCAACAAGCCACTCAAGCAAGTGCACTGATTAATGTCATCATGTTTTTAGCTCACCAAATGCAACCTTTCAAACTGAGCTACAATTTTCTCCAGCCTCCTCTGGGTTAGGAAGGAACACTCAAAAAATAAAACCCAAGTGCCCATACATGCTTTTTATTCTGTGGATGGCGGAATCAGGCTCGGATATGACTAGATAACCCGCTGCCTTCACAAACCTACCCACCTTTTACCGAGGTGCACTGTAGTTGCTTGTCAAGACTTCTTTGATAGACCCACCCAAACTCTGACTCTTTCTACGCTTCCCACTGACTCGACAAAGCATCCAGCATAATTAAGGACCCCATGTACCCTGGACATTTTCTCTTCCATCTTCTTCTGTAGGGAAAAAGATACAAAAGGCCGAGGTCATGTACCAACCAACTCAAGAACAGCTTCTTCCCTGCAACCATCAGAGTTTTGAATGGACCTACCTTGCATTAAGTCAATTTTTCTCTACACCCTTGCTATGATTGTAACGTTACATTCAACACTCTCTCGTTTCCTTCTCTATGAACGGTATGCTTTGTCTGTACAGCATGCATGAAATAATATTTTTCACTGGATACTAATATATGTGACAAAAATAAATCAAATCAAATCAAATCAAACCCACGATCTCCAGCATTTAGAAGCACTTCACTGGCAGGGGTGAAACCATGATCCTGCAGGTGGTTCACCCAAGCCAGGATACAGTCAATGGTCAGGAGAGCCGATAGGGTGTCGCCTGGTGCAATTTTTCAAAGCCATCTCGGCCTTTTGGCTGAGATGCAGTGTATGATCAAGCCCAAAATGGGATGCAATGCCTCATCCTGTCAGCTTGGATCTTGATTGTCCAGCTTATGAGGACCATGAATTCGATTCAATTTGTATTTTAGTTTTATAAAAATAAAAACAAAACTAGAACGACAAGGTCAGCAGGAAGATGGGGACATTGTCACTTCCAAGTTCCCCTCCAAGGGAAAAAGATGCAAAAATCTGAGGTCATGTATCAACCGACTTAACAATAGCTTTTTCCCTGCTGCTGTCAGACTTTTGAATGGACCTACCTTGCATTATGTTGATCTTTCTCTACACCCTAGCTACAACTGTACCACTACATTTTGCACTCTCTCATTTCCTTCTCTACGAACGGTATGTTTTGTCTGTCTAGCCCTCAAGAAACAATACTTTTCACTGTATGTTAATAAATGACAATAATAAATCACATCAAATCAAATCAAAGCCAGAAACCATCTGTTCTGGACATGTATCCCCGTTTCTTCAGCACTGTTGGGTCAAAGTGATAGACGTTCCTACCGCATTGCACATGGACGTACCCTCACCACATGCACTGCATTGGTCCAGGAAGACAGCTTAATCACTTGAGGGTAAAAAGAGATAAGCAATAAACACAGGCTTTGATAATGAAATCCAATTCTGAAAATGAATAGCAAAATTGGAATGACTACTTGGATAAGGCAGTAAGCTTCTGGTTTCCTTGAAGTGTCCAGCAAGTGTCAAGTGTCAAAAGCTTGATGAGGTTGACGCAGGAAGAAAGAAACCAGAAGAAAAATTTATAGTGGAAGCCACAGAAAGCCTTGATTAAAGTTATTTTGGTCTTTATGATTTTTATTCTCACCTTCAAATTGCTCCACGACCTGACTGACCCTTATCTCTGCGACTTTCTCAAACCACATGCCATTGTGTGCATTGTCTGTTTCCAGGACACTGACTTCTCATCAAAAACTTCATTAGTTCTTTTATCTTCCTCTTTCTCCTTCCAACTAAGTATTTAGGAGAGGGGATGGCCTAGTGGTTAATCCAGAAACTTGTCTAATGTTCTGGGGATCCAGATTCGAATCCCACCATGGCAAATGTTCAATTTAAATTCAATTAAAAATATTAAGGATCTATTGATGACCATGAAACCATTGCCGATTGTCAGAAAAACCCATCTGGTTCACTAATGTCCTTTAGGGGAGGAAATCTGCCATTCTTACCTGGTCTGGCCGACATGTAACTCCAGAGCCACAGCAATGTAGTTGACTCTCAACTGCCCTCCAAGGGTAGCCAGGGATGGGGAATAACTGCTGGCCGGCTAGCGGTACCCACATCTCATAAATGCATTAAAAAAAATTCAGTATCCCTTGGAAGTGAGAAAGATACTCAGAGATAACCGCAGTACGATAGATGCATTGAGACCCAACAAGCAAAAGAGAAGGGAGACAGAAATGACTTAAGATGAGGGATAAAACAATTAACTGGACAGTAGATCAAAAGGAAAGCTCAAATAGTTATTCTGAAATCTTGCAGAAAATATGGGTGATGTCAACATTGATGGTGAACTGCAAATCCTTGCCTAATGCATTTACAGCCATCAAATTACAATGTCAAGAGAAGGGTATCATTATCTCAGAACTGCCATTTGGCAAGCTATGGGAACATTGATGCAATTCTGTAATTTGCATTTTAAAAAATTCTAGTCTCTTGGAAGAGGGACCAATGACACAAATTAAGGCTCTAACTCCTTGATTGCTCAGGAATCTCCTGGAACTAAAAGGTGAATCTTGAGAACATTGTTGGTTTTCCTTTCCTCGAAATGCCAGGGAAGTGACCCTGCTGGTGTTTGATGAGGGATTGACAAATCAGCGTGAATGTGTAGCACAAATTCAAAATACTAAAACCGGCCAATGGTAAAATTAATGCTCTAATGCATTAATAAATTTGTCTTGTCTCCCTCATTATATTTTTGGTGCTTTCTCATTTTCATCAGTTAAGCAACCCACTCTCATCCTGAAAATAGATCAGAAACTCTGATCGTTTGCTGAGTGTATTTGTGTATTACACAAACACAGGCAAGAGTCTCCAGCCTCCCAGCCGTGTGTTTCCTGCCAACGGGAGGTGGACCATTGTTTGACAGTGGTGGGGTTCTTTGGTCCTTCTGCTGTCAACGGGAATTCCCACTGGTGTCACACCACGCCGGCAGGAAACTCAGGGGTGGGGGTGCGCTGCTAGAGGGACAAGAGAATCCCGCCAGTGTGAGTGGCCGGAGAATTCCGGCCCACACCCTAACATTATTGCTACAGCACCAATTCTCTGAATGAGTAATTCCGTTGTCCCATTTTCCTACCTGCTATCTGTAGTCCTGCGCATTCCTCCTTTTCAGGTAACAGTTCAATTCCTTTTGGAATACTTTGATTGAACCAGCCTCCATCACACTCTCAGGCAATTAATTCTGGTCCTTAGCCACTTGCTGCATGAAAAAGTATTTTCTCAAGTTGCTTTTGCTTCTTGGATCCTTTCGCAGGTGGGAACAGTTTCCCCACAATGAATTACATCAGCTACCTATCTGTCCATTCCACCAATTTGTCCATGTCCATTTGAAGTTCTACATTAACCTCCGCACAGTTCACAATGATTCCAAGTTTTGTACATCTACAAATTTCAAAATTGCCTCAGGAAAAAACAAGTGCTCCAAAACCGACACCTGGGAACTCCACTTCAAATCTTCTGAAAAACACCTAATTAATTGCTACTCTCTGCTTCCTGTCATTCAGCCAATTTTATTTGCTCACAGGTCTGTTGTGTGACAGTGTATCACAGTGCATTACAGTGGCACAGTGGCTAGCACTGCTGCCTCAGGTGCTAGGGACCTGCGTTCAATTCCGTTCTCAGATCACTGTCTGTGCGGAGTCTGCACGTTCTCCCCGTGTCTGCGTGAGTTTCCTTCTGGTGCTCCAATTTCCCCCAACGCTCCAAAGAAGCGCGGGTTAGGTTGATTGGCAATGCTTAAATTGCCTCATTATGTCAGGGAGACTTGCAGGGTAAATACATGGGGATTATGGGGATAGGGCCTGGGTGAGATTATTGTCGGTGCAGGCTCAATGGGCCAAATGGCCTCCTTTTGCACTGCAGGGAATCGATGTAATGCCTTTTGAAGTCCATGTACACCCTATCCCCATCCATTCTGTTATCTCTGCAAGCAAGCTCCTAGCAAGTTGGTTAAACATTAAGAAGCCTATGCTGGTTTTTCTTAATTACAGTAAGAAGTCTCAAGACACCACATCTCTCCATGCGACAATTAATTTTATCCTGGAATATTTGTTTTCCTATCGTTGCAATTAAACTGACTGATGGTACACAATGCACGCAGATAGAATGACTACTGTAATATCCAGGAAATGGAAGGTGCCAAGTTTGCAGGAATAAAGTCAGATCACAAGCCTATTCATACGGAGAGTGGTGCCTGTCCTTTTTGAGAGCGCTCCATAGGTCAAAACTGGAGGCGTCTGGGACAGGAATGAGTAACAATTGTCGCTCTGATATTTTGAGTGAATCACAATTCTATGAACTCCCGTCCCCTAACTTCCAACAAATGAGAGAGCGAGAATAAGAAATAGTTTCCATGCGATTGAAAAAAAAAGCAATACAGCTCACAAGCTCCGCGGAATTCTTGCTAGGATGTGAGGGAGGGTTGTGAAGTCTTGTCACTTGCAGAGTTAGAGAGAAAGGCAAGCTGTCCCTTCTCCCCTGGCCAGCAGCTCAGGGCTGAGGAGAGGACAACCTGGGCACGCTCAGGTATGATCCAGGTGTTCACCTGTCCGCGCGCCCCGGCCCCGCCCCCGCCCCCGCCCCCGCCCCCGCGCGGAACCACTGACCTGTCAAAGTATGAAACTCTTCTGCAAACACCCAATCTCCCCGCCATCAAAAAAAATCATGTGATCCCATCAGCTGTTCAGTTGTGGACACATTTCTTTCAGTTCTCCAAAAGTTTAGTTGTCTCTCGACCCCTCCCGACCTCTGGTCCTTATTAAACTCCTGAACTCCCAGATGAATCCCAGGGCCATTGTCACCGTGGAGCCTGTCATCTTTCTCTACTTGGCTTCGACCTTTTTAAATTCATTCGCTTTACAGCGGCTCATCTTGGTGAAGGTGTGTACAGATGGTGTGTATTATTCTGCTGTATTCTTGTTTGTGTGTGGGGTGGGGTACATGTGTATGTATGGGAGGGTGGGGTAATTACGTGTGTGTGTGGGAGATGGGGTACTTGTGTGTGTGTGGGGGGGGGGGTTGGGGTACTTGTGTGTGTGGGGGGGTGGGGTACTTGTGTGTGTGGGGGGGTGGGGTACTTGTGTGTGTGGGGGGGTGGGGTACTTGTGTGTGTGGGGGGGTGGGGTACTTGTGTGTGTGTGTGTGGGGAGGAGGGTACTTGCGTGTGTGTGTGGGGGGTGCTTGTATGTATGAGGAGGTGTGTATGTATGAATATGTGTGTATGTGTGTGTGAGAGAGAGAGAGACAGAGGGACTTTGTGTGGGGAGATGTGTGTGTTTGTGGAGGGGCATGTATGGGGAGTATTTGTGTGTGTGTGTGGGGGTGTGGTATGTGTGTGTGCGCATGCATGGGGGGACACTTTGTGTGTGTGGGGTGTATGTTTGTGTGTGCATGCGTGGGGGAGGGAGTACGTGTGTGTTGTGTGTGTGCGTGTATGTATGTGTGTGTGTGGAAGGGTGTACTTTTGTCATTTGCTGTCAGAACTTACAGGTTTATTTTCACTAATTGCAGGTGCTTCTGCTTGGTTTCCCCTAGCTAGGCTAGACAGTGTCAAAAATACTGTAATAGCGCCTTTTATTAGATGTTTAAGATGTGGCTGTATTTGTGCGTGCCTCTGCAGCCCACATCCTGCCTGCCGTCTGTTAACTAATTGTTCATCCAATTAGCTAAAACTAAGTGAAAATCCATGAATTCAGAATTGTTGGCAGTTCTATGTGTCAATATATTCACCTCGCAATTTTTTTAGATTTCTGACCCCAAACCACGTCTTTAAGTTATTCAAAAACACCTGCAGTAAATGAGCTATTAATTGATATTTTCATAACATTGTAGATCTCTTCTGCCTTCTACCCCCACTCCCCCACCTAACTTGTATTTCTATGCATTTTTTATTTCTATCATTTGTTTTGTCTTAATTACTCTGCTAAACTCTGTCCAGTTTACACTTGGATTTGGACCCAAAGCAACGGGAGGTCATTCATTTTACAGCCCCTTAATCTGGCCTATCCATCAATTAACTTGTGGAAAATGCAGTCAGTGCTTTATCACTCTAAGTGACGGCACCAGCCTTTGCTGTCCAAAGTTCTCAATCTCCCTAATGGCGCATTTGGGTGGCATGGTGGCACAGTGGTTAGTACTGCTGCATCACAGCACCAGAGACCCGGGTTCGGTTCCCTGCTTGGGTCACTGTCTGTGTGGAGTCTGCACATTCTCCCCATGTCTGCATGGGTTTCCTTCGGGTCCTCTGGTTTCCATCCATTGTCCCAAAGACGTGCGGATTAAGTGCATTGGCCATGCTAAATTCTCCCTCAGTATACTTGAACAGGCACCGGAGTGTGGCAACTAGGGGATTTTCACAGTAACTTCATTGCAGTGTGAATGTAAGCCTACTTGTGACTAGTAAATAAACTTTTTACTCTTTACTCTCAGGAAACCTTAAAAACATTGCCTGCACTGGGCACTTTCTTAAAATCATAAGGAAGGCAACAAGTGGGGTGGCATTGGTGGTTAGCACTGTTCGATTCTGGCCTTGGGTGACTGCGCAGGAGTTTGCACGATATCCCTGTGTCTGCATGGATTTCCTCTGGGTGCTCCGGTTTCCTCCCACAGTCCAAAGATGTGCAGGTTAAGTGGATTGGCCATGCTAAATTGACCCTTAGTGTTCCAAGATATGTAGGTTAGGGCAATTAGTAGGAGAAATATGTGGGGTTACTGGGATAGGTCCAAGGGGGCGGGCCTAGGCAAGATACTCTGGCAGAGAGTCAGTGCAAACTCAATAGGGTGAAAGGCCTGTTCTGCACTGTAGCGATTCAATAAATTAACTGAAGTTGCTGTACACTATTTTGTGGGCTAAATCACTATGAGCACCCCCTCATTGATTTCATTGACCATGACTCTGGTAAATTCAACTGAACACTAGTACTTTTTTCTCAGACCCTTCCACCTCAGTGTTCTCCCTCATGGTGGAAATCTGGCAGTAGGACACATGGTTTCAAAATAAGAGATCTCACATTTAATGCAGGGGCAAGAAACTTCGCAAAACTCCAGCAATTAGTCAATATCAATTTGTAAATTCCTACTGAGCTGTGAAGGGATTCCCGCCCTGAAGGTTGTTAATTATTTGGAGTTCCCTACCTCAGACAGCACCAAGTGGATGGGTCTAAAGACGGAGATAAACAGATGTTTTGGTCCATTATGAAGTCAGGGATGGGAAGGGGGGCTGGGCGGTTGGGAAAGTGGAGTTGAGGCCATGATCAAATCAGCCATAATCTTATTGAATGGCAGGGCAGGCTCAAGGGGACCAATGGACTACTCCTGCTCCTATTAATTAGCTCCTTGTATTTTAGTGCCTGCTACCTCATGTTGGTATTAACGATTTGTGCTGTATCTGAATTTTTAAGTCTTTCTGTTGTGCTGATTCTTTTAAAGTATTACCTTTACTCTTTCAAAATAAATCACTGTGCCTTTCTCCACATTAGATTTCATCTGACATCTATCTAACCAAATTACTAATTTGTTTTGGACTGGTTTACTTTGTGCTTCCTATTTTTGTGTTATCTGTCTATTTTGATAGCGTTGTACACACAGTTCCAGATTGTTTACTAACGTGGATATCTGGCCCAGTATTGCCTTCAAAATTTAGCCGTGTGCAGCCTGTTCTTTTCAGTGTCCTGTCCTTTTTCTTTGTACAACCATGTACATGCATTATTTGGTCTTTTAGCGCTGCTGTCTCACAGTGCCAAGGACCCAGGTTCGATTGCCAGCTTGGGTCACTGTTTATGTGGAGTCTGTACGTTCTCCCTGTGTCTGTGTGGGTTTCCTCCGGGTGCTCAGGTTTCCTCCCACAGTCCAAAAGATATGCTGGTTAGGTGCATTGGCTGTGCTAAGTTCTCCCTTGGTGTACCCAGACAGGCACCAGAGTGTGGTAATGAGGGAATTTTCATAGTAACTTCATTGCGGTGTTAATGTAAGCCTTCTTGTGACTAATAAATAAGCTTTAACTTTAATGACTTTATAACAAGGCTACTGTATGCTCATTGGGAACACTGTACTTTGCATCCCTGAAAACGGCCATGAACTAATATCTATTTGTTTTTTGTCCTTTCACCCATTTTTAATCCACTCTGACATACTTCCTTACATTTGATATCCTGACAAATGTCTCAATGGATCCTTAATTTTTTACAGATGAATAGCTTGGAGGATTCCTTAGCAATGGATATTGGCCAACTGATCTGTCTTGCATTATTCAGTTAAGATTGAATAAGTTTAACTCAGCTACCCTCAATTAGGATACTCATGAGGCTAATGTGTGAAGCTATTAACCTTTTCTTATCTGATCATTAAAAAGAACAAATCATGCACTATCTATTTATTGACTGCAAAACATAACTATTATTCTTAAAATAGTTTACAAACAATTAGTGAAAATCAAATCGTTATAGACTGGGTTGGATAGATGTTTGAATAACAAATAATCAAGTTGCTGACCAAAATTTGTAACCAAAGTTACTCAAGGAGTTCAGTGTATCATTTTAAATCACTAATAACTGGGTTTTAATTATTAGTTTTTAATGACGTTGTAACTATTTCAGGTGATCTTACTACTGGGCAAGTCAGACCCAGAGAGAAACCTGACTTGATAGGTTCTAACTTTGTTTTAATTTTAGAAACCATGGGGGAAAATTCCTGGACCAGTTTACAGGAATTAAGTTTTAACACAAAGTCTAAAACATTTATTAAACAAGAAAACTTGCACTGGACAGAAAGGTTGGAAACAATCTCAACACAAGCACAAGAAGAAGATTCAGTTATTTACTATTTGTTTACCCTGGCAATCTCCTAACAGTTACATAAAAATTTAAGAAAATAAAACAATTCACAATATCCATCTTAGACTCTAATATTGAGGGTAACTATGATGTATATTAAATTTAACAGATGAACTGTGATCAGACACACTACACACCAAAATTTATTACAGACTTGACGAAAGCAGGTTCCATGGATTTTTCAACAGCTCCTCCAGATGTTTTTCACACCCTGAGCTGACCAGACTCCTGGGGGTTTCCAATTTACACATTTGAAGAACTCCTCTTAGAATTGTCTCCAGAAGTCACTCCCACTTGGATGGCTTCAACAAGGACTCACCTCCAGGGTTTCAGTCTTGCCTTCTGAGATTCCTTTCTCCTGGATCACTGAGTACACTCAAGCTTCATCTTCCAAGCACAATCTCAGACCTTCAGCTGTGCCAAGTAGAGCACTGATGCTCCAATAGGCCTGCAGTAAGGTGTCACCAACCCTTGGTTATCTTGGATATTAAGGGCTTTTCTCAAACCCACTTCTGTTACCTCTTAAACTTGGAGCCGATTGCTCTGCTTCTTTCTTTAACCTGACTTCTCAGGGCCTATGTCTAATCCCTATCTCTTAACTGGGACTTTCTTGTGGGATCTCTTTCAGATCCCTGCCTTTGTCCCTGCATGGGCGTCTCCTTGGTCCTTTCCCCATGTCTCGGTTCCTGAAACAACTCTGGAATCGCTTTCCGGTTGAGGCCATCTGACCTGCTTTTCATGCCATTTGTTCTTTTCTTCCATGGAAGTGGGCAAGACCAGCCCCCAGCTTGAAGTGTGGAAAAAAAACACAAAATACGCATATTAAGTATTGGAATATGAGAACAGATGTACATGGACAAAAAGCTTGAAGACATCGTCAGCAGAGCTGCCTGTATAGTGCTGTGCTCTGCTAAAAAGCAAATGCAAAATTAAAACTGGATTGCTTGACAAACTTCCTTTCACATGATGTCATGCAGAATTCCCTTAAAGACATATTATGACAAGCCCATGCCGCCACTTCCTAATCAATGCATGTGCAGGAGACCGGGGTCAGCTGGGAATTGGAGTTTCCGAATTTCAGGTAATTATTTCAGTTTCTTAACAATATAACAAAATATCTGACCTTATTATAAATTGAGATTAAATTAGGCATTTTTTTGAGATAGCTGACAGATTTTTAACACCATTAATTGGGAAGTTATGTGCTGGTGGTTAACAGTGTTTTCGCTGCATATAAACCTTGTCTGTAAAAGCAGATGTGGTCAAATGGATCAAATTCAGCTGAGACAATGGTGTTATTAAGCTCTGAGACACAACGTTGGTGTCTCTCCCTGCTGGAGTGAAGGGGGGCAATTGGGGCTCCCTCAGGTGTCAGCGGCAGGGGGTAGAGCAGTGGGCTTCTGTAATCTGACTGAACCCAATTTGCATGCAAGTGACATTGCTATCAGATCCAACTGGTTTAACTCTCAACTTCCTTTATCTCAGACACCACGTATGTGACACAATTATCGCTTCCATGAATGTCTGATATAGCCCCATTATTTAACTTGGATGACATCCCTCATTCCATGAATATATTTTATACTTATAAAGGGACATCTGTTGGATTAAGATGACCAGCAAAGGAGACTTGAGGAAGACCTTCTAAATAGCTAAGAGAATCTTAAATTCTACTGAGAGATGCATCAACTACCCATTTGTCCACCTTAGCTTCAGTTCTTTCCATTCAATCGACCATATAAAATCATGAGGGGCATAGATAGGATGAATGCACATAGTCTTTCTCCCAGGGAAGGGGAATTGGAAACTAGAGGACATAGGTTCAAGGTGAGAGGGGAAAGATTTAAAAGGGACATGAGGGGCAATTTCTTCACATAGAGGGTAGCGCGTGTATGGAATGAGCTGCTAGAGAAAGTGGTTGAGGCAGGTTCAGTAACAACATTTAAAGAGCATTTGGACAAGTACAAAGATGGGAAAGGATTAGAGGGATATGGGCCAAACATGAGCATTGGGACTAGTTGGGAGGGCAGCATGGTCAGCACGGACTGATTGGGCGAAAGGGCCTGTTTCTAAGCTGTATTGTCCTATGGTTTATGGGCCCGATTCTCCCATCGCAACGTGCAAATTTTTTGGCATGTCGGGTTGGAGATGCGTGTGTTGGCCATTTTGGGGAATTCATGCATGCGTTCCCGATGCATGTGCATCTCCCACTGCCACAGAGCAGGCGCAGTCGAGACTACTCAATTGTAAGTGATTTGAGTCTGTTTTTAATGGTAGTTTAAATATCATTATCGGGCCCGGGATTGAGTTCTCCAGGCCCGATAGCATCCCTCACTTCGCCAGGGGGATTTCATTCCAGCCGGATTTAGAGCAGCTGCCCATGTTTGGGGGACTAGTGGGAGACCCTGCTGGAGTGAAGGGGGGCAATTGGGGCCCCTCAGGTGTCAGCGGCAGGGGGTAGTACCCCGTTTAGCATGGGCATCCTGGCAGTGCTAGCCTGTGTCCCCTGGCTCTGCTCAAGGAGCAAAATGCCCATGCTCAGCTGGCATCTTGGTACTGCCCACCAGGCATGGGGCAATGCCAAGGGGCTTATGGTGGGTGAGGCCTAGGGGAGATCAATGGGGGTGGGGAGTCCCGCTGCACTCTGCATTGGAATTTGGTGGGGCTGGAGGGAAGCCAGCGGTCGGGGTGGGCTGGGGGGGTTAGTCTGCTGGGGCGGGAAACCGCCTCCCCAGGGCTGATCTGTGTCCCGTTGAGGGGAGGGGGTCATTATGTTGGGGTGGGTGGGGGTCTGTCAGGCTTTGATTTCCCATCATTCAGTTAAATGACTGACTTATTCAAGGTGGCACAGTGGTTAGCATTGTAGCCTCACAGCGCCAGGGAGCCGGGTTCGATTCCTGGCTTGGGTCACTGTCTGTGTGGAGCTTGCACGTTCTCCCCATGTCAGCGTGAGTTTCCTTTGGGTCCTCTGGTTTCCTCCCACAGTCCAAAGGTGTGCGGGTTAGGTAGATTGGCCATGCTAAATTGACCCTAGTCGGGGGATTAGCAGGGTGAATATGTGGGGTTATGGGGATAGGGTGGGGTTGTTGCCAATACAGGTTTGACGGGCCGAATGGGCTCCTTCTATACTGTAGGGATTCTGTGATTTTGCTTGGCGGTCTAAAGCCTGAAACGCTATTCTGAGATCACTTTTTTTGGGCAATTTACAGGACACTTTTCTTCTTGTGTTCTGTTGACTTGGGGAAGTCTAGCCTGAAGATCTCTCATGAAAAGGAACTTGCGCCATGATAATATTAAATGGAATGATGTGTTGCAGGACAAAGAATTAACATTGCCCACCACAGACTCTCATCCACCTGAAATATTGCAATTCTCTCTTTTGTCAGGTCACTACTTTCAGGCTAAAAGTCAAAAACAAATTGCACAGAGGTCGAAGGTAAATCAGGGTACTGATGATACAAATAATTGGAAAGCCAGTACTGTTTCCATGGCCAAAAAGAATGCCCCCACCTCCAACATTGCAGCAATTTTTCTCAAAAGCCTAAGGAAATTTGGCAATTCTGCTATGACCCTCACCAACTTTTACCAGCACACCATAGAAAGCATTCTTTCTGGTTGTTATCACAGTTGGGTATGGCTCCTGTCCTGTCAAAGACCACAAGAAACTACAAAGGGTCGCGAATGAAGCCCAGTTCAAGACGCAAACCAATCTCCATCCAGTCTACACTCCCCGCTGGGTCGGAAAAGCAGCCAGAATAATAAAGGACACCGCGCAACCCAAACATACTGCCTCCCACCTTCTTCCGTTAGGAAGAAGATACAAAAGCCTGAGGCCACGTATCAACCAACTCAAGAACAGTTTCTTCTCTGCTACCATCAGCCTAAGTTGATTTTTCTCTACACCCTAGCTATGACTATAACACTACATTCTGCACTTTTTTCTTTCCTTCTCTATGAATGGTATACTTCGCTTGTATAGCATGCAAGAAACAATACTTTTCGTTGTATACTAATACATGTGACAAAAATAAATCAAATCAAAAGGCCTTGGACAGGAAGCTGCCCTTTCCCAAATTAATGGCCACTTAAAGGCTATTTCCCACCCAGCCTCAATCTTTAGGCTGGTGGGTGGCTTGAAGCACCATGGGGAACCCAAATATAAAGTAAATTTGATCTTGGGTGGGAGGTGAGGTTCACATGAGTTTATTCCATCTCCTAATGATGTGCTCCACTTGTATATAAAAACAAATTTCAACTCCTTTCCATAGCTTCTTTGGCGATGATCTTAAATTTGTGTCTCTAGTTACCAACCCACCACCAATCAGTGGAAATAGTTCTTCCCCATTACCTAATCAAAACTTGTTTTAATTTTGAACAAATCTCCAAATAAAAAACAGCAAATGTTGGAACTAATCATGAAATCAGGCAATATTTGTTGAGAGAGAATAGAGTTAATGGTTCAGGTCAATCACCTTTCATCAGGATTGAACTCTCCATTAATCACAATTGTTTTTTCATCCTTTAATCAACTGTCTATCTGTGCTGCCTTTAATACAACGGGCAGAATTTAATGCCTTCCCCCTTGCCGCGTTTGGTGGCAGAGGGGCATTTGAACAGGAGAGTGGTTGCAGATGGAGACCCTGCTGCCTTCTTGCACCCACCAGGTTGAAGCCCTTAACCGGGCAATTAGTGTTCACTTAAGCACCTTATCTCGCTGCTGCTTTTATTAACCCAGTGCCTGGTGAGGGGGCTTGACCTGTAGGGAGTGCGACTAGCAAATTTGTGTGGGTTGCTTGTGGACTGCTGGGGTGGGGACCCCTTTTCAAAGGCATGAACTAGAGACCCGGCATTGGGAAGGGGGACTGTGCTGAGAGCCAGCCTCTTTCCTTGGGTATCCTCCTCAACTATATCCTAAGGGTTATGGGGAGAGGGCGGGAATGTGGAACTGAGCCACGACGGATCAGCCATGATCTTATTGAATGGCGGGGCAGGCTCGAAGGGCTAGTTGGCCTACTCCTGCTCCTATTTCTTATGTTCTTATGTTCACCCTCCCTGCCCACCTCGACCATACCTGCAAGCCACAACTCCCTACACTGCCACTTGGCCATCACTCACCTGTGGCCCTGGGATGATCATGGCCTTGAATGGGGCGGGGGTGGCACTGCTGTTCAATAAATCTGCTTGCCTTTGATTGGGCAGCAACTCTTAGCAGGTCTGTACTCGTTGGAGTTTAGAAGGATGGGGGGATCTTTTTGAAACTTACAGGACATTGCGAGGCCTGGATAGAGTGGACGTAGAGAGGATGTTTTCACTAGTAGGAAAAACTAGAAGCAGAGGGCACAACCTCAAGCTAAAGGGATGATCCTTTAGAACAGAGATGAGGAAGAATTCTTCAGCCTGAGAGTGGTGAATCTCTGGAACTCTTTACTGCAGAAGGCTGTGGAGACCAGGTCATTGAGTGTCTTTAAGACAGAGATAGATAGATTCTTGATTAATACAGGGATCAGGGTTATAGGGAAAAAGCAGGAGAATGGGGATGAGAAAAAAAAATCAGCCATGACTGAATGGCGGAGCAGACTCGATAGGCTGAGGGGCCTAATTTTGCTCCTATGTCTTATGGTCTTATGGGAAAGGCCTATCGCTGTCCAATTAGTGCCTGAGTGCACTAATGCAGAGGGTCGTCCCTAAAAGAGGAGGTGAGGAACTCTTGCCAACTTGTCAGAAGGTGGGCAAGCCATCCCCGCAACCGCCACCCCCCCCCCCCCACCCCCACCGACTCCTATCCCCATCATTGAATACTGCTCAGTGTGTCTTAATTTTATCAACCAGCCTTTTATGTGACAAAGATCTCTTTTGAAAGTCCATGCACACAACATCCATTACACTTTCTTATTCCATTATTTCTTCAAAGAATTGTTTGGGTTTGTCAGCCGTAACTCGCAATTCACAGATCCAAAGGAAGTGAGCTGAAAATTCCGGGCGAGACGGAAGTGTTTATTTCTGGTTCAGTAAGTCCAAGAACGAATGGTCCGTCAAACCAGTTCAAAGACACAGTTGCGCTCTTGGTGCTTAGAATTGCTTAATGACTCACTGTTCATATCTCATCCAGGTCTTTAGCACTCACAGTTGATATTTTAACTATGCTTAATCTGATTAGTTGGTCAGACCAAACTTCCTGGCTTATCTGTGAATCAGTAGGGCTGCCTGTAACTAGCAGATCACTGGATTGTACCAGATATCCTGTGCTGCAACAAATGTAAACTGCTTCAGTCTTATTCCTTATAACTCTCTTTATGTATTATACTTATATATACCCATTGTGATGCAGTTAATAATTTTTGCATAAGTTTTGATTTAGTAGTCGTTTTTTAAAATATCACCGTTGCATTTGGAGTTTGACTGCTTACTCACATCAAAGTCAGTCCTGATGGAGTTATGAAACTTTCTGTAATATTGCTTGATGTGTGATTTTCAAAAACATGCACATTTTGCTGTTATTTGTATCTGAAACTCTATTTGAACTTATTAGACTGGCTAATTAAAATTTACAGTCTTGGATAAAAGAGATACTCTGTCCAAAGAAGACTAAGGGCTGCTTAAAAACCTGGAACAGGTTGATATTTCTGCAAGAAGAAATGCCACAGGTATCAGAAATTATTGACCAATTTGGCATGGCTCTTAAGAGAATTACAATTTCTGTATTATTTTGTTTCAGCAAATTCATAGAATCTAAAGTGCAGAAGGAGGCTATTTGGCCCATCACAGTCCCAACCAGGCCCTATCCCCATAACCCCATGCATTTACCCTACCTAGTCTCCTAGCTAGACACTAAGGGAGAATTTAGCATGGCCAATCCACCTAACCTGCACACTTTGGAGTATGGGAGAAAACCAGAGCATCTGGAAGAAACCCACGCAGACATGGGGAGAATGCGCAAACTCTGCACAGACAGTGACCCAAGCCAGGAATTGAACCCAGATCCCTGGCAGTGTGAGGCAGCAGTGCTAACCACTATGCCACTGTGCTGCTGTTAGTGTTGATGGAAGTGTTCTACTGTAAACCTGTAAGACAACTCAATGTTTTTCATTTACACAAATAATAAATAATAACTTGTCCTATGTTTTAAACAAGGCTGGTTATGCTTTCGTGGTAACATTTCATGGAGGCAGTAAATAGCTCATTAGCCAAATTCAATTACCAAGCCACGGTTATATGTTAATTGGTCTGGCTGTTTGACCCAAGATCTGGAAGCAAGGCTAGTCTGTGCTGTACATCGGGAGTTGACACCCTCACCTCCGACAGTGCACTAAGAAATAAAAGTTGAAATTAATTAGTGAGGGAAGACTCAAAAATGTAACATGTCAGGCTTTGAGATGGTAACAATGCTCAACATGCTGGAACTGTTGGTATTTATCGCCAATTCTCCACTGAAGCTAAAGTTAAAGTTTAAAAAGTTTATTTATTAGCGTCACAGGTAGGCTTACATTAACATTGCAATGAAGTTGCTGTGAAAGTCCCCACACTCTGGTGCCTGTTCGGGTACACTGAGGGAGAATTTAGCATGGCCAATGCACCCAACTAGCACATCTTTCTGACTGTGGGAGGAAACCGGAGCACTCAGAGGAAACTCACGCAGACACGGGGAGAACATGCAGACTCCACACCGACAGTGATCCAATCAAACCCAAGCCCCTGGTGCTGTGAGGCAGCAGTGCCAATCATTGTGCCACTGTGCCATTCTACAGCAATTTTCAGAGTCTGCACATGCACAGATTAGCATGGAGCATAACAACAGAAGAAATAGAAACAAGAGTAAACCACATGGCCCATTGGGCCTGCTCCACCATTCAATATGAATGTGGCTGATCTTAGACATCAGCTGCCATTTTTTCTGTCTGCTCCCCATATCCCTTAATTCCCTGAAAGACCAAAAATGTGTCTACCCAGCCTTAAATGTATTCAGTGGTGGAGCATCCACAACTCTCTGGGATATAAAATTCCACAGATCCACACCCATTGAGTAAAGGAATTACTCTTCAGCTCAGCCCTAAATGGTCAGCTTCTTATCGTGGGATTGTGTACCCGTGTTTTAGGTTCCCCGAGCAATGGGTACAATCTCTCAGCATCCACCCTGTCAAGCCCTTTCAGAAATTTATAAGTTTCAGTGAGATGGCCTCTCATTCATCTAAACCCCAGAGAATATAAACTCAGTTTACTCAGCCTCTCATCATAGGTCAACCACCTTTTCCCAGAAACCAATTTACTGAATCTTCACTGTTTAGCTTCCAGTCCAAGTATATCCATCATTAAATGTGGAGACCAAAATCACACACACTACTCCAAATGTGCTCTGATCAAAACCATGTATCAGGAGCCACTGTCCGTGAATCTACACTTCCCTGGAAAGTGAGTTTATGAGGTTCCACCAGAGGATTTCCTTAAGCAATCGTGAATTGACACAAACCTCTCCTATATACTATTAATCTCAATATAGAAACTCATGACAATATTGCACATTACTGAATGAACTGTGATTGGGTTTTTAAATTGTAATTTCTACTATAATGACTGCTTCGCACCCTAACTTGCCCTGAAAAACTTCTTTTTATATTTGTAAGAGGATAATGTATTTGTCAGAGGATAATGTAAAGTTTCCCACTGTGATAGAGTTACACATTTTTTACATAGTGTTTTTAAAATAATTTTAATTTTAATGTTAATCCAATCATTTATCAGAAAATGTAATGTGAACCAACGGTTTTATCTTCATGGTTTGCTGTCTGTGAGAATACTTCAGTGTTATTGGTTGCTTCCCTTCCTTGATGATGTTACTGCAGTAGTATCCCCTTGACTTGGTGCCAGATTTAAACTTTTGTTGGGAACCCTCTCCATAGAAGTCTCGAGCTCTTTAGGGTGTTTGCTTCCATAAAATCCAGTCCAATTTCCTCATTAAATTAAATGTAGTAAATGAGTTACAACAGCAATCATGACATACCAACAGCCCCGCACCTGGCAACATTACTGCTTGCATTTATAATTTAAAAATTCATAACAGACACAGAAACTACCAAATTTGTCAGAACTATCACCAGAGATAAGAACACAGCAATTTGCGAGCAGTGTACATTGCACAGAAATTCTGACTTATCCATAAAACAAGGTGTAAAAAGCAATTAAGTACAATAGTGCATCAGAGAAGAGTGCTGAAAAGAAATAATGTGGATTGTTTTTGTCCTTTAATTATGCAGCACTGTAGAAGTAATATAATTACTATGGCGGTGATGTATATACATGGTTGAATGCAGAAAACTGCTCTCTTTGAATAGGATTTCATCCTTTCCAATAAGGCTGATTGATTGATTGTTCAGCACCGAACTTCATTATGCAAATTACATCATTTTTTGTCGCGGTTCTCATTACTATCCATTGTGCAGATCAACAAAATACATTTAACTTGGGTTTAGCTGCTGAAACATAATGTTGGGCAGTGAGGTGAAGTCTTTTTTTCCCTTTTTTCAGATTTGTGAAGACCAATATAATGAAGGTGATGTATGCACCAATCTTTCACTTCACCCTGAAGAGTCTGTGGTCATCCAGAGCAAAGCCTCTTATGTTCTTCTCCTTTGCACTGCTGTGTCGACCATCCTGTCCATACCTCCATCAATTTTGCTTGGTGCCTGGTCCGATCAAGCCGGTCGCAAGCTTGGCATGATATTACCCAGTGTTGGTGCATCAATTGGTGGGGTTGTGTTCATCGTGATGGTGCAGATTAAAAGCATGTCGGTCTACTGGTGCGTTTTTGCCTCTGCGCTAATCGGGATCTTTGGAAATTACGTTGCCCTTTTCCTCAGTGTCTTCAGTTACATGGCTGACGTGACGAATGATGGAAACCGTACCGTGCGTATCGGCATTCTTCAGTCAATGATCTATATTGGGGGAACTGTTGGGTATCTGCTGAGTGGATGGTTGCTTCAGAATTATACCTTCACACATGTTTTTGGTGTGTTTTGTGGCTGCCAAGTAGTATCCATTGTCTACGTGGTGCTGTGGTTGCAGGAATCAAATGGTGGCACTGAAAGGATGCGCATAACTAATGAAAGAGCTCTTGCAGCTAGTGATAGGATCTTAAAAAAAAGCATCTTTTTATATGGCTCAAGAACATGGGAAACTTTTTCGAAGGTTCGAGGAGGACAAGACCAATTGAAGCTCTACCTGATTTTCCTCAGTGTCTTCTTGGTATATATTTGCAGTACAGGTAAGTTGCAAATAACAACATATATATTTTCTCATTTGAGTTGGCCTGGTGACCAAACATCAAAATGTCAGAGTTTGTGTTTGAGTTCTTCTGTCTACTGGCTCTTAACTCATCAGCCTTGGTAACTGTCAAGTCATAGAGCCATAGAGGTTTACAGCATAGAAACTGGTCCTTCGGCCCAATTTGTCCATGCCGCCCTTTTTTAAATCCCTAAGCGAGTCCCAATTGCCCGTATTTGGTTCATATTCCCCTGTACATATCATATCCGTGTAAATGTCTGAATGCTTTTTAAAAGATTGACAAAAATTAAAGGCAAAAGTGATACTTACATTAGTTGATTCTTTCCAGTTTGGAATGTCTGAAACAGCTCAAGGGGAGGTGATGGGCTAGTAGTATTATCGCAAGACTACTAATTCAGAACCTTAGCTAATGTTCTGGGGACCTGGTTTCAAATCCCATTACGGCAGATGGTGGAATTTGAATTCCACCACAAGAAAAATCTGGAATTAAGAATCTATTGATGACCATGAAACCATTGTTGATTATTGGAAAAACTCACCTGGTTCACTAATGTCCTTTAGAGAAGGAAATCTCCTATTCTTACCTGGTCAGACTTACATGTGACTCCGGAGCCACAGCGATGTGGTTGGCTCTCAACTGCCCTCCAAGGGAAACTAGAGATGGGCAATAAATGCTGGCCAGCCAGAGAAGCTCATGTCCCATGAATGAGAAAAAAAAGCAATTCTACTATCAATAATTGGTTCTCCTTTAGAGGAAGAAACTTTTTCCAACCTTGATTTGAAAGGGTGGCTTTTGTTAGGCGGTGTTAGTAATTGTGTCAGCCAAGATTTGTGGTAAAGTCTGTAAGATAGCTAAAGCAAGGAAGTTGATGTGTTTGTGTGGGATTGCAGATTTAAAAATGAAAAGGTATCACTGTGCTGCTGTGCAATGAAGGTTGTCACTAAGCTTTGGATGACTTAATCTTAGATAGTCTCTTAGATATCATTCCCTGAGTGTTACACCTGTGACAGGCAAAGATTTTAATCTTGGAACCCATCAGACTGTCAGGTTGTCAAGTTTGAACACAGAGAAAAAGATCTCCAAAGACAACATATTTCCCTGTGTCTCATTCTCCTGCAAGTCAAAAGAGCTCTCGTAGTGAGTCAGGTAAGTTACATTTAAGTTGCCAGCATTCAATAGACGGATTACTGAAGACATGGGAGACTTGTTTCAGTTTCATTTAGTCAGGGAGGTTGCATTAAAGAATCATACAATCCCTACAGTGAGAAGGAGGTCTGCACCGACCACAATCCCACACAGTCCCAATCCCCATAACCCCCATATTTACCCCACCTGACCCCTGACACTAAGAGAGAATTTAGCATTTCCAATCCACCTAACCTGCACATGTTTGGACTGTGGGAGGAAACCGGAGCACCCGGAGGAAACCCATGCAGAACATGCAGACTCCACACAGACAGTGACCAAGCTGGGAATTGAATCCGGGTCCCTGGCACTGTGAGGCAGCAGTGCTAACCACTGTCCCTCCATGCCCAAAGAATTATATTTAAATCGAATGCAAGTGGTTGACTTTGAATGTTCATAATATTCCCGCTGATAATGGGCGAGTTTCCCGCTTTTGTGCACCTCGCCAATTGTGAGCTGTTTTCCCGCTGCTGGGGTTTTGATGAACACCATACCTTGCGACTCTTTAAGTATCTCTGCCCGCTACCTTGCTCACACCAGCCAACTCCACGAAAACCAGCACAATGGTTAGGTTAGGTGTTTTGACCATGCTAAATTGCCCCTTAGTATCCAGAGTTGTGTTGGTTAAGTGAATTGGCCATGTCAAGTTGCCCCTTAATGTCCAGAGTTGTGCAGGTCAGGTGGATTGGCCTTGCTAAATTGCCCCTTAGTGTCCAAAGATGTGCAGATTAGGTGGACTGGCCTTGCTAAATTGTCCCTTAGTGTCCAAGGATATGTAGGTTAGGTGGATTGGCCATGCTAAATTGCCCCTTAGCGTCAGGAGGTTTAGCAGAGTAAATACTTGGGGTTGCGGGGAAAGGGCCTGGGTGGGATTATTGTTGGTGCAGGCTCGGTGGCCAAGTGGCTTCCTTTTACGCTATAGGGATTATATAATTTTGTGAATGTTTCAGACCTGTCACCATTCATCGAACTTCACCAAATAGTCCAATCTTCAGGAAAGTATAGTCAATTCATACACAAAACAAGATCCTTAAGTTAAAATGTTGCAAACATGTTTTAAGAATGTTTAGAATAAAATTCAGGTTGTTTTGACTGCGAAACAAGGATGAGGACTCTGTTTCCATTTAATTTCTCCTTTCTGATATCAGTGTTTCTTCAATGTTCCCAAGACTTTTCTTGCTATTATATCTGGAATTACTGGGCTCTATTTTACCATTTTGATTCCAAGTGCTGGGCAGACGTGAAACTGGGAGTGTTTCAAATCCGACTTTTAGACCTGTTCTTAGGCGCTCTCACACACACTCAACCTGCAAGAACATCAGCAAGTCTGAACTGCGCTGCAGAAGCCTGTGGATGGGGCTTAACGCACCCGAAACCCTGAAGCTTCGATCGGAGCCTCCAACTACACATGCGCAGACAAGAAATTATAGAATGCTGCTCCCCTCCCAGGCTGGATAATGCCTCCCCCGGCCCCCACAAACGTTGCCCCACGCCCACAAAATTATTGACCGCCTTATCCCCCATCCCCTGACACCCAGACTGATTGCAGCCCCCCCCTTCCCCCTTCCCCCCCCACCCTCTGATCTCAGGCAGAGTGGCAGCAGACACCCCCCTCACCCCACACCGATCTCAGGCAGAGTGGCAGCGGATACCTCCATCCCTCCCATCGATCTCAGGCAAACTGGCAGAATGACCCCCCCCCCCCTCCTCGTCCCACCAGTCTCCGGCAGAATGGCAATGGACCCACCTTCTGCTTCACGCCAACTATGGATGGAGAACCTGGCGGCAAAGGGGGAAGTGCTGTAAAGTTGGGCGTGCAGCCCATAAAGCCAATTTAAATGCATGCAGATTCAATTAAATGAATTCCCATGGATCCTGCTGCTCAGCTCACCCTCGACTGTACCAAGTTCTCGCTCCCGAATAGGGGCACAACTTGATGGTAAAATTGGGCCCACTGTCTTCTCATTCTACACAAAGTGTTGTCCTATTATAAAGATACAGCCAACTGGTTGTCAAAAAATATGGTGTTCTGATAATCTTATGTTTGTAAATTGTTTTGAATATTTCTATTTCACAGGTGAACAGTCTATTCTGATTTTATATCTGACGTACCCACCACAACACTTTTCAGTTGAACTATTTGGAATATACAATGCAATTAAGATGTTTCTTGGGGTAAGTACCGAGCATGCCGGTCAAGGTTGCACATGGCATAGTTGCCTTGCACTTTATTCTCCCATTGCCAGTTTAGGTGTACTAGTCGCTCTTGTGCGGAGGGCTGAATGATGAAAATGGACTGGTTGGGTTGAATGGTCTGTTTTTATGTGTAACCACAATGTGTGAAAAATAATTCTAGTATGGTTGGATGTATTAATTTATTATTCCTTATATTCTGAAGAAATTGTGTTTGTCAGTAGGCATCAGCCTTGATTGAGCTCTCTTGTCTCATCCCAGTTCGAGTAAGAAACATACAAATCTTTGACAAAGGGTCATCTGGACTCAAAGCTTTGACAAAGGGTCACCTGGACTTGAAGCTTTGACAAAAGGTCACCTGGACTTGAAGCTTTGACAAAGGGTTATCTGGACTCGACAAGGGGTTACCTGGACTCGAAGCTTTGACAAAAGATCATCTGCACTCAAAGCTTTGACAAAGGGTCACCTGGACTCAGAACTTTGACAAAGGGTCACCTGGGCTCAAAGCTTTGACAAAGGGTCACCCGGACTCAGAACTTTGACAAAGGGTCACCCGGACTCAGAACTTTGACAAAGGGTCACCTAGATTCAAAGCTTTGATAAAGGCTCATCTGGACTCAAAACGTCAGCTGTTTTCTCTCCTTACAAATGCTGCCAGACCTGCTGAGATTTCCCAGCATTTTCCCTTTTAGTTTTAGATTCCAGCATCTGCAATAATTTGCTTTTAACATACAACTCTTGACTGACACTCCAGTGCTGGTTGGAGGGAGTGCAGTACTATCCAAGGTGACACTTTTCAGATGAGACATTAAAGCAAATTCCCATCTACCCCCTTTCTGTGGAGGCAAAAGATTCTGTGGAACAAGAATAGGGCCTGTTCTGCTGGTGCTTTGGCTAACATTTGCACCTCAGCAAGCATCACTTAAAGCAAATGTCTAATTAGCTCATTGCTATTTATGGGATTGTGGTACATGAAAATTGGCCAAGGCCAACAGTGACTATAACTCAGAAATACCTCCTTGGCTGTGAAGTACTTTGGGATATCAGTTAGTTTGTGAAAGATGTCATTTGAATTCAATTTTTTTTAGCAACCTATTCTGAATTTTCCCACACCAAACCAAAACAGAAGTTGTAAATATTAACTGCATGACACTATTTGACCAACAATGTTGATTTTTGCATCATTACTAGCCTGCCTCATACTAGTCAAACAACTTGATTATTTGGCTTTTTGCCTTTTGATGATTATTTGAAGATGAACTCAACCATCTGTTCATTTTTCCTCCCTTTTATTTTCTGTCTTATTGTCTCTTCCTAAATTGCAATCTAATTCTGGCTTTGCCCAATATTTATTGTCATATATGGAGAATTTAGTGCCCTCCCCTGTGCTGTGCTTGGTGACAGGAATTGTTTAACCAGATGGGAACACTAATTCGAGGTCATGTACCAACTGACTTGAGAACGGTTCTTCTTTGCTGCCATCAGACTTTTGAATGGACCTGTCTCACATTAAGCTGATCTTTCTCTACACTCTAGCTATGACTGTAACATTACATTCTGCACCCTCTCCTTTCCTTCTCTTCATGTGATATACTTTGTCTGCATAGCTTGCAAAAAACAATACTCTTCATTGTACACTAATACATGTGATGACAAATCACAATCAAATCAAATTAAGTCCATGATAGTTGGTGGGCTCGCCATGTGGGACAAGCAAACCTGTGTTGGGTTGCTTGTGGGCTCCAGTGGGTGAGGGAGCTCTTGTTCAAAGGCCTGACTCTGTGCCTGATCAAGAGGGGCCCGGCATCGGAAAGAGGGGGGTGTCTGCCAAGAGCCAATCTCCCTGCCCTTGTTGACTTTTTGTGACTCGAGTTAAGATTTCCCGTTGAACTTGGTAACTCAAAACATTTTCAAATTTCCAGGCTGTTCAAGAACACATTAATGAAATGATTGACAGCATTGCATTAACTGGACACCACTGAACAATGATAGATAGCAGAATCTACGTTTGTGAATTTCGAAGGTTTGCACCTTTTCCATCCACGTAGAATCATAGAATCCTTACAGTGCAGATGGAGGCCATTCAGCCCATCAAGTCTGCACTGACTCTCTAACAGAGCATTTTACCTAGGCCTCTCCCTGTATTTAACCCATTAATCTCCCTATTTTAGGCATCTTGGGACACTAAGGGGCAATGTCACAGGGCCAATCCACATAACCCACATGGTTTTGGGCTGTAGGAGGAAACTGGAGCACTTGGAGGAAACCCACACAGAAGAATGTGCAAATAGTCATCCAAGGCTGGAATTCAACCCAGGTCCCTGACGCTGTGAGACAGCAGTGCTAACCACTGTGCCACCATCTCACCTGCCTGTGTCCCTACATGATGTATCCATTCTTTAGAGGTTTGCATGCAGTTAGCCTGACACTTACAATTTTGATACAGCTACACATGCATGTAAAGTCCATTCTAGTTAATACATTTCTCTTAGGGCATTGGGTGATGCAGTATATCTCAATACTGTAGTTTCCCATTTGCAGCAGGTATTGAATTTCTATGGGGCAGAGATGTTGGACCTTCTTCTCTCAGTCATGGTTTAAGGGCTATTGCAAAGAGTCACTGTGAAAAAGACCCAGCAGAAAGAAAGTATCTTCTTCAGGTGGAAAAGTCAGCAAGAAACTTAGCTCACATTGCGATGAAGTGCATTCACCCATGACCAGGTTTTATGACGAAAGCTGGTCCATGTCAGCATGGTCAGCATGGCAGCACAGTGGTTAGCACCGCTGCCTCATAGCCCCAGGGACCTGGGTTCGATTCTTGACTTGGGTCACTGTCTGTGCGGAGTCTACACATTCTCCCCATGTTTGTGTGGGTTTTCTCCGGATGCTCCGGTTTCCTTCCACACTCCAAAGATGTGTGTGGGTTAGATTGATTGGCCATGCTAAATTGCCGCTTAGTGTCCCAGGATGCGTAGATTAGAGAGATTAGTGGTGTAAACAGGTGGGGTGACGGGGATAAGGCTTTGGTGGAATTCTTGTTGGTGCAGGCTCGATGAGCCAAATGGCCTCTTTCTGCATTGTAGGGATTCTATGTGACGTATGGGAGTCAAAGAGGAGGATGTGACAAACTGTCCTGATCAAAAATCAAAGACAAAATTTGAATTACATGGTGGAAAAATCCACATTAAACCAGGCTTTTCTTTCTCTGGCTGTTTACATCTTGCTTTATGTTCTACTGTGGGACTGCCACATTTCTCAGTCAAATATTGGCCCCAGATGGGGCATGTGTTTCAAAACAGTGTTTTTAAAAAATCTGTTGCAGTACCTTAATGATGTATACCATCTGGGGACATCTCTAATGGGAACATGCCTGGAAAGTAAAGCTATTACTGTTCCAAGATAGAAAGACCAAAGGAGGGAATTTTAATGCCCAGAAATGAGAGAGTTTGGGATGGATAGAATGTTAAAACTTTGAATCATGACCGTAATCAGTAATATTTGTCGCTAGACTTTAATCCAGAAACTTAGCTAATGTTCTGGGTTTGAATACTGCCACGGCACTGGTGGGATTTGATTTCAATAGAAAAAATCTGGAATTAAGAACCTACTGATGACTATGAAACTATTGTCGATTGTCAAAAAGCCACATCTGGTTCATTAATTTCCTTTAGAGAAGGAAATCTGCCATTCTTACCTGGTCTGACATGTTGTTAAAGCTTTGACTAAGGGTCATCTGGACTCGAAACGTCAGCTCTTTTCACTCCTTAGAGATGCTGCCAGACCTGCTGAGATTTTCCAGAGTTTTCTCTTTTGGTTTCAGATTCCAGCATCTGCAGTAATTTGCTTTTTATCAGATGGATCAGTATGCTTTCCAAATGGTGAAAATAATGGATATTCAAAGAGTCAAAGAGACGTGGGAGTATATGTACATATGTCATGAAAATTTCACGATAAGATAAAGAAAAATAATCCAAAAGGCTAATGGAATGCTGGTCTTTGTATTTAGTGAACCAGGGTTAGAAGCCAAGTCACAGCAGTACAAAACTGGTGAAACCATACCTGCAGTACTGTCCTCAGTCCATGGCACCATACTTTAGGAAAGATATATTGGTCTTGGAGGGGGTGCATTGTCGATTTACTTGGTTGATATTGAACTCAAATTAGGAGGGTCAAACTAGGGTTGCATTCTCTGGAATTTAGAAGAATGAAGAGAGAATTTTATTAATTATTTCAGATGGGGAATGGATAGGAACAGGTAGGGTGGATAGAGAGGTGGCTTGGAACATCTAAGACTAGTGGGCATAGCCTAAAAATTAAAGTCAGACCTTTCGTTTTTTTAATTAGTTCATATAGGACAGATGTCAGAGTTAGGTTCTTTACTCAGAGAGTAGTAAGGGCATGGAATGCCCTGCCTGCAACTGTAGTGGACTCGTCAACATTAAGGGCATTTAAATGATCATTAGATAAACATATGGATGATATTGGAATAGTGTAGGTTAGATGGGCTTTAGATTGGTTTCAAAAGCCGACACAACATCGGGGGCTGAAGGACCTGTACTGCGCTGTAGTGTTTTATGTTCTATTAATAAATAGGGTGACTCGACCAGCTGGCTGGAAAATGATTAAATTCCATAAAATCTAATGCCAGTTTCCTTAGAACTAAACAAGGTAGCAGGGAAGGAGGAGCTATAGCAGCTGTAGTGGACACAAAGGAATAAAAACAGATCCAAGAAGTGGTAGTTTTATATTGTTGTAGTGACAGGCCACATGTTTTTGAAGGGTTTCAGTTTATCCAAGGCATTGACTTCTCTGCATTTTTATGGAATATTGCGAAATATACATGCTTGATGACATTCTCATCAGTTTAACTTCTATTCTAAAATTCCCTTGTGAGTGAAATCGCCATCATTAAGAATCCATTATGTGTTCCTTGCTTGACCGAAATGAACCTTGCAATATTTTTCTGTGGCTCATGAACCAAGAAGGTTTCACATTCAGTCTTGTTCTTATAAAGCCTGTTGATGATAGCTGGGGCACTGGCATCAATATCGCTGGAGTAACGGGGTTAGGGGAAGGCAGGGGCACCGTCAGTATGAGATCTCATGCCTGATCACTGCCCTGTTAGCATGAACATGTTTCCCATGAGTTGAATTTCCTCCTTCAGCAGTGTTGGCAGAGACAAAGTCCTAATTAGAAGCCTGACATTTTCATAATGGAGATGGTAATTCCAAAAGAGCAGTCCCAATCTATTAGCTTACAAAAGCCAGCCTTTAGCTTGAGCAACATTCGCACTAACCAGGCAGAAAGCCTGTCAGATTTCTTGCTTTGTGAGATTGTGATGGCCCTTAAAAGTGGAAGAATTTATTCTTCTTCATGAATTCCAGACTAATTTTCATACCAATTTGCCCCTAGATGCAGTGATTGCGTCATGCTATTCTCCGAATGTTTATGTTACTTTTGTAACAGTTTTAGGCGCTGGGCTTTTGTTGTACGCATGGACCTTGTTTTTGTTTATCCCTGGTATGTGGGCAACTCTAGCAATCCCACATTTATTGCTCGTCCCTGATTATTCTGAAGAAGTGGTGGCGACTTCCTGTGTATACTGGTGACCCTGAGATGGGTTTTGTTGGAATTCCAGGATTCTGACCCAGTAGGGTGCCAAAATCAGGATGGTGTGTGACTTAATAAACTTGTTGATGATGGTGCTGCCATGACATCGCTGCTCTTGGCCTTCACTGTAGTATATATAGGTTGCAGGGTCAGGAGGTGCTGTTAGTGTAAATTGGGCAGGCCACTGTAGGTGGTATGTACTGTCGGCACAGGTTGGAGGTTTTCAGTTGGGTAACAGGGGCCTTGATCAAGTAGAATGCTTCGTGGACTGCTTTGAGCTGGGACTATATTGAGCTCCTTGAGCATTGCGATGGTCTACAAAAGGTGAATGGCGAGTTTCCCATTGGGCTTCCAATCTGAACCTTGCAGATACTGGGAAGACTTTAAGGCATTGCGGTGCATTTCATTTCTAAAAGATAACACAGCAATAAATAAGTGACAGCACAGCAATACACAAGTGCTTCTTACTGCCTAGGTCCTGTCTGCTACCGTTGGGTATTTAAGAATGAGCTTCTCAGCACCTTAGCCTGAAATTCTCTTCCACACTGTTTTAACAGATGCTAACCTGAATGGAACGTCCAAGATAATGCTGTTATTCATTAGTGTCAAAGGTAGGCTTACATTAATACTGCAATGAAGTTACTGTGAAAATCCCCAAGTTGCGGCACTCCGGTGCCTGTTCAGTTACACTGAGGGAGAATGTAGCGTGGTCCAACCAGCATGTATTTCGGACTGCGAGAGGAAATTGAACCTGGAGGAAACCCATGCAGACTCGAGGTGAATGTGCAGACTCCGCACAGACAGTGACCCAAGCCGAGAATTGAACCCAGGTCCTTGGTGCTGTGAGGCAGCAGTGCTAACGACTGTGCCACCGCCTTTGATTGAAATGACCGTCCATATTGCCTTAACAGATGCTAATCTGAATGGAACATACAAGTTAATGTTTCTGATAAAAGGGAAGGGTGAACAATTTCAAGTTAACCTGTCATTAGTATTGCAAGCTACACTTTCAGATCTTTTTGTTTGTCTCCAGACTATATTTTCAGAATTGTGTGAGTACCAATTGTGGCAAACTAAGACAAAAAGTTGCACCCCACTCGCCCTCTCTACCCTCCGCCCATTCCCCCCCACTCCTATCTTGCTCCTTCAGAATTACATTGGTTTCTTAAATTGACAAGTGAAAATGTGAAAGGTTCTTAACTTGCTGTCACCTCATTCTTCAAAACAGTCCTGATGGTTGGGTGTGTGCACCTACCTCTGTTGTGGTCTGTGTGATCTGCAAGCGTTGCGCACACAATCTGTGGAATCGACTGTGACTGAAGGGTGGGGGGGAAACGACGCTCTCAACTGGTTCGAAATACCCATCTCCCATTCGTTCAGCCTGAATCCAAAAATAACACATTCCCACTTGCCGTGTATGTTTCCAATTAGGTTCCTGAGTCTTGTTACCTTAGAACTCAGCTGGGAGCGGGAATTATTCCAGGTTTTCAGGTGTGTGTTCAGCTGACTTGCAGGAACGGCAGGGTACTGACATAGCCTGGCAAATATGCTGGGTTGCATAATGCTTTGGTTTTAAAAAGAGAGACATTGACAGTTTATTGAAAGCAATGAAACGAGTTCCATAACGTGATACATTTTGGTAGGATGATTGAGGTGAGGCAACGTAACTGGAATGGTATGAAATAAGTGAGGGTGGGTTGCGGGGGGGGCGGGTGGGG
>NC_137335.1:74778391-74930734 GCF_965287045.1 Carcharhinus amblyrhynchos | reverse complement strand
TGAGGGTGGGTTGTGGGGGGGGGGGGGGGGGGGGGGGCGTGGGGGGGAGCGGGGAAGTGGATAGGAACAGAGAGGCTTGTGATCGCGTGTACACCAATCCTTGAATCTTGCTGGATAGCTTTAGAAGGTGGGGCGGTACAGTGCCACAATGGTGAGCACTGCTGCCTCACGGTGCCAGGGCCCCGGGTTCAATTCTGGCCTCTGTGTGGAGTTCGTACATCCTCCCCGTGTCTGCGTGGGTTTCCTCTGGGTGATCCGATTTCTTCCCACAGTCCAAAGATGTGTGGGTTGGGTTGATTGGCCATGCTAAATTGATCCTAGTTTCAGGGGATTAGCAGGGTAAGTATGTGGGGTTATGGGAATAGCGTCTGGGTGGGATTTTGGTCAGTGCAGACTCGATGGGCCGAATGGTCTTCTACTGCACTGAAGGGTTTCCCTAATTAAGGTTGTTTTAAAAATAAAGCGTATGGGTATCAATTTATAGAATCCCTTCAGTGCATCAGGAGGCTATTCGGCCCATCAAACCTGCACCGACAACAATCCCACCCAGGCTCTCTCCCGGCATCCCCCTGTATTTATCGTGCTTATCCCCCTGACAGTAAAAGGCAATTTAGCATGGCCAATCAACCTAACCCACACATTAATTGGCATTATCCATGGAGGAATGTAGTGTACAAAGCACGGAAACTAAATCACTGGTTGCGCCTTGGCTGGGTTATTATATCAAATTTTAGGTAGTATATTAAGGCCCACTAGAGCGAATACAGAAGAGAGTTAATAGAATGATACCAGGGATGAGGGAGTTCAGTCATGTGGAGATGTTGGAGGAGCTGGTGTCATACCCTTTGGAGCAAAGAAAATTAAAAGGAGAGTTGATAGTGATCATGGAATGTTATCATTGAATCCCTGCAGTGCAGAAGGAGGCCATTTGGCCCATCGGGTCTGCACCGAACACAATCCCACCCAGCCCCTATCCCCTTAGCTCCACATATTTACCCTGCTAGTTCCCCTGGCAAAAGTTAGCATGTCCAATCCACCTGACCCACACATCTTTGGACTGTGGGAGGGAACCAGAGCATCCGGAGGAAACCCACGCAATCACGGGGAGAATGTGTAAACTACACCCAAACAGTGATCCAAGTCGGGAATCGAACCTGGGTCCCTGGTGCTTGTGAGGCAGCAGTGCTCACCACTGTGCACTTACAAAGGATTTTTATAGAGCAAATAAGGAGAAAATGTTTGCAGTGGCAGCAACGTGGCCCGGTGGCAAAGTGCTTAGCATTGCCTCACTTAGCCAGGGACCTCAGTTTGATTCCCAGGTTGGGTCATTGTCTGTGTGGTGTTTGCATGTTCTCCCCGTGTCTACGTGAGTTTCTTCCGGATGCTCCAGTCTCCTCTCACAGTCCGAAAGATGTGCTGGTTAGGTGCATTGGCCATGCTAAATTCTCCTTCAGTGTACCTGAACAGGCGCTGGAGTACGGTGATGAGGGGATTTTCATAGAAATCTCATTGCACTGTTGATGGAAGCTTACTTGTGACACTAATAAATAAGCTTGAACTAAAAAGGTTTGGTAAGCAGAGGACACAGATTTAACCAGAGCAAACACAAGGCAAACTGTTCTTTCACAGCAAATTATTGCAATCTTGAATGTTTTACCTGAAGGGATGGTAGAAGCAGATTCAACAGTAACTTTCAAAAGGGCATCGGAAATTACTTTAAAAATATTGGCCGGTTATGGATGGGGGGCGGGGGGCGCGGGGGAGTGGGGGGGGCAGGTAAAGGGGGGGGGTGGTGTGGTGGGGGTGTGGTGGGGGTGGGGGGGTGCGTGGTGGGGGTGTGGTGGGGGTGGGGGGGTGCGTGGTGGGGGTGTGGTGGGGGTGGGGGGGTGCGTGGTGGGGGTGGGGGGGTGCGGGGTGGGCAGTGGGGGGGGAGGTAAGGGGGGTGTGGTGGGGGCGGGGGGGTGCAGGGTGGGGGGGCAGTGGGGGGGTGGGGTGTGGGGGCGGGGTGGGGTGTGGGGGCAGGGTGGGGGGGTGCGGGGTGGTGGGGGTGGTGCGGGGTGGGTGGTGGGGGTGGTGCGGGGTGGGGCGGGGGGCGGGGGGTGGGGGTGGGGTCTGGTGGGGCGGGGGGGTTTGGTGGTGGGGTGGGGCGGGGGGCGGGGGGTGGGGGTGGGGGGCGTGGGGGCGGGGGGGTGCGGTGGGTTGGGGGGGGTTTGGGGGGTTCGGGGGGGCGGGGTGTGCGGTGGGGTGGGGGGGTTCGGGTGGTGGAGTGGGGGGGTTTGGGTGGTGGGGTGGGGGGGGCGGCGGCGGGGGGGGGTGCAGGGGGGCGGTTGGGGGGGTGTGGGGTGGTGGGGTGGGGGGGCGGCAGGGAGGGGTGTAGCGGGGCGGGGGGGGGTGCGGGGGTGGGTGGTGGTGGGGGTGAGATGTGGGTAAAGGAGTGAGACTATTTGGGTAGCTCTACCAAATAGCTGGCATAGTATATTACAGGCCAAAAGAACACAGAAGGAGGCTAATCATTCTGCGACTCTTCAGTTATTTTCTTTTGGAGTAACGCAGTCATATCGGCTGACGCAGCCAAATTCTTAAGAGATGTAGAGCACCATGCTGAAGATGGAATTACCATTGAATGGATTATCTGCTGCCCATGCTTGTTTGATGATAAAGCAAAAGAGAAACTGATTTCAATGGACGCGCCCACCTGAAAGAGTGATTGAAAATCCATTGTTCCAGTCAATAATCTGCCTAGTTTTAAAAATGCATTTGTCAAAGTTTAATAGCATATTGAATAAAGACCAAATTAAAAGTATAGGAAAACCCATATGCAGACATTTATGACTTTTACAATGGTTTAGTGCAACGTACTAAATAGAAATTGAATAGGAAAAAGCTTCCATCAAAATGTATCATTGCTGTTCCCCTGAGGGTTCAAACTGTTGGTTCAAGTGATGGAGAAATATTTTCATTGATTCCTTTGTGATATCATGAAAACCCAGATCTAAAATTGTTTTACAGAATCTTTTTTGACTTAAAAGGTACTCAGTCTTCCTGCAGTTGTACAGGGCTTTGGTGAGACCACATCCAGAGTTGCTGTATGCAGTTTTGCGCTCCACAGTAAGAAAGGATATATTTGCACTGGGGGCAGCACAATGCATTGGTCCCTGGGATAAAGGGATTGACTTATGATGGGAGGCTGAGCAGATTGAGTTTCAATTCTCTGGAGTATGGAAGAGTGAGAGGCAATCTTGATGAAGCCTGCAAGATTCTGAGGGGGCTTGAGGGGGTGGATGCTGAGAGATTGTTTCTGCTGTTTGGGAGGGGGGGGCGGGTTGGGTGGTGCCTAGAACTTGGAGGAACAGTCTCAGCAGAGTTGTCCAATCATTAAGGGGAGGCAATGGCCTTGTACTTTTATTGCTAGACTATTAATCCAGAAACTCAGCTAATGTTCTGGGGACTCAAGTTCGAATCTCATCACAGCAGATGGTGGAATTTGATTCCAATAAAAAAAATTTGGAATTTCGAATTTTCTGATGACCGTGAAACTATTGTCAATTTTCAGAAAAACCCACCTGGTTCACTAATATCCTTTGGGGAAGGAAATCTGCCGCAATGGCCTATCTAGTCACTCAGTTCAAATGCAACTAGGGATGGGTAATAAATGCTGGCTGGCCAGCGATGCCCATGTCTGAAAAATGAATACAAAAAATATAGGGCTTAGCTGAGGAGGAATTGACTTTAGGCAATGGGTTGTGTATCTTTAGAATTCTCTGCCCCAGAAGGTTGTGGATACTTCATCATTGAATACACTTAAGGCTGGAATAGAAATATTTTGGCCTCTTATGGAATAGATTCAGCGTGCTGAAACTGAAAGTTGATCAAGAAATAGGTGGCCATGAAGATGGGTGAGGCCCACCTTGGTTCTAGATGTTTTGGAAGCTGTTGGATCCCCTAGTCCTCTCCCCTCACATCCACTCAATTTCGTGACCCTCCCATGCCACCTCCGCGGCCACTGTCCTCGTATTCATCTTGACCTGACCTTAGGAGCCATGTGGAGATGGAAAACAAACCCTCAAATAATCTAATACAGCTCTTACTCATGCACACTTGATAGTGAAAAAAACTCCCATTCATGAAACTCATTCAAATCTTTTACATTTTTTCACTCTCTTATATTAAAAAAACCAAAGACAGCTAATCCTTTAAAATTCTAATATTAAAGTTTATTTATTAATGTCACAAGTAGACTTACATTAACACTGCAATGAAGTTACAGTGAAAATCCCCTTTACAAATCTCTACAAATTGTCAATCAATCTGTGAATTCAGAATTTCCTGCTGAGATAATTGTAACATTTGAAACTCAGCCAAACTTAGAAAATGCTTAGGTCAACAAAGAACTCAGTTGAAACTGCAGGGACAGATGGTAATTTATTTCTAACCTATACCAGATTAGAATATTTGCAATGCAGAAGGAGACTATTTAACCCATCGAGTCTGTACTGACACTCTGATAGAGTGTCCTACCCATTATCTTTTCCCCAAGCCTATCCCCATAACCCCACATTTGCCATGGCTAATCCATCTAACCTGTACATCTTTGGACTGTGGGAGGAAACTGGAGCACCCGGAGGAAACTCACACTGACATGGGGAGAATGTGCAAACTGCACACAGATAGTCATTCAAGGCCGGAATTGAACCCAGGTCCCTGGTGCTGTGAGGCAGCAGTGCTAACCATCGTGCCACCAGATGGCCTGTCAATCAAAGCAGTGAAGCACAAGGTGTTTTCTTTTTAACTCTCACTGACTGCTTGAGTTTGTTTTCTTTTAAAGTTTCAAGAGCAGGGAATTAGAGAAAAAGTTCTCTAATACTTTAAAAAAACATATCCACTCTTCAAGAACTTTTATGTCTAATTCATCAATTTGTGGCTTCCCCAGTACAGGTTAAGGCCATAGGAAGTCTCAAAATGGTGTTTATTTAAACTTGGCACTAAATTCTAATAGCCTGCTGAGTTCCAGTTTCGCTCCTCAGCGAATGTCACATTGCCACTGCGGACAAAAATTGGATCTGTCTGAGATGGGAGTGAGACTTTAATGCTTGGGTCTCGCCTGCAATTCTTAATTGTCCGCAGCATCTTCCCGACTCTGCAAAAATATGGCACCAAGTCCAGGAAAGGTATGCTAGAACAGGTGACCAAGAGCTTGGGTAAAGAGGCATGTTTTGTAGAGGGTATAAAAGAAAGAGAGATAAGCAGAAGTATTGATTTTGGGAAAGAATTTCAGAAACAGGAGTGCAGATGGCTGAAGGCAAGGCTGCTACCAATGGGATGTAGGGAGTGGGAAATACAGAAGTGCTTAGGGTCCATTATGTCCAAGCCATCTGTTGAAAAGAGCTATCCTATTGGTCCCGTGTCCTTGCCCTTTCCCCATAGTCTTGCAATTTTTTGTTCTCTTTGGGAAGATGCTATTTACTCTGTTTCCATTACTCTTTCGATAATGAATTCCAGATCATAACTAACTGAACTAAAAAGAAGAAACCTAATTTTTCCTTCGACTCTTTTGCAAATTATCTTAAATCTCTGTCCTTTTGGTGATCAGCTCTCCTGCCAACTTTTCCCCGTCTTCAGTTGGTTGAGCACTTGCCTCTGAATCACAAGGATTCTGGTTCAATTCCCACTCCAGGGCTTGAGCACAAAACACAAGGCCGATGCTATGGGAGCACTACATTGTCAGAGGCACCAACTTTCTGATGAGATATTAACCCCATCTTCCTGCTTGAGTGGATCCTGTGGCACTCTTCTGAAAAAGAGTCGAGGGGGAGTAATCCCTGGTGTCCTGGCCAATTCTTGTAATATTTAGCTCTCAATAATTTTCCATTGATGCGCTAGAATTATAAAATTCCAACAAGGTTAGACAGGGTAGATTCAGGAAGAATGTTTCTGATGGTGGGGGAGTCCAGAACTAGGGGTCATAGTTTGGAGATAATAGAAACTTTCCACGTCTCTATTATCCTCAAACTATGACCCCTAGTTCAGGGGTAAATCATTGAGAACTGAGGTGAAGAGAAATTTCTTCACCCAGAGGATGGTGGACGTTTGGAATTCACTACCACAGAATTTAGTTGAGGCCAAAATGTTGTGTGATTTCAAGAATAAGTTAGATATCACTCTTGAGGCTCAAGGGTTTGAGGGACATGGGGAGAAAGGGAAATCAAAATATTGAATTTGATGATCACCCATGATCACAATGAATGATGGAGCAACCTTGAAGGGCCAAATGGCCTACTCCTGCTTTTAATTTCTGTGTTAATTTTTAAAACACTCATTCATGGGATGTGGGTGTGGCTGGATGGGCTGACACCTACTGCCCATCCTTAATTTCCCTTGAATTGTGGCTTGCTAGGCCATTTCTGAAGGCATTTAAGAGTCAACCATATTGAATTCAAATTTCATCACCTGCCAATTCTACTACTCAAAACCCTGGTCTCTGGAATTACCAGTCCAGAGATGATACCAGTACTCCACCACAACCTTCCCTGGAAAAATGGAATGCAGAAGAGAGTTGAGTCAATGTTGCCGTTGATTCTTAAACTTCCTGGAAGATACAGATGCAGGCGTATAGTGGGAGCTATGAGCTAATAGCACAGATTTCATCGACTAATGGTGAACAGGCGGAACTCAGCTTCAGACTTCCCTCATAGGCACAAATTGTTTACAAGAATCTCAAAACAGAAACAGTTTTTGTTTCAATTACTTTCTTTATTGCTTCAATAAGATTTATATCAAGTAATTGTTGCAAGTGTTCAATTCGGTAGAAAAGACATGATGACTTTCAAAAGTAATCTAAAACACGGGGAATTTGACTGACCTACCTCTAAATCTAATTTCCCTATTTACTCTGGCTACCCCTGTCTTCATAACCTCGTAATTACCCTTATTTAACTTTAAAACACCGGTCTTAGAATATGAGAGGGATTTTCTCCTTCTCTGTGACATGTTTGGCAGCAATGGACGGGGGGTGGCAGCACATCGCTTGTAGGTGCCGGGACCTCATGGTCTCACCATTGTAAATAGGGTTTTCGGCTGAATGCACCTCTCACTACCAGCAAACCCACAGCAGGGGTGCACCATCCCACCAGTGTGAACGGCAGCAAGGTTTCAGCACCGCTCTTCTCTCCCACAATCCTAATGTTAAATTCAATCATGTTGTGATCACTGCTACCTAATGTGGTCATTAATTAATCCTTTCTTGTTCTAGGATAGCCTGCTCTCTCGTTCACTATAGAATGTGCTGTTCTAAGAAAATGTCTCAAAAGCACTCTATGAACTCCTCTTCCAGGCTACTTTTGCCAGTGTGATTCGTCCAATCTATATGTAGATTAAAATCACCTATGTTTATTATCATATCATTAGCACAAGCCCTCCCATCCTATAATATGGTTACTGTCGGGAGCCTATAAACTACACTCACAAGTGACTTTCCACTGTTACTAATGTAAAGTTTATTTATTAGTCATAAGTAAGGCTTACATTAACACTGCAATGAAGTAACTGTGAAGTTCTGCGAGTCACCACAGTCTGACACCTGTTCGGGTCAATTCACCTAACCTATTTCTTATCTCTACCCAAACTGATCCTACATCTTGATCTTCATCCTTTAGGTCGTGCTCTCTATTGTACTAATGCCATCCTTAATGCCACCCATCCATTTTTTCTTACCATCTTGTACTTCTCAAATGCTATCTACCCGGGAATATTCAAGTCCCAGGCTTTGTCACCTTGTAGGCATGTTTCTGCAATGCCAGTAGGATCATGTGTAGTTATTTCCATTGACCTGCTCCCTGATTCATCCGTTTTGTTACAAAGGCTATGGGGATTCAGATACAGAGTTCCAAACTTCTACTATTTCTACAGCTTCTAGCTTTATCTACCAGCTCACTTTAAGTGTGTACATTCTTAGGCTGATTGGTGTAACAAATTGTCCCTAAATTAGTCTCCCCTCAATCTGGTTTCCAATGTGGAGTGCCATAAGTGCAGACAAGGGTCATGGGTGGAAGAGGGGACTCACAATATTGAAATGGCGGCGTGGGCTCGTTGGGCCGAAGGGCCTGTTTCCCGTGCTGTGTTGTTCTTTGTTCTTTATTCTGCCCCTGTCTTCCACGTTCTGACTGTCGTTTCCCTTATTGCTACCTTGCTGGCTTTGCTTCAATGCATCACATCTTCCCACACTTGATCCTTTGCCCTCCAAAATTTAAGCCCCTCTCTACTGCTCCAGTTTTATGACTTACCAGAACACTGGTCCCAGCATGGTTGAGGTGAAGACTGTTCCAGTGGTACCACTCCCAGTTTCCCCAGTACTGCAGCTTTGTGGCTGTTTTCCTGAATGACTTGTTTTACTATGTGTGCATATATAAGGAAGAGGCTTGCCACAGGAGGCCACGAGAGGAACATGGTGTTAGATACAAACTTCTGTTAATGAAAATTAATGTTTTCTTTACTCATCGTGGTAAATAAATCGACACCGCTCATGCGAACAATAGTTGGTTTTGATTTCAGGCTTGTCTTCAGCTGTTTGGGCCCTGAGCTCTGCAATTTCCTCTCTAAATTCCCTGCCACTATACTTCCCTCTTGTTTCAGGATGATCCTTAAAACTAGCCTCTCCTCAGTGGAAGAGATCATTCTGATTGAAAACACTGGCTGCAATTTCCGAAGAATTTGCACCAAAACCTCGGTGCAAATTTGGTGTAAACTTTGATTTTGAGGAATAAAAATCTTACCCTCGACCTTTCATTGTGTGATAACAACAATCAGCCAAGTTGTTGTTAAACTGAGGAACAGGTGCAAAGGATTGGTCATCCTACTCCCTTTCTTATAGGACACATAAGAACACAAAAGAGCTGAACTTGGAAGGTGTGCCATCTCTGTGCCCAGGAATTGCAATGTGGTTCTTTCTCCCACTCCTTCCCCCACACCTCCACCCCCAGGCCCCTACTACTCATTGGATATCTCCAAGTCGAAATCATTACACGAGTCCCTCCTAAAGGACAGAAATGCCACCACCCACCAATCAGAAACTCAGTTACCAAAACCCCCCTTAACTTTGCAGAACCTTCGGTCAAATCTACCCCTCCCACCCTTGTTATCCATCACCGCCACCCCCCTCTCCCCCACCCCCTCCCCCAGCATGTCCTCCCAACACCAATGTCATCGTACTGAGGACAGTCAGCTCCTTCCTAACATCACTGGTAGGGACTGACCTGGCTTTCCGTGCACTATTCAAAATGGATTAAATGGATTACTTTCATGCACCCGCACCACCACCAACACCACCAGCGCCCCCCCCCCCCTCCCCCCCCCACCGCATCATCAACCCGCTGACCTCATTGGGCACAAACCCAGTCACATGTTAAAAATTAAAAAGACATTTTTTTCTAAATGACCTTCCAGCCTAAGTTACGTGTCTACAGCATGGAAACAGGCCCTTCGGCCCAACTTGTCCATGCCATTTTTTTTTAACAGCTGAGTTATTCCCAATTGCCTGTATTTGGCCCATATCCCTCTGTAGCTTTCTTATCCATACAACTGTCTAAACGATTTTTAAAGGATAAGATTATACCTGCCTCCACTACTATCTCTGGCAGCTTGTTTCAGACACTCACCACTTTCTGTGTGAAAAAATTGCCCCTTTGGACTCTTTTGTATCTCTCCCCTCTCACCTTAAACCAATGCCCTCTAGTTTTAGACTCTCCTATATTTGATCTGTGCCCCTGATCTATGCCCCTCATTATTTTATAGACATCTATAAGATCACCCCTAAACTCTTACACTCCAGAGAAAAAGATCCTAGTTTATCCAGCCTTCCTTATAACTCAAACCATCAAGTCCTGGGAGCGTCATAGTAAATCTTTAAAGCACTTTTTCTAGTTTAATAATATCCTTTCTATAATAAGATGACCAGAACTATACACAGTATTCTAAGCATGGCCTTACCAATGTCTTGTACAACTTCAACAAGACATCCCTACTCCTGTATTCAATGTTCTGACCGATGAAACAAAGCATGTTGAATGTCTTCTTCACCACTCTGTCCACCTGCGACTCCATTTTCAAGGAGTTATGAACCAATGCCCTCAGATCGCTTTGTTCTACAACTCTCCCAACGCCCTACCATTAACTGAGCAAGTCCTGCCCAGGTTCGATCAACCAAATGCATCAACTTACATTTATCCAAATTAAACTCCAACTGCCATTCGTCAGCCCACTGGTAATGAAGTTACAGTTGTCGTCAGCCGGTTTGCCAGGTCCCACAAGGAGCAATGAGGTAATAGCCGTGTTTTAATGATGTTGGCTGAGGGATGAAGTTTGGCCTGGGCACCAGTGAGAACTCCCGTCTTCTTTGAAGTAGCGCCACGGAATCCTCTGCAGGGGCTTGAGGAGTCAGAAAAGGCCTCTGTTTAATGTCACATCTGAAATGCAGTATCTCTAACACCTTTGACAGTGCAGCACTCCTTCAGCACTGAACTGGATCAACGACACTTTAGACTTTCGGGCTTGAGTTTGTGGTGTGTGAGTTTCACCCACCATCTTCTGATTCAGAAAAGAAAGTTAACCACTGAGTAAACACTTTGTTAGTGATAAAGCAGTAGCCAACTTGCATAGAATAGAGTCCTGCAAACATAATGGTATAAATTTTGTAGTCCTCCGTTTGTGGCGGTGGGGTAAATTATGATAGCTGGCTAGTCCACTACCTTGCCCACCGCTCCAACTCCTGTCCCATAATAAAGTGGGTAGATTTGGTGCCTGCTAGCCTGCCCACGCTTAGGCTTTTGGAGGACCTTAATTGCTTAATTAAGAGCTTGGTTCCACTGTTGCCACCATAATATGTTTGTCGGTGGAAGGTGGACGATAGTGGGTTGGCCGCGTTCTGGTGAGAAAGCAGGAAAGAAAGGGAGTACCTTCTTTTGGGAGGGGGTGGTTGCTCCGTGTGCATCGAGACCATCCCCCCCTCCAAGATAGCATCTGCCAAGGCCCCCCCACTTTGTGCCTCCCCGGTCAACAAAACACAAATCTCATCTCTCGATTCCTTCCCAGCCAAAAGTCCTAGAAAGTCCCAGACGTAACTGAGTCCAGTATCCATGTTGCCTTCTTTGTGGGACAGCAACATTCAGTGCTGAGTTCTGGCACTGCTGGGAATGGGAGAGCTGTTGGCCATTTTGAGTGGCCAGACACTCTCATAGGAAGCAGGCTCGTTGGGCCGAAGGGCCTGTTTCCCGTGCTGGGTTGTTCTTTGTTCTTGAAGGTGATTGAGGGGTCGGATGTCTCAGGCTGAGCTTGTTACGGTTGTCATAGCAGATTATTGTGGGCGGGGGCATGTGTTGGCACGGAGGGTCCTTGGGAATATGACAGGGCGTGGGGGTAGGTGGGGCAGAGGTGCATGAGTTGACAAGGATGCTCAATGGAGGGCATGGGGATGGGTGGGGGGAGGGGCATGAGTTGGTATGGGGGAGCCATTGCATTGGGTGGGGGATGGTGAAGAGGTGTGAGGGATGGGGGGGCTGTAGGGTCCAATGGCTACTAAACAACTGGAATGAAGTCCCAGAGAAACAAGGCAGGCAAAATGTAAAACCTCTTAAAAAAATTATCTTGGATGTAATTCTCCTTCATGTGGGTCAGCCAGGCTATTTGGACCATTGGGAATTGTAGTGTGTTGTTTAAGTGTCGCTGAATCTTTTAAGAAATATTTAAAATACATTTTTCAAGAGAATATTGAAGTTCCAAAATCTAAGTATTTCTCCATAATACCATCTCTCCACAGGGAGCTGCCTTGATTGGTCTCTTTCCATTTATGTTGCGCTGCATCAACCAGATGACGTTAGCCAAAGCGGGTGTGGTGCTGAGACTGGTGTCTCTTGTTTTGCTGGCCTTCTCCACGCAAACCTGGATGGTGTTTCTCAGTAAGTGAACATTCCAACGCTGGAGTCTGAAATCAAGGTGTGCTGTATGGTCATATCAACACTTCGCCTCATTTGTGTCAAATTCCTCCATCCTGATATTCTATGAGCCGTTAAGGTTTTTCTTCAAATTTCATTATGAATGCTTTCATAAGTAGCCGGCAAAGGGATTGGAAGTGGATTACGACTCCATCCCCCTTTTTGGACAATTAGTCACGATCCTTGCATGATCACGCTCACTCAATGTTGGGAATGACAGGTAGGCCCTCCAGTCACTTGCACAGTTCTGAATAATTGATGCGACTCTTCCTGAAGAAAAGGAGCCTCCAGAGATTATTGCCGCCCTCCTGGTAGATAGCCTTTTTTTTAACAGGTTTTAGTTAGATTATAATAACTCAGGATTATAAGTGTCTGGGCATTTCTCCTCAACAATTTACCTTTTCACTGAAGAGTGTACGTAGGTGGGTTCTTGAGCTTGGATACAGAAGACAATGAGTGGGATTTTCTGGCCCTTCTCTCCATTGGGATTGTTTGGCTCCACTGACAGGGTTGGGTGGTGGTCTGGGGTAAGGGGATGGGCTAGGGGAAGTTCAGTAAAGAGCCAATAACATGTAATTCACTTTTGATAGTAATTGCACCATTGATAACTCAAGGAAAAGTAAGTATAATCTTGCTTCTATTATATAATCCACGTTTTAATAATTTTACTGGGATGTTTAAGATATCCGTCAAATTTAAAGCAGTATTTACCTTAAGACCTGCAGAATCTAAAGAGATTCCCCCAAAACGGTGGCACAGTAGTCAGCACTACTGCCTCACAGCGCCAGGGACCTGGGTTCAATTTTGGCCTCAGGTGACTGTCTGTGTGGAATTTGCATGTTCTCCCCATGTCTGCATGGCTTTCCTCTGAATGCACTGGTTTCCACCTACATCCAAAGATGTGCAGGTTAAGGTGATTGGGCCATGCTAAGTTGTCCCTTATTGTCAGCGGGACTAGGAGGGCAAATGCGTAGGGTTACAGGTATAGGGCCTGGGTGGGATTGTTGTTCGTGCAGGCTTAATGGGCCAAACGGCTGCCTTCTGCGCTGTAGGGGTTCTATGATAAGGGGAGAACTATCATTGCTACAGTAGAACAACCATATCTTTACCTTGAGAGATGTTCGGATGAATCAGGGAGTCTAAAAATCCTGCTGTGTGGTTCCAATATTTATGCCATAAAAGAGCTGAACTAGCAGAAAACATGTTGTGCACACATGCTGGACAACTCCCTTTGTTGTAGTCATGAAACTTCATTATAAAAAACAGGATATAGAGAAGTCCTGATGGTGGTCACTTCCTTGCTGCACTCAATTTTCCTGATTCAGGTGACAAGTTATTTACGGTCATCTTTTAGATTAGATTGTAGTATCTTAGTGTCTTGCTGAGGTGATGTAGAGGCCAGTTCTTTGGGAACTGCCTTGTGTTAGAGGATATACCATATCTAATTTCACAGGATGTTGGTGAGCATGAGCACACAATTGTGCCAAGAATGTTTATAACCCTATTAGACTGTGATCAACAAATAAACTGCTTTAAATTCTTAATCCTTGCTTTGTAGGAGAGAATCATTCTTTTTAAATCTTGTAACCACTTTTTTATAGCTGGATTCTCTTATAACTTCATACTTATAGCTGCATTCCTATACATGATTTGAGAAATATGTTAACATTCTTAGCAATAATATTGCCCAGTTTTATTTTCAGAGTTGTATTTTTATGCTTGTGTAAGAGGAGGCAATGGCCTAGTGGAATTATTTAAATGGTAAAAGATTGCAGCCTGCTGCTGTGCAGAGGGACCTGGGTGTCCTTGTGCAGGAATCTCAAAGAGTTGGTTTGCAGGTGCAGCAGGTAATTAAGAAGGCAAATGGAATTTTGTCCTTCATTGCTAGAGGGATGGAGTTCAAAAACAGCGAGATTATGTTGCAGCTGCATAGGGTACTGGTGAGGCCACACCTGGAGTACTGGGTACAGTCTTGGTCTCCTTATTTGAAAAAGGATATACAGGCACTGGAAGGGGTGCAAAAGAGATTCACCAGGTTGATTCCGGAGTCGAGAGGGTTGGCTTATGAGGAGAGACTGAGTAGACTGGAGCTATATTCATTGGAATTCAGAAGAATGAGGGGAGATCTTATAGAAACATACAAGATTATGAAGAGAATAGATAAGATAGAAACAGGGAAGTTGTTTCCACTGGCAGATGAAACTAGAACTAGGGGGCATTGCCTCAAAATAAGGGGGAGCAGATTTAGGACTGAGTTGAGGAGGAACTTCTTCACACAAAGGGTTGTGACTTTGTGGAATTCCTTGCCCAGTGAAGCAGCTGAGGCTGCCTCATTGAATGTTTTTAAGGCAAGGATAGATAAATATTTGAACAATAAAAGAATTAAGAGTTAATGTGAGCGGGTGGGTAAGTGGAGCTGAGTCCACAAAAAGATCAGCCATGATCTTATTGAATGGCGGAGCAGGCTCGAGGGGCCAGTTGGCCTACTCCTGCTCCTAGTTCTTACATTCTTATGTATTACTGCTAGATTATTAATCCAGGAACTCAGCTAATGTTCTGGGGACCCAGGTTCGAATCAGATGGTGGAATTTGAATTCGATAAAAAATATCTGGGATTAAGAATGTTCTGATGATGCATGAAACTATTGTTGTTTGTCAGAAAAACCCACCTGATTCACTGATGTCCTTTAGGGACGGAAATCTGCCGCCATTACCTGGTCTGGCCTACCTGTGACAACAGAGCCACAGCAATGTGGTTGATTCTCAACTGCCCTCTGGAATGGCCGAGCAAGGCACTCGGCTTCAAGGACAACAAGGGATGGACAATAATTGCTGGCCAGCTAGTGATGTCTATATTCCATGAATAAATAACATATATAAAAAAATTGTGAGGATTCTTTGATGATATATACTCTATTGCAAATAACCCATTTGCAGAAATTGATGTAGAAATCTTAAAATGCAGCGATCTCAAATTTTACCCATCCCGACATGTCAAATTGTTTTTATTTAATTCTATGTGATTCCTTTATTCTTTTGTGTGTAGGATACACGGGTATTTAAACATATTGCCATTGTGCAAATAGGTAACAAGTGACGCTTACAAGGCCAGTTACCTCTTTAATTTGGATAATCCATTTGATGATCCACTGAATGTTACTGGCCATCCTTCCCTTGATTTTGGAAGTGCACAAATGGAAGATGTTCCATTATTCATTTAACGTCTGCGAACCTTCACCCTAATGAGCAAGCAGCATTTTGATGGATTCAATGGCTGAAGGCTTTGGCAATGGTGGAGGAACAGACAATGGGGAATAGTTAGAAAGCCAGCTGATTCCACATCTATGTGGAAAATCTTTACTTTAAAGCCTAATTTGACACAGCAAATATAAAATCAGACAGGTTTTGACCAAATCCGTATTGAAGTGGTGTATGCAGTTATAAACCTTGGAATTTCCCTTTGTAACTTCCCTCAGTACAATGAAAAATGGGCATTGACCGTGAGAAATATTAACGTCTTTGTTGTCTCTCTTAATAAGTTGGCTTTGTTTGTCTGTTTCAGTAAGTCAAACCTGGGGTGTGAAGTACTTTCCTAAAAGGATTAGCCTTGTATTATAGTTTCTCCTGCTAAAGAGATATCCTGCCCTGCTTAAAAAAAAGTGGGATAATTAATTTCATGGATCGAGTTCAGTCGTTAGTGCAGAATGTCTCCCACCCCCGCTTCCCCCCGGTAGATCCAGGAGAGGATTTACTCTTGTGAATTCATTGCTATTAAAGTTTAAGTTTTATTTATTAGTATCACAAGTAGGCCTACACTAACACTGCAATGAAGTTACTGTGAAAATCCCCTAGTCGCCACACCCGGGCGCAATAAGGGAGAATTTAGCATGGCCAATGCACCTAACCTTTCGGACTGTGGGAGGAAACCGGAACTCCCGGAGGAAACCCACGCAGACATGGGGAGAACCTGCAGACTTTGCACAGACAGTGACCCAACCAGGAATCGAACCTGAGTCCCCGGCGCTGTGAGGCAGCAATGCTAACCACCGTGCCACCGTGTCACCCACCATGCTTTGGCATAACATCCAGTGCAATGGGCTGCTGCTGAGCAACGTGCATCAGTTGCGAGATTGTAAAACGCAGCAGCCTGAATGAAGCGACCAAAAATTTTCATTAAGAAGAAACAGATTGCAGGCAAGCACCTGCGATGGCCCGCAGTGACTTGAGCCCCATTGCAACTAATAAATGACCTGTTCAGACCATCTGAGAAATGAAAAATGGTTTGATAATTAAAAAATCAGCGATGGACTTAATGGCTATGGAAAGACTTAAGGGAGACGGTTTCCAATTTCATTACCGGCAAGTGATCTTAAATGAACCTATTATCTATTTAATCCTGTTTCATTATTTAATATTAATTCTGATACCTCTGAACATGCATTTGAGTGTCAGCTTAACCACTGAATAATGAGCAAGGGAGTGGACAGAGAGACACAACTATTCTTCTCCCCGAAGATGAAAGGGTGGACATAATGAAAATGTCAGTCTCGTAATTGATATTGGCGAATGGAATGTGCTAAGCTTTTTTTCTGAGATGCAGTTAGTGATAGGCATTGCCAAGGAAGGTTGGACACTTGGGCACTAAGAAAACGTCATCACCATAGACTCCTATTCTTCCCTTTGCGCCGTAATCCATGCTGGAAAGTAGACATCAGAAGGGGATGAGTCTAGGCTACGATAGCTCCATAGACCATGCTCAATGGAAGTACCCTGGGACAGAAAGTGGGAGGCGATGGCCCACTGATGTTATTGCGAGACTATTAATCCAGAGACTTAGTGAATGTCCCAGGGACCCGGGTTCGAATCCCGCTATGGCAGATGGTGGAATTTAAATTCAATAAAAGAAATCTGGAATTAAGAAAAACTGATCTGGTTCACTAATGTCCTTTAGGGAAGGAAATCTGTCTTCTTTACCTGGTCTGGCCTACATGTGACTCCAGATCCACAGCAATGTGGTTGACTCTTAGCTGCACTCTGAACAGGGGCAACCCGGGTTGTTCCATGAATGAATTAAAAAGACACTAAGCATATGTAGCATGGGCATTTCAAACTGAAAGGGTGCTGGAGGGGCTGTGGCTGAGAATGGAAGTAATTTCAAAGAATAAGAACTGTTTAAGCTAGATTACCGAGATTTTCCCAGGAAGGTACGAAATTACTGATGCTCCTCTGGACCGTCGCGATATGTTTCTGAAATCTCAGTAAAGGAGAAGACTAACTCACTATTTATTACCACTGTAGAGAGCTTATTGTTTAAATTCAGATTGCCTGCAAATTGGGCGGCATGGTGGCACAGTGGTTAGCACTACTGCCTCACAATGCCAGGGACCCAGGTTCGATTCCCGGCTTGGGTCACTATCCGTATGGAGTTTGCACACTCACCCCACTCCATGATTTCCTCCTGCAGTCCAGAGATGTTTGGGTTAGGTGGATTTGCCAAGCTGAATTGCTCCTTAGTGTCAGAGGGGTCAGTTGGGTAAATGCAAGGGGTCTGGGAGGGATTTGTGGTCAGTGTAGTCTCGGTGGGCTGAATAGCCTCCTTCTGCACTGTAGGGATTCTATGAAAATATGGTTTGTCGAGCACAGGCTCCGATCAGATGAGAGAGAATGAAGGAAGAGAGAACTGGGGGCTTTGTGGTCAACCAAGCATTGTTTTCAGTCCATTGAGAGGCGATTCAGATCTGATAGGTCAGTACAGATAGCTCCCACCTCCTACTTCAACCCTATTTATTCATTTATTTTATCCCTGAAGCTGATACTTCATTCCCAGGTCCACTTTTGAAAGCAGGAGTAAGCCTCTCATTGTCGTTCTAGTGCTGCTATTCCCAGTGGGCATCAACAATTATTGGCCTATGGTGACATTGGCATCGAAATTGATCACCTTTTCCAATGACCACTTTCCACCACAGATTCCTGTGTAGCAAAAAGAATGGGAATCCATGGCCATTGGATCTTTCTATTTCCCTTACTGTAGTTTCCCATTGTCATTCTAATTGAAACCAGCTAACACATTGGAGCTAAACTAGAGAATCCCCAGGTTTGTATGGTTCCCTATCACACCAGTGCAACTGAAATTGTGGATTGCCTCCCCACCCAAAGCTAGTTTTGAACAGGTGCTGAGGTTGGTTTGTTTTGGTTTGATTTATTGTTGTCACGTGTTGGGATACAATGAATGGTATTGTTTCTTGCGCACTGTACAGACAGAGCATACTGTTCATAGGGTGCATGGGGAGAAGGAAAGTAGGGGATGCAGAATATAGGGTTGCAGTCACAGATGGGGCGTAGAGAGGGATCAACTTAGTACACGGTACATCCCTTCAAAAGTCTGATGGCAGCAGAGAAGGAGCAGTTCTTGAGTCGGCTGTTCTTTGTTTTCAGCCTTTTGTACATTTTCCACACGGAGGAAGGTGTAAGAGAGTATGTGCGGGGTCCTCGATTATGCTGACTGCTTTTCTGAGGCAGCTGGAAGTATAGATGGAGTCAGTAGATGGGAGGCTGGTTTGTGTGATGGACTGGGTTACGTTCACAACCCTTTGTAGTTTCTTGCTGTCTTGGACAGTGCAGGAGCCATACCAAGCTGTGGTATAGCTGTGTTGACTTATTCCCCAGTGCTGCATCTATGAAAAAGAATCACAACAGTCACACGGAATGGATAGAAAGGTGGGTTAGGGGTGAAGACAACCGAGGAAAAGTTGGAAATGGTGCTGAAGTGATGCAATGCTGGTGCTTCTGAAAAGTAAGATGAATAAATATAAGTGTAGGAATTATCAAGGAGACCTCTTGCATGGGAATCGCATCTCAAGGTGTTTTTAGCCCACTGGACCTTAAAATGTTTCTCCACAATAAATGGAAAACAAGTATATTTTTCTTCTTTTCCTTCTCTTCTTTTGCAGTGTCTTTATTATTATGTGCTCACTGTCTGAATTCATTTCTCTTTATTTAAAAAAATGCCTCCCCAATGTTCTGAGAGGCCAGCGATTTTTTTACGTTCACTGGACTCAAACTGTTTAATTTGCAAATGATTGTTTGCACAGACTCTGGTATCATTGCAGGCAATCTCAGCACCTAACTAGGTTGTGGGAATCTGTGTTTGAATCAGAGATGTTGTTTCCCCGTTGTGCAATTGGAATATGAAGTGGTATTAAATCTATCTATCACAATTTTTTTTTCAAATAGTATGTTTTTGAGTAGGAGGAAAGATAAATTGCAGAGAAACTAATAGATGCCTTGTGTTAACTGGGAACCCTTAAATAAACATGGCCTGTGATAAATCTCACAGTTATTCCTGTTTAATTTACTCTTTAAAATAATAATTTAGCTCCCCAGCCAACATTCATTTCTAAAACTATTTGTTTTTGTATTTTGGATTGATTCTGGATTCTTACATTTCGCAGTTTTGATATGAGTTAACTGTTCCAAAAAACAATTACTCACATTTAACAGTTGATTGTATTGCTGTTTTTTTTTAAAAAAAGCAACTAATATTTATGTAAAATAAACGCAAAATACTGCGGAAGCTGGAATCTGAAAGAGAATCAGAAAAATGCGGGAAAATCTCAGCAGCATCTGTGGAGAGAGAATAGAGCCAGTTTTTCGAGCCTAGATTACCCTTCGTCAGAGATGAGAGGAAGGAGAGTCAGCAGAGGTTGATACTATGAGAGTAGGGAGCGGTGATGGAATTGGACAAAGGGAATGCAAAATATAGTTTAATATTTATGTGACCTCCTTAACATGATAAAATGTCCCAAACTGCTTCACAGGAGCGTAATAAAACAAAATGTCACATGGAACAGCGTAAGATATTAGGGCAGCATGGTGGCACAGTGGTTAGCACTGCTGCCTCACAAAGCCAGGGACTCAGGTTTGATTCCCAGCTTGGGTCACTGTCTGTGTAGAATTTGCACGTTCTCCCCGTGTCTGTGTGGGTTTCCTCCAGGTGCTCTGGTTTCCTCCTACAGTCCAAAGATGTGCAGGCTAGATGCATTGGCCATGCTGAATTCTCCCCCAGTATACTGGAACAGGTGCTGGACTGTGGCGACTAAGGGATTTTCACAGAAACTTCATTGCAGTGTTAATGTAAGCCTACTTGTGACTAATGATTCAATAAAATTAAATTAAAATTGGCTCAGATGATTAAAGAGATGGGCTTTAAGTGTCTGACACAAGGAAGGAGGCAGAGAGGTTTAGGGAGGGAAACTCAGTGATGCTCAAGTGGCCCAGATAAGTGGAGTGCAGATATTGCAGAGACCTGGAGGAAACTGCAAGGATGGGGGTGAGGGACAGGGCCAGAATTTGAAACCAGTGATGAGAATTTTAACAAGACATTGTTTAATCTGAATCCAGTATAGCTCGGCAAGGACAGGGGTGAAATATGGTAGGGATTTGATTGAAAGAAATCCCACAACACCAGTTTAAAGTCCAAACAGGTTTATTTGTAACAAAAGCCGCAGGCTTTCGGGACAGCCGACCCGTCGTCAGGTGGCTGGGCACCTGGTGTGGTGGGATTTCTTTCTGTTTCACCCCAGTCCAACGCCGGCATCTCCGCATCAGGGATTTCATTGGGCAGAGACATGGCCAGCAGAGGTCCGGGACAATCTCGAGCTTACGGAGGGCAGTAATTTATTTAGGAAGCCTGCAGGCTGGGCAGCAGTGGAACAATGCATGTCTGACCTCCAAGGTAGAATTTTAATTTTGCGCAACATGGCCGATACGCGCAACCTGATTTATTTTTCGTTCCACCGGGCTATCAATCTCAAAATGCCTCTTCTACCGTTTCACTGATGACACTGCCCTCCCGCCCTACCTGCCCCACCCCCCCCCCCACTCCTCCACCCACCCTGCTCCCTCGCCCCACAAACCCACCATCCTGTATCACAGTATCTTATCTGTTCATTTTATTCATTTATTGGTGTCACAAGTAGGCATAAGTTGACACTGCATTGAAATGCAGTGATTGTGAAAATCCCCTAGTTGCCACACTCTGACGCCTGTTTGGATCCACTGCAGGAGAATTTAGCACGGCCAATGCAAACTAGCCAACAGGTCTTTTGGAGGAAACCCATGCAGACACAGAGAGGACGTGCAGACTTTGCGCAGACAGTGACCCAAGCTGGGAATCGAACCTGGGTCCCTGGCGCTGTGAGGCAGCAGTGCTGAGCACTGTGCCACTGTGCCACCAAATTGCTGGGCAAAACTTACATCTATCGTGCTCCACTCATCCCCTCACCACTCCCCTAAAGGGCACAGTTAGTAGTCCGTAATTTTTGACAAGGGGAATCTTCCTTACTTAATGCTTGCTGAAGTGCCGGCGCGGCATATTTGCAGCACAGTTGGCCCTGAATCAAAATCTTGGGCGTTCAATCCTGCTGCCTGTAACATCGATTAACACTTCATTGCAGTGCTGAGGGAGTGCTGTGGTATCAGAAGTGCTATTATGTAGATGAAAGTTTAAACCCAGTTAATGGCTTATGGTAGAAAGAAACAGTCCTACTTTTTCGAGGAAGAACAAGAAATTGCGATGGTTCTGGTCAGTATTTGCCCCCTAACACCTGAAGGTCTTGGCTTTCTACAAGTGAAAATTGATAACACTGTGCATAAATGCTCTTAATATTCTCTCCCCGCCACCCCCGAACTATGGATTTTGAGGCAAATGGATTTATAGTCTGTGAGTTAATGTCTCACTCCATTTTATTTAATTTTGGGAAGATGATCCTTGACACCTCTTGTGGTTATTTAGTCTTGGTTGTTTCCCTTGATATGATGGGATTTCTCCAAGTATGAAGGTGCTGTAAACTATATGTGTGAGGACACATGACTAAAAGTGTGGTAAAAGGTGGAGCAATGAAAATTGGGGATATGCAGGAAGCCGAAATGGAGGAGTGCAAGAAAGTTCTTGATTTTGATTTGGTTTGATTTATTATTGTCACATGTATTAACATACTGTGAAAAGTATTGTTTCTTGTGCACTATACAGACAAAGAATACCGTTCATAGAGAAGGAAAGAAGAGAGTGCAGAATGTAGTGTTACAGCCATAGCTAGGGTTTAGAGAAAGATCAACTTAATATCACGTAGGTCCATTCAAAAGTCTGACAGCAGCAGGGAAGGAGCTGTTCTTGAGTCGGTTGATACGTGTCCTCAGACTTTGGTATCTTTTTCCCAATGGAAGAAGGTGGAAGAGAGAATGTCCGGGGTGCATGGGGGCCTTTAATTATGCTGGCTGCTTCTCTGAGGCAGTGGGAAGTGTAGACAGTGCCAGTGGTTGGGAGATTGGTTTGCTTGATGGATTGGGCTACATTCACGACCTTTTGGAGTTTCTTGCGGTCTTGGGCAGAGCAGGAGCTATTCCAAGCTGATACAACCAGAAAGAATGCTCTGTATGGTGCGTCTGTAAAAGTCGCAATTGCTTACATTAGCATTGCATAGTTCTACAGATCTCTTGCATGTGTTTCAGGTTCTTGTGCCAAGATGGCTAGATGTTAAAACCAGAGTTGACATTGAACCTTTGTCGTGAATAAACCCAATCTACTTCCTGTGTAATGCTGCTCCTTCTCACTAATGTTCTGGATGGTGGGCTGTGAGATATGTTGGAATCTTATTAAGAATGTCTTCCGGTTATGTTATTATAACAACATTTACTGGAAGTCTATTGGCATGGACAAAATTTACTTTGAACTCAGTGAGCAGTGAATATTCAGGAAAGGCAGACTTGCAGATACTTGATAATGTGTGATACATGGAAAGTTCACTTTGAAGATATTTTGGCACAGACTGAGAACAAAGTTAGAAAACACCGAGGTTAGACAGGGGCCATGAATAATTTTCTTTCGTAACCAATAAAATGCTTTATGGATTCTTATGAGATAGACGGTCAAATATGTGCTATGGTGCAGATGGTTACAAGTGATTCTGAGGAAAAAGGAGGGAGTGTGTTTGAAAAACTAATTATGGTATTACAGCAATAGGTTCATAGATTAAACCTATTCATGTGCTATGAAGTAAAATTGATGTAGCATCACTAGGAATTCTTGGCTTGTAAACTACAAAAATTCTGCATCATGTAGCCAAACTATTTGTCCCTCTAGTTTGTTGCAGACACTTGAATCTTCATGCAGGAACTTGCGTTTAATGAGCTGAAAATTCTTGATGATAATCCAACATTACTTTAGAAAGGATGAACAATTTATCCGTTATTAGTCATTAAAAGTAATTACTTTCCAGTGTTTAACAACTGGATGAGCAAGATGTAAGCTTAAAATTTGTTGGAAAGTATTTGGATCTTTGAATTTACAAATGTTGTTACAGTCAGACTCAGTGTTACACATCATCCACAAAGGCAGCTCTTTGGTGATTATATTTTAGCTCTCTTGTTGTTATTGTTGGTAACTGTTATTGCACACAGGATCTTGCGTGAGTCCTCTTGTCTTCACTCTAGTGACGCACTAATTGTGAACTCACTTCAGTTCGCACTGAAAATGTGAATAAACAGAATAGTGCTTTCGATTTTTCTTTGTGCCATAAAATAATAAAATATATAACTGTTACAGACCAAGCATATCAGCTGTCTTTAGTTATTCAACACCTAATTACATGGGTAAGATGGATATGGAGGGATATAGGCCAAATGCAGTCAATTGGGATTAGCTTAGTGGTAAATACTGGGCGGCATGGACAAATTGGGCCGAAGGGTCTGTTTACCTCTGTGAGACTAATTAGCTTTGTTAAGAGACATGAATATTCATACCTGATGTCTCAATCACATAGGTTGATTGGAGAGTGAGAGATCTTTGGGTAGAATTTTCCATTCCAGGACAAATTCCTGTCGCGGGGGCAGGAATGGGAAATGTTTCCCACCCTGAAGGCTAGTGGGAATTTGTGCCAAATCTTGTGCTGCTGGCCTATTGATTAAGCAGTCGGATGTTTTGGGTGAGGGAGCGGGTTGGAGGGCGCATGGCCCAAAGTCATATCTGGGTGCCATATTGAAAAGGCATCAGCTGGAAGATCTACCTCCTGGAAGTTCCTTGCGAGAGAAGATCCACATCGTGGGTGCTGCACTCACCCACTGCTGCACCTGCTGTTCTAGGGTCCAGGGTCCCTGAAGGCCTCCATCTTCCAATTTCCATGAGCTGCCCCAGGCCTTCTTCCTGGTGAGTCCCGAGATGTCCACGCCACTTTGCTAGGGACATGTACCAGGGTGATTTCCAGTTTGTGATGTGGATGATTGTACGGTGCAGGGAGGGGAACCATTCGGGATTGGGCCTTCAGCTGCATCCCACTAATGGGACGCAAAGCAGTTTCACATTGGTTCTGGTGGGGATGGTGACCCACCATGACGGGTGGGAACATATGTCCTCTGTGGTGTGGAATGACAGATGGAAGCTGATCCTTCAACTTCCGCCGCATTGCCTAGCAACAACCACCCCCCCCACCACTCCCCCAACCCCACCCCACCACCACCCCACCACCACCTCCACACCTGCCATTTAACCCACAGTGAGGGGGACTGGAAAATTTCACCCTTTGACATATTCCAGTTGTGTGCCCTTCAGGGAGGTGGGAAAAAGCAACAAGAGTGCCCTCACACCTTAAATTCTAGCTGCTGAGGTTTGGATCTGCAAGGTAAAGTTGTTATTATGAATGGAAAGCATGAAGTGGCAGCTGATACCAAAACAGTGCCATCCTCAGAGGTCCCTTCACCCATTCAACAATTGTTAACAAGTGTTAACAATTGGGCAGAATATACCAGCAATCGCCCAATGATGGTGGCACAATGTCCATTGTGTTCTGTGGGTGCGCTGCAGGGACAGAACAGGTGCCATTCTTTTTCCTCATGGCCCCGCAGGCTAGTTCTAATCACACAAATACTTTCTGGAACCCCTTCAGTTGTTGAAAGGTCATGTTTATCTCTGGTTGGTGGTTAAAATGGCGTTGGGATAATAGGTACATCGTTGCAACTTGGTTTATATAGATCAGTGAGGCTGCCTCCAGCTTCAGGAGGTGGGAAGACCCTGGGGAAATATTGACAGGGGGCAGAAATGGAGTGGTAAACATAGCAATCTGCCCCAGGTGAGCATGAAAATCTTTCTGGGTATGTCTCTTAATTAAGCATCCCGCTCGCCATAATAAATGAACATTATGCTAGGAGCAAGAGTAGGCAATCTGGCCCCTCGAGCGTACTCTGCCATTCAATAAGATCATGGCTGATCTTTTCGTGGACTCAGCTCCACTTACCCACCCGTTCACCGTAACCCTTAATTCCTTTATTGGTCAAAAATGTATCTATCCTTGTCTTAAAAACATTCAATGAGGTAGCCTCAACTGCTTCACTGGGCAGGGAATTCCAGAGATTCACAACCCTTTGCGTGCAGAAGTTCCTCCTCAACTCAGTCCTAAATCTGCTTCCCCTTATTTTGAGGCAACAGTGCTAACCACTGTGCCACCGTGCCTCCTGCCCATAGTGGGTGCTGTACTGATCAATGATCCAAACAGCGGGTTTGTCTGTGGAGGTTAACTTTGTGAATGGTATGTTTACGGTAAGTATTTGGTATGTTTTTAGCACAAAGACAAGTAAGATTTGGGCGGGGGGGGGGGGGGGGGGGGTGGGTAGGGAAGGCCAGCCCGTTACTTTCATGCCCACCCCCAAGCTCGCCCCCATAAGACGATGTAATCAACACCCACTCGCCACATGTAAGTAAATAATTGTTGGTTAAATAATTAATGATTTTGTTTTCAGGCCAATTGACCATAACATATTACCATGCTTTAGCATAGTTGGTGTGAGCAGGCAGGTGAGAGTGTGCAGTGAGGTAGGAGTCCGCAGCCTGCCTTACAAAAATGTTTTTAAAAGGGTAGGAATGAAGGGGGAGGGGTCACCACCTTTGTGGAAGAGAGGTGCCCATTGGGGAAAATCCACCTGCAGATAGTAATGCCCTTCCTTGCTTCCCCCCCACCTGCACTGCAAAACCCATAACCCAACCACCCCCATCCTTCCATAAGGTGCCTGATCCATCCTTGTCTGATACTCCTGACTTACCTGAGTCCAGGCACCATTGGGTCCCTCACTGTGGACCTCTCCGACACCCAGGGCAGGACCTTCCCTCAATGCCGGACAAAGTCCTGCACTTGCCTCACTATTGCCACCCATGCCGTCTTATTGTTACAAAGCTGACTTTTGAAGTCTTCTTATTCAGGAGTGAAGGGAGGTGGTGGCGAGCAGTACGGTTGACGTAAAATGCAACCTCAGGATTTATTTATCAGGGTTTGAGTACACATTCCATGAATATACTTCAGTGCAACTGAGGAATTGCACTGTTGGAGACGTGCCTTTTGAGTAAAATACACAACCGAAGGCCTTTTTTGTCCTTTCACATAAACAATCCCATGACACGATTCAAAGAGGCAGGGGAAATTTCCTCGATGTCCTAGTCAATATTTATCTCTTCACCAAAACAAATTGCATTTCAAAAAATACTTGGTGGGTTGTAAAATGGTCTGAGATGTCTTGAAGTCAAAAAGACAAAGGGTGGAATTTTCCCTGCCACGGGAATCGTAGCGGGTGGGACACGGATCATGCAAAGGTCCGCTGATCTCGGGCGGGATTTTCCAGTCTTGGAGCGAGCGAGGCCGAAAAATCCTGGCCGAACAGTCAAAAAGTGTCTGCCTCAAATCATAAGAGTATATTTTTCTGTCTTTCCCAGTGGACCCATGCAACTCCTCCCACTCATACCCGCCTGCATAAATCTAAATAAAATTTATTTATGAACGCTAATTAAGAAAAGAACATTGATCACGCACTTCAAATATTAATCTTTCAGGTGCTGTAATGAATAGCCTTTCTGGATTCACTGGAGCTGTGCTTCAATCTGTGGCATCCAGTATTGTGGAACGAAATGAACAAGGTCAGTACTGTGGGTTTACTTGAGAAATAATTAAATTTAATGATTTTGTTATAATTCAGTTTGACTTGCATTCATTATAAATGGTTTAAAACGTGACCTTAATCTCACTTTAATATTAAAAACACTAAAGCTTTCACGAGCAGTCAATACTTCGCGTATAAATCTTACAAAGTAACTCCGGTGGAGACATGGACAGTCCCTTCCCTGTTGAGCTTGTTTCTTTCAAGAAATGATGCTACAGTCGCATTCACAACTGTTACCAGGACTACACAAAGAAGGCATATGCACAAAAATCAGTTGAGTGGTAGGTCTCATACTTTGACCCTCTTTAAGTAGAAAACCAGCCACTTTCCAAGTAGGATGAGTGAAGGCCCGAAATGCTTTGGCAGTCGTTCTTTTTCCTTTTGCAGACTAATCGAACTGCATCAATCAAACTGGAAACAAACTTCTGTTTCTACTGAAATTGGCCTGTAAAATTATCTTCTGTTTACACAAGGTTTTTTTTCCCCTCTCCCATGTTATTTATTGTGCCTTGCCTCATCTTCTTCCTGTATTTTGGCACATACGCCGTGCCCTCAGTCATCTCGTCATTTACAACGCATCATTTACCACTCAACTATCCATCAGTTTGAATTGCCAGTGCTGGTACTTGAAATAAAAGGCTACTTTATCGCAGGGAAGCAGACGAACCTTTGACACCTGTGCATCAATGATGAACCAACTCCTGCACTTGTGCCAAAATTTTAATATTCAATCATTGTTACAGGCCCTTGTCTCCTGCTCTTATGAATTCTAAATTTTGACTCTGCACCGTGCTCGTAGGAGCTAAAAGATAGTGATATTTCAGCTGCTATTGTGTTCCCTCACTATTGAATACTAGTCCTGTGATTGAAGATTTGATATTTCACGTCCTTGTGTCCTTTTTCAATTATTGACAGGTGCGATGTTTTCCTGTATGGCTTCTATAGAAACAATCTGCGTTATAATTGGGGCAACTGTATTTGGTGCACTCTATCCTCAAACACTCACATCGCTGCCTGGATTTAGCTTCATTGTGATGGCAGGCTTCCAAGTGATTCTATTGATCCTTATACAGTAAGTAGCCAGTTATTTTCATGAGCTCCCCATGCGTGTGTCTGTGTGATATATAATGTATGTGAATAACTCTTCCTGTTGAAATAGTGGATAACAAAGTGGACAGAGACAGCTTCTTCAATAGAATCATAGAACAATTACAGCAGATTAAGAGGCCTTTTGGCCCATCATACCAATTCGGGCCCTGTGAAGGAGCAATTCATCTAATGCTACTCCCCTGCCTCTTACCCATAACCCTGCATCTCTGTCCTTTTAGAATAATGATCCAATTCCTTTGTGAAGGCCTAAGTTGAGTTTTCCTCCACCACAGTCTCAGTCAGTGCTCTTCAGTCCTAAACACCTGCTGCCTGAAGAGGTTTTCCCCATCTCAGCATTGCTTCTTTTGCTAATTACTTTAAATCTATGTACCCCAACTCTTGATCCTTCCACCAATGAGAACAGTTTCTCCTCTCTTGCCCAGATTGCTCATGATTTCGAATACCTTTAAGGACCTTCTTTCCTTCAAGGAAAGTGGTCCCAACTGAAGTTCCTCCTTCCTGGAATCATTCTCGTGAAACTTTTCTGCAACCTCTCCACTGACCTCCTCAAGTGTACTGGCCAAAACTGGACACATTGTTAGTTCCCGAACGAACTTTGTGAGATTTGTCACTAATGACCTGTTTTTTACAAGTACACACTGGCTGTTCTTATTTAAATTAGATTTTTCTAAGCAAGTAACCTTATTCCCCATTGTAGCCTGTGTAGATGCTCGCACCCCGGACATATTTTCTTCAAACTTCTTCCATCGGGATAAAGATGCAGAAGTTTGAGGTCACGTACCAACCAATTCAAGAACAGCTTCTTTCCTGCTGCTGTCAGACTTTTGAATGGTTCTATTACACATTATCATACTGTCACACAGGGCAGCATGGTGGCGCAGTGGTTAGCACTGTTGCCTCACAGTGCCAGGGATCCAGGTTCAATTACGTCCTCGGGTCACAGTCTGTGTGGAGTTTGTATATCCTCCCCATGTCTGCATGTCTTTCCTCCGGATGCTCCAGTTTCCTTCCATATTCCAAGTATGCGTGGGTTAGATGGATTGGCCATGCTAAATTGACCCTAGTGTCAGGGGGATTTGCAGGGTAAATGTATGGGGTTATGGGAATAGGGACTGGGTGGGATTGTGGTCGGTGCAAACTTGATCAGCCGAATGGCCTACTTCTGCATTGTAAGGATTCTATGATTAAGCAAATCTTTCTTTATACCCTAGCTATGACTGTGACGCTATAGTCTTCTCCCCATGTACTCTATAAACGGTATGTTTTTTCTGTATAACATGCAAGAAACAATAATTTTCACTGTATCCCAATACAAGTGACAATAATAAATCAAATCAAATGATTTTAGCCTGAAATAGTTCTGAAGACCAGAAAACCACATCTAGCTACTCTAGACTCAGCCACTCTAGTTCAGCTCTATTTCATTCTCTTCTGCTCGATAATTCCATTATCTTCTTTAAAAACAAAGACAAATTTCTGTTTTACTTGGATCCGCCATGGAAGGTTTTCTTCCTTTGTCTAAGCTGGCCTTTCCTATTTTAATATTTTACAAGCCTTGTTCTGTGCTTAAGTTTAAGTTTATTGATAAGTGTCACCAGTAGGCTTACATTAACGCTGCAATGAAGTTACTGTGAAAAACCCCGAGTCGCCTCACCACATTCCTGGCGCTATAATCGGGTACACTGAGGGAGAATTTAGCATGGCCTAATGCACCTAACCAACAGGTCGTTTAGACTGTGGGAGGAAACCGGAGCAGCCGGAGGAAACCCATGCAGACATGGGGAGATCATGCAACCTCCACACAGATAGTGATCCAAGCCGGGAATCGAATCTGAGTCCCTGGCACTGTGAGGCAGCAGTGCTGACCACTGTGCCACCAGGCTACCTTATATTTGCACATTCTCTCATTATTTTCCAGTTAGGCTCCCTGTGGTTCATTTTCCTTCTTGCTCGCTTTCCAATTTTAATCTTTTTCTTTTGCTTCATCACTACATTGTCTATACTCTGCTTTGTTCTAATTTGTATTCATGAATCTTAGATTTGTCACGTACTTATTTTCGTCTGTGTGTTGATGGACTCTCTTTGCTGCCTCATCTCCAACTTGGGAGTTTCCTGTTGCTTGATAATTGTCTGATCTGCCAGGTTTTTATTTCTGACTTAACTAGGGCTAGATCCCTTTTTATCTAACACAAAAAAATGTATTTTATTTTTAGTCAAGTCTCTTTTCTGCATTAATTTTTCATTTTTTTGCTTTTTTTGCATTGAATCTAACAGTGTTATGATCACTTTTTTCTCGGATAATCCCTTAAGTTAAGATCAGTAGTAGAATATGCTGAAAGAGTAATCTATAGCTTGTCTTTTATCTTAGAATCCTAGAACTCCGACAGGCAGAAGGAGGCCATTTGGCCCATCGATCACAATCCTATCTAGGCCCTATTCTCGTAACATATTTATCCTGTTGATGCCCCTGGCACTAGGGTCAATTTAGCATGGCCAATCAACCTAACCTGCACATCTTTGGACTGTGGGAGGAAACCCACCCAGACACGGGGAGAACATGTAAACTCCACACAGATAGTGACCTGAGATTAGAATTGAACCTGGTTCCCTGGCACTGTGAGGCAGCAGTACTGACCACTGTACCACCATGCCACCAGGTCACTACCTTTAGCAACTTTATTCTACATACAGCTCAGTTGAGTTATAAACACCTTATGGTTCCCCCACCCCACTGGTTACATATGTGGCTGTTGATACTCTTGGTGTTTGATCCAATGTTCATCATGTGTCTTTATTAAGGCAATTAGCTTAATAATGTAATGGCCAAAACGTGCACTTGCTGATACACTGACACATATTAAGCTGATCTTTCTTTTCACCCTACCTTAGCTGAAACACTATATTCTGTATGCTGTCCTTTTCCTTTTTGCCCACTCACTTCATGAGCGGTATGTTTTGTTTGTATAGCATGCACGAAAAAATACTTTTCACTGTATCCCAGTACATGTGACAATAAAACCAAATCAATCAACCTTACACTTACATCACCTATTTGCCTCGTTTTCCCCTCAAACTCCAACCACCACTGCTTCCTTGCTTGTATAACTAAAAACATACAGATTGACCAATCAGACTTGGATACATTGCAGAAACTTTGGCCCGGATGTTGCAGTCACACCCGCAAATCATCGAGGGCGGGTTGGAAATTGACTTCTGGTGGGACTTCAAGGGGCTGGAAAATCCTGACCCTTCCTCTCCACATGCACAGGATGGAATTTTTACAGGCAGGAGTCTTGCTCATTGGTTTTAAAGTTCAGGATGATACCCCCCTACCACCCCCAACCCCCACCCCCACCACCCACCACCACTCTCCCACCCCCAAACCCACCCCAGCCCACCACTATCTCTTGATCAAGAACCCCCAAGTCAATGTTACAGTCACTAGATCATGAATTTTGCCCAGGACAAGTTGTCTACTGCCACTTGGGAAGAAGTCCGTCTACTGCCATTTGGGAAGAAGTCCAGCTCCCAATGTTTGTGGCTGGAGCCAGACACTCCAGTTAAGCAGGAGTCTTCACTGGGGCCAGTCCAGCAACTCCTGGTGAGGGATATTTGCTGCCCATGTTTGACAGGGTAGGAGGCTCCTTACTTGGCCTCTGGTAGGAGACCAGTCGTGAGGGAAAGCCCTTCTTCAGTGTTCACCAATTGGCACTTAAGGACCTTATTTATCTAAAGTGCTTGCAGGTTGCCGAAGGCTTCCCTTGCTGCTTTTCAAGTTTAAAGTTTATTTACCAGTGTCACAAGTAGGCTTACATTAATACTACAATGAAGTTACTGTGAAAGTCCCCTAGTCGCCACACTCTGGCACCTGTTTGGGTACTCTGAGGGAGAATTTAGCATGGCCAATGCACCTAACCAGCACGTTCTTAGGATGGTAAAGTACCAACAGTGATGGAACTGTGCCCTCACCATGCTGCCTGATTTTATAGTAAAAAGTCTGACAACACCAGGTTTTAGTCCAACCTATAAATAGGTTGGACTAAAACCTGGTGTTGTCAGACTTTTTACTGTGTTTACACCAGTCCAACGCCGGCATACCCACAGCCTGATTTTATGCCACCCCCACTTCCCCTCCCTCCCCACTCCCTCCCCACCTGCAAGTTCACTCCCATTATTCTGTCATTTTTTTCTATTACAGTCTCCCTTTTGAATAGTAGTCACTCTTTGTTATGGCCCATGTTAACTTTACTACTGTTATCCCTCTGAAACACTTGATAACTTTGATTTGATTTATTATAGTCACTTGTATCAGTTTACAGTGAAAAGTGTTGTTTCCTGAGCGCTATACAGGCAAAGGATACCCTACATAGAGAAGGAAAGGAGAGGGTGCAGAATGTAGTGTTACAGTCATAGCTAGGGTGTAGAGAAAGATCAACTTAACGTGAGGTTGGTCCATTCAAAAGTCTGATGGCAGCAGGGAAGAAGCTATTCTTGAGTTGGTTGGTCAATGGGAAAAGGTGGAAGAAATGTAAGAGTCCAGGGTGCATGCGGTCCTTAATTATGTTGGCTGCTTTTTTGAAGCAACGGGAAGTGTAGATGGAGTCAGTGGATGGTTTGCATGATGGACTGGGCCTCATTCACAACCCTTTGTAGTTTTTTGTAGTTTTGGACAGAGCTAAGTAACTAAGTAAAGTTTATTGCCCCATCCTACCAGAGACCAAACCATATATCTGTTAATATTGTATCAGAATCCACCCCATCCCTCGGGTTAACAGCACGGCACTGGAGTCTCCAGGAAGTAATGACTTACTCCCCAGGATCAATGCAGGAGAAGATTAATAGAGACTAAACATTTCTTCCTCAAAAATGTGTGAAGGAAATTTTTATTGGTGAGCTTCAAAGAGATTTTTCAAGGGACTAAAAGTATTAGATTGATTGGATGCTACTTAACTATCAGTTAATGAAAAGTCATCAATGCTGGCCTTCAAGTTGCCTGTGAGAAGATATATCACGAGTATGATGGGATGGTGCAGAATCTCGTGCCCTCCTCTGTGACGAGTTTCACGGAAGGGGACATTTAATTGGCTGGGAGGGTGCCAGGATCCTAGACCTTAACCCACCTCCAGCCCAACTAAATCTGTGCAGAAAGACAGTTAATTCCCTCTTAAGGGGCTCATCCTGCCTCTGCGAGTATTGATCCGGACTTGGGCATGGGATTCACCATGTGGGGAGCATGACAAGCAAAGCCTGCCTTGTATGCTTGTAGGCAACAGGTGGTCCCCTCATTCACAGCATTCACAATTTAATTGAAGGATGCAACCCCACGTTGGGAGGTCCCTGCTGAGAGGCAATCCCCCCCACCCCACTACCCATATTGCCAACCCCACCCACCTCCCCATAACCCTTGCCCATGACCCCCCTTCCTGCCACCGCTCAGCTGTATCTGGGGTCCTCCTTGATCCACGGCCGTGGGTGGGTGTCGTATCAACAACAGCAGCATCTATGTTCCTGGTGGCACTAATGAGTAGGGAAAAATTGCTGGTTTCTAATTAGCCTGGCAGCTCTCCTATAGCACGATTCCTCCCCCCCATTGACCGCTGACTGAGATCCTTGATCCTGGGAGAAGTCTGGCTGCTGGCCCATCACCCCCAGCCCCCTCCCCCTGTACTGACACCAGATTCTGCCCATTGAATGACCAATGGCATGCCTGCAAGGTTGGAAGCAGGAGTTCTTGACACCTTATGGAATATGTCCAACCAGAGTTGGAAAAATTTGCCTTGTGTTCCTGGGTAAGTTACTCTTCTGTAGGGAGGTAAGATGAACCTTCTCAATGGTGGGGCAGAGTCGAAGTGGCTTGTGCAACACAAGCACCAAGGTGTGCCAATGGCTCTCTTTAGGTACTGCATTCTCTGTACATTATAGTTTGGTTAATCATGAAACCTGAAGCTCATGTAATAATAAAAGCAAAACACTGCGGGTGCTGGAATCTGAAACAAAGTTAGGAAGTGCTGGAAAATCTCAGCAGGTCTGACAGTGTGTATGGGGAGAGAATAGAGCCAACATTTCAAGTCTGGATGACCCTTCATTGGAGCTTTTGTACCAGAAGCTTATAGTTCTGTCGTTTAAAAGGCAATGTAGGATTGTGGCGTTAACCTGCCTGATCACTTGAGATATTTCCAGACGAGGGTCCGGCAGGTGGAGTACAATGTTGGTAAATGTGAGGTCATCTATTTTGGTAGGAATAACAGCAGAATGGACTATTATTTAAATGGTAAATTGCAGCATGCTGCTATACAAAGGGACCTGGGTGTCCTTGTGCAAAAATCTCGAGGAGTTGGCTTGCAGGTGCAGCAGGTAATTAAGGAGGAAAATGGAATTTTGTCCTTCATTGCTAGAGGGATGGAGTTTAAAAACAGCTGTATAGAGTGCTGGTGAGGCCACACCTGGAGTACTGTGTACAGTTTTGGTCTCCTTACCTGAGAAAGGATATACAGGCACTAGAGGGGGTGCAGAGGAGATTCACTGGATTGATTCCGGAGTTGAGAGGGTTGGCTTATGAGGAGAGACTGAGTAGACTGGGGCTATACTCATTGGAATTCAGAAGAATGAGGGGAAATCTTATAGAAACATATGAGATTATGAAGGAAATAGATAAGATAGAAGCAGGGAGGTTGTTTCCACTGGCGGGTGAAACTAGAACTAAAGAGCATGGCCTCAAAATAAGGGGAAGCAGATTTAGGACTGAGTTGAGGAGGAACTTCTTCACAAAAAAGGTCGTGAATCTCTGGAATTCCCTGCCCAGTGAAGCAGTTGAGGCTACCTCATTGAATGTTTTTAAGGCATGGGTAGATAAATTTTTGAACAGTAAAGGAATTAAGGGTTATGGTGAGCAGGCAGGTAAGTGGAGCTGAGTCCACAAAAAGATCAGCCATGATCTTATTGAATGGCAGAGCAGGCTCGAAGGGCCAGATGGCCTACTCCTGCTCTTAGTTCTTATGTTTTTATTTTTGCTGTTTTTTTAAGTAACTCAGCTAAGTAGTTCCATTCCACTTGAATGCATTTTATCTGGTAAAATATTACAAGAAGATTGTACACACAAGGTCCCTAGTGACTTGATAAACAATGTTCTTCAGTGAAATCAATAAAATATTTTTGATAACAATGTATGATTAAAATCAGATACAATTGAAATATGTTGCACAAATAGCTTAACTCTAAATCTTTGATAAGTTTGTTCTCCTCTCTCCTGCATTCCTCGCTTCCGTTGTGTTATCATTTTCCACGTATACTATCCCAGTTTCCACTTAGAATCATAGATTAGAATCATAGAATCCCTACAGTGCAGAAGGAGGCTATTTGGCCCATTGAATCTGCACCAGAAAACAATCCTAGCCAAGCTCTATTCCTGTAACCCCAGATATTTACCCTGTTAATTCCTCCTAACTCTAGGGTCAATTTATCATGGCCAATCAACCTAACCTGCACATCTTTGGACTTCTGAACATATCATTTTTAAGACTTTTTTTGTTCTTGTAATATCTGTAGTATCTGCAATTTACAGGCTTTTCCTGGTTGATAGGGGTTATATACTGGAAACAACTTGAGCACAGTTGTGGTTTGTGGGACCAAGCAAGGGTCTGACTCCAATATTGAATAATTTATGTACAACATAGTAACACCATTGGCAATTTAAAGTGGAAGGAGCGCAGTCACTGAGCTCTAGTTTGCAGATAATGGACTCCAGGCCCTTATCAACTCTTCCTCCAAAGCATTTGAGAAAATGGATCTTTCGCTCAACATCTGAAAAACTAAGGTTCTCCAAGGAAAGTTAACTAAAGAAGAACTGGGATTCTGGGGGGTGGGGTGTCCAATCCTTCCAGAGCCAATCTTCACAGCACAACACCTACCCCCTCCATTGATTAAGATCAGTGGTGAGACCCTGTAAAGTGTGGACCATTTTCTGTGTCTAGCAAGTCTCTTGTCAACAAAGATATAATGGCAAAATTCATCATTGCTTCCAATATGCCAATTCGGCCTTCAATTGACTAAGGAAAAGAGGGCGAGGATCTCAAAACCCAAAATGGTGATTCATGCATACCTATATGCTTTTAAGACTTGGAAAAACTACAGCAAGTACCTTAAAGTCCTGGAGATGCCTTCATAAGATCCTCCAAATCCAGTGACAAGAAAGACGACATAACAGCAGCAAGTGTGCCAATCATTGAGGCACTCTTCATTCAACTCATTTCCACTGGACAAGACGTATCATTTGTACACATGACACCAGGGTTCCAAAGGAACTGTTCTACTCAGAACTCAATCATGGCAGGAGGATAGCGGAAATGCTTTGGGGATTCTTCAAAGCATCCCTGAAGAGGTCAAATGCCTCTGCTGACTCAAGGGACTCCCTGACTTCTGACTGGGGAAGTTTTATTTGGGAAGGCTCTGAACGACTACAGCTCTCACCAACTTTTACAGATGCACCATAGAGGGCATTCTTTCGGGATGTATCACAGCTTGGAATAGCTCCTGCTCTGTCCAAGACCACAAGAAACTACAAAAGGTCATGAATGTAGCCCAATCCATCACGCAAACCAGCCTCCAATCCACGAACTCTACCTACACTTCCTTGGCAAAGCAGCCAGCATAATTAAGGACCCCACGTACACCTAGCATACCCTCTTTCACCTTCTTCTGTTGGGAAAAAAAATACAAAAGTCTGAGGTCACATATCAACTGCCTCAAGAACAGTTTCTTCCCTGCTGCTGTCAGACTTTTGAATGGACTTACCTTGCATTAAATTGATCTTTCTCTGCGCCCCAGCTATGACTGCAACACCACATTCTTCACTCTCTCGTTTCCTTCTCTAAGAACAGTATGCTTTGTCTGTATAGCACATTAGAAGCAGTACTTTTCACTGTATACTAATACATATGACAAAAATAAAAAGTAAACTTATTAGTCACAAGTAAGGCTTACTTGTGGTTGCGGGGAGGGAATCAAAATGAAGTGACTGGGAGAGAGGAGGTTAGCTCGTAAATAGAGATGTCAACAGTGTGAGAGGGAGGATAGGCGGGTGATGGGGAAGGGGAGCGCTCAGGCCGAGGGTTTGAGATGTGTCTATTTTAACGCTAGGAGTATTGTTAACAAACGGATGAGTTTAGAGCGTGGATCACTACTTGGAATTGTGATGTGGTGGCCACTACAGAGACTTGGATGACTCAGGGACAGGACTGGATACTTCAAGTACGGGGTTTCAGATGTTTCAGGAGGGACAGGGAGGGAGGTAAAAGAGGTGGAAGAGTGGCACTGTTGATCATAGAGTCACGGCTGTAGAAAAGATGGGTGCCATGGAGAGGTTGTCTATGGAGTCTCTGTGGGTGGAAATTTAGAGCAGGAAGAGGTCAATAACTTTACTGGGTGTTTTCTATAGGCCGCCCAATAGTAACAGGGATGTTGAGGAACAGATAGGGAAACAGATCCTGGAGAGTTGTAATAATAACAGAGTTGTTGTGATGGGAGACTTTAATTTCCCAAATATCAATTGGAATCTCCCTAGGGTAAGGGGTTTAGAAGGGGAGGAGTTTGTTAGGTGTGTCCAGGAGGGTTTCCTGTCACAGTATGTGGATAAGCCTACAAGAGGAGAGGCTGTACTTGATTTGGTATTGGGTAATGAACCTGGACAGGTGTCAGGTCTCTCAATGGGAGAGCATTTTGGGGATAGTGATCATAACTCTATCTCCTTTACACTAGCATTGGAGAGATAGGATCAGACAAGCTAGGAAAGTGTTTATCTGGAGTAAGGGAAATTATGAAGCCATCAGGCAGGAAATTAGAGGCATAAATTGGAAGGAGGTTTTCTCAGGGAAATGTACAGAAGTAACGTGGCAGATTTTCAAGGAATATTTGTTTGGAGTTCTGCACGACAACGTTCCGATGAGACAGGGAAGTTTTGGTAGGTTGCAGGAACCGTGGTGCATGAAAGTTGTAATGAATTTAGTCAAGAAGAAAAGAAAAGCGTACAAAAAGTTCAGGGAGCTAGGTAATGTTAGAGATCTAGAGGAGTATATGACTTGTAGGAAGGAACATAAGAAGGAAATTGGGACAGCCAGAAGGGGTCATGAGAAGGCCTTGGCAGGTAAGATTAAGGAAAATCCCAAGGCATTCTCCAAGTATGTGAAAAGAAAAAGGATGAGATGTGAAGAAATAGGACCTATCAAATGTGACAATGTATAGAATCGGTAGAAATAGCCGAGGTGCTCAATGAATACTTTACTTCAGTATTCACAGTGGAAAAGGATCTTGGTGGTTGTAGTGCAGGCTTGCAGTGGACTGAAAAGCTTGGGTATGTTGACAATAAGAAAGAGGATGTGTTGGAGCTTTTGAAAAGCATCAAGTTAGATAAGTCGCTGGGGCCAGATGGGATGTACCCCAGTTACTGTGGGAGGCGAGGGAAGAGATTGCAGAGCCTCTGGTGACAATCTTTGCATCATCAATGGAGATGGGAGAGGTTCTGGAGGATTGGAGGATTGCAGATGTGGTTCCTTTATTCAAGAAAGGGAGAAGAGATAGCCCAGGAATTATCGACCAGTGAGTCTAACCTCAGTGGTTGGTAAGTTGATGGAGAAGATCCTGAGAGATAGGATTTATGAATATTTGGAGAGGTACAGTGTGATCAAAAATAGTCAGCACGGCTTTGTCAAAGGCAGATCATGCCTGACGAGCCCGGTTGAGTTTTTTGAAGATGTGACTAAGCACATTGATGAAGGAAGAGCAGTAGATGTCGTTGATATGGACTTCAGCAAGGCATTCGATGAGGTCCCCCATGCAAGGCTTATTGAGAAAGTGAGGGGGCATGGGATCAAAGGGGACATTGCTTTGTGGATCCAGAACTGGCTTGCCCACAGAGGGCAAAGAGTGGTTGTAGATGGTCTTTTTCTGCATGGAGGTTGGTCACCAATGGAGTGCCCCAGGGATCAGTTCTGGGACCGTTGCTCTTTGTGATTTTTATAAATGACCTGGATGAGGAAGTGGAGGGATGGGTTAGCAAGTTTGCCAATGACACAAAGGTTGGAGGTATTGTGGATAGTTTGGAGGGATGTCAGAAGTTGCAACGAGACATAGATAGGGTGCAAGACTGGCTGGAGAAGTGGCTGATGGACTTCAACCCAGATAAGTGTGTGGTGGTTCATTTTGGCAGGTCAAATGGGATGATGGAATATAATATTAAGGGTAAGACTCTTAGCAGCGTGGAAGATCAGAAGGATCTTGGGGTCGGGTTCATAGGACGCTCAAATCAGGTAGAGGATGTGGTTAAAAAGGCGTATTATTGTGTACTGGCCTTCATCAATCAAGGAATTGAGTTTAGGAGTCGGGAGTTAATGCTGCAGCTTTATAAGACCCTGGTCAGACCCCACTTGGAGTACTGTGCTCAGTTCTGGTCGCCTCATTACAGAAAGGATATAGAAGCCATAGAGAGGGTGCAGAGGAGATTTACAAGGATGTTGCCTGGATTAGGTGGCATACCTTATGAGGATAGGTTGAGAAAGGATGAGAGGTGGCCTGATAGAGGTGTATAAGATGTTGAGAGGTATTGATCGAGTGGATTCTCAGAGGCTTTTTCCCAGGGCTGAAATGGCTGCCACAAGTGGACACAGGTTTAGGGTGCTGGGGAGTAGGTACAGAGAAGATGTCAGGGGTAAGTTTTTCACTCAGAGAGTGGTGGGTGCGTGGAATCGGCTGCTGGCGGTGGTGGTGGAGGCAGATTCGATAGGGTCTTTTAAGAGACTTTTGGATAAGTACATGGGACTTAGTAAGATAGAGGGTTATAGATAAGCCTAGTAGGTAGGGACATGTTCAGTGCAACTTGTGGGCCAAAGGGCCTGTTTGTGCTGTAGTTTTTCTATGTTCTATGTTCTTACATTAACACTGCAATGAAGCTACTGTGAAATTCCCCTAGTCACCACAATCCCGGCGCCCGTTCAGGTCAATGCATTTAACCAGCACATCTTTCAGAATGTGGGAAGAAACCAGAGCATCCAGAGGAAGCCCACACAGACACAGGGAGAACGTGCAAACTCCACACAGACATGACCCAAGCTGGGAAGCGAACCCAGGCCCCTGGTGCTGTGAGGCAACAGTGATGAAGCTCTGTGTCACCATGCCGCCCAAATTGAATCAGATCACAAAAACACATTGAGAGACTTGGTTGGGAGCACCCAAAGGCAAAATTGAGGTGTGGGAGAAAGTGCACAGACTCCTAGTGCCTCATCTGCCCGACGCTTCAAGCACCACCTGGCCCATATATGGTGGGGTCTGCACATTGAGCATTGGACTCATCAGCCTTCCCAGACCCCATCAAACTGGAGTGGAAGCAAGCTATCCTCAATCCTGGCAGACAATCCGAGAAGAAGGAGGTGCAGAATAATCAGACCACGATGGATCTCATTCAGAGAAGCTGGGCAGAGACGTGTGGGTTATGTTAATGACAGCACCATCTTTCATTTATCTGGTTTATTTAACATGGTAAAAGATCCCGAGGCACTTTACAGGAATTTTATCAAACAAATTTTGACAGTAATGATGGGATTGGAATATTCATGGACTGCACTCGGTGTGAAGAACACTCTGGTTTTGTGAGCTTAATTTGATATTCTAATTCTGCTTTTAATGCAGTTAAGGCCTGTTATGTATACAAAGTTTAGGTAGAAAAGATTGCTGCATCTCCTGTCTCTCCTCCTCATCTGTTCTCTTTTTGTTTGTTTGGCAACCCTTTTGTGCAATGGCACAGAGCCAGAGCAATACTGTCTGGGTAATGAGTAGTGACAGCTAAAAATGCTGATGTGTCATAAATGTGCATGAAATCTTAAATTGCTTTCTCTCCTTCAGCAACACCTGATTGCTGCTTTTCAGGATAAATAATTTTTTTTTTCTCTTTGTGTGACCGTGCTGCAGTGTAACCTTCTGCCCCTGTTGCGGTTTGGACTATTTTGAATCGTGTTACCCAATTAAACTTCACAGAACTGACTTATCTGATGGCCTCAGGATCTAACAGTGAATGGTTGTGCAGTACTGACCATGGAGGCGTCAGGTTCAGCGCAAAACCTTTGCTGGGTTAATTGATTTCTGCCACAGCAGCTAGAGAGTCTGCAATTGACTGGGTGAAACGAGAGTCAAAATCAGCTGTAATATCCCCTTTGGTTTACAGAATCCCTACAGTGCAGAAGGAGGCCATTCAGCCCATCAAGCCTGCACGGACAACCATTCAACCCAAGCCCTATCCCTGTAACCCCATATATTTACCCTGCCAATCCTTTTTCTTTTATTCATTCGTGGGTCATGGGCGTTGCTGGCTGGCTAGCATTTATTGGCCATTTCTAGTTACCCAAAGGCAGTTGAGATTCAACCACATTGCTCTGGAGTCACATGTGGGCTAGATCGAGTAAAGATGGTGGATTTTCTTCCCTGAAGGGCATTAGTGAACCAGGTGGATTTTTCCAACAATCAACAATGATTTCATGGTCATCAGTAGATTTGTAATTCCGGATTTTATTTTGAGTTAATTGAATTTAAATTGCACCATCTGCCGTGACAGGTTTCGAACCCGGGTCCCCAGAACATTAGCTGAGTTTCTGGATTAAAGGTCCAGCGATACTACCACTAGGCCATTGCCTCTTGACACTAAGGGGCAATTTAGCATGGCCAACCCACTTAACCCACACATCTTTGGAGTATGAGAGGAAACCGGAGCACCCAGAGGAAACTGGGAGAATGTACAAACTCCACACAAACGTTACCCAAGGCCGGAATTGAATCCGTGTCCTTGATGCTATGAGGCAGTGGTGCTACCCATTGTGCCACTGTAACAGCATCTTTGTCGACGCATTCACATGGAGGAGGTACATTAGATGCTCAACTGCTTTTGTTATCTCCAGACTCAACTATTCCAATACACTTATGGCCAGACTCCCACTTTTTGCTCTTTGAAATCTTGAGATCATCCAGTTGCCCATGCGTTAACTCTCAGTGAATACCGTTGTACATCTGAAGTACATCTGTGTTTACTGATTTATATCTGTTCCTGTTCAAGCAAGATTGAAAGTTCTCATCCTTGTTTTCAAACTGCTAAATGGCCTTGCCCCTCTCTATCTCTCTATCTCCTCCAGCCCCATTGCCTTCCACAATATCTATGTTAATTTTGGCCTCTTGTGTATTCCAATATCTTCCACTCAAATCGACATGTCTTTTATTCATTCCTAAAAGTCCTGATTTTACCAGCACGCCTGACCTGAAATTGAGAGGGCGAGGCTCGCAGGACGACATTCTCCATTGGCCTCGGGTGCAATTTTATGAGCCTTGAACGGGCGTGCCTGTAAAATTCCAGGCAAAGTGTGCATGTCCCTGGCTAGGCCAGCATTTGTTGCCCATTCCTAATTATCGTTGAGAAAATGGTGGTGAGCCGCCTTCTTGGACTGCGGAGTCCATCTGGTGTAAGTACACCCAGATTGTTGTTAGGAAGTGAGGAATTTAACCTAGTGATAGCAAAGGAACAGTGATACAGTTACAAGTCAGGATGGTGTGTGATTTGGAGGGGAGCTTACAGGTGGTGGTGTTCCTATACATGTGCTGCCTTAAGTCCTTCCAGGAGTTGCTATTAAAGGAATCTTGGTAAGATGCTGCAGATGGTAAATGCGAAGCCATGGTGTGCCTGTGATAGAGAGAGTGACTGCTTAAGATGCTGAATGGAGTGGGCTGCTTTGATTTAATGGTGTTGAGCTTGGAATGTTGTTGGAGCTGCACTCATTCAGTCAAGTAGAGAATATTCCGTTCCACTCCTAAAGTGTACCTTGTTGATGATGGACAGGATTTGGGGAGTCGGGAGGTGAATTACTCTCCCTACTGAATTCCCAGCCTCTAAGCTGCTCATGGTTTTTTATGGCTGATGCAGTTTTTGGTCAATGCTAATTCCCAATTTCTTTTTCCTTTCCTTTTCTTACTTTTGAAAACGAGAGATAGGAATCAAGCCTTTCATTTTTAAAACTTTATCCACAAAACAGTTTTTGCTCCTAATACAGAACTGATCAATTTTACATTTCTACGTTATTAAACTGCATTAAACTGAGAGCAGCACGGTGGCACAGTGGTTAGCACTGCTGCCTCACAGCGCCAGGGTCCCGATTCGACTTCTGGCTCAGGTCACTGCCTGTTTGGAGTCTGCACATTCTCCCTGTGTCTGCGTGAGTTTCCTCTGAGTGCTCCAGTTTCCTCCCACAGTCTAAAGATGTGCGGGTTAGGTTGATTGGTCATGCTAAATTGCTACTTAGAGTCCTAAGATTCATAGGTTAGAGGGATTAGTGGGTAAATATGTAGGGATATGAGGGTAGGGCCTGGGTGGGATTATGGTCGGTGCAGTCTCAATGGGCTGAGTGGCCTCTTTCTGCATTGTAGGGTTTCTATGATTCTATGTGTTGGCTAGGTGACTGGCCATGCTAAATTACCCCTTAGTGTCAGGTGGCCTAGTGAGGGTAAATGTGTGGGGTTATGGGGATAGGGCCTGGGTGGTATTGTGGTTGGTGTAGACTTGATGGGCCGAATGGCCTCCTTCTGCACTGTAAAATTCTATGATTCTAACTGCTTTACACACTCGATAAGCCTAAGGTATCTTAGATACTGCAGTCACTAAAATAAAAGCTGTAAGATTACAAATATTGAAAAAGTGTTTCAACCATTGATGGTACTGTCTGTTGGATGAAACATTGAACTGAAGTCTCTGGGGAGGAAGGCGGAATCTCTTTTTAAAATCTCACCTGAAAGCCAGCACCTCTGGCAGCGCAGCATTCCCTCAATACAACGCTGAAGTGTCAAGCATAAGTGAATCACATATACTCAAATCACTGAAGTGTGTTTTCATTCAAGGCCTCTTGACTCAGGAGTTAGTACACTACCAACTGAAACAAGGTTAATCGCTATTACTAATTGGCTGCTTGACAGATGCGATGAACTCAAGTTACCTTGAGCTCAACATACGGGAGATCAAATTGATCTTTTTAGGTCCCAGTTTTCAGTTCTAATCCCACACAGGCTGAACCAGGTGTTGTGCAGATTTGATGTTCTTGCAACTCTGTTCTGTTTTAATTTCACATCTGGTTGGTCACCAAGACCGTATTTCCCCACCTTGAGACCGTAGCCAAGCTGCATCTCAGCCTCTCTCCCACTTGATCAATATTTTCATTACTTTTTGAATAGATTTCCATAATCCTCTGCTTTGCCCAGACGCCTCTCCTCAGCTCAGTTGGTATAACTCAATACCCTTTCCTACAATGCCCGATATGGCTAACCAGCCTGTCCTTTCGTTGTGATCTGCAAGTTGATGTCAGGATTCTCATGTCCAAATCCCCTCCCCCACCGCCCCCCCCCCCCCCCCCCCACCAATGGTCTTCCCCTGAATGATCTCCCCTGAGACTTACTTCAGTATCCCCTCCATAGCTAGTCTCAGAACACTAGGTCCAACAGGTTTATTTGGTAGCATGAGCTGCTCCTTCGTCAGGGGTTGGGGGTGATTGGCACCCACTCACCAGATGAAGGAGCAGTACTCTGAAAGCTCGTGCTACCAAATAAACCTGTTGGACTTTAACCTGGTATTGTGAGACTTCTTACCGTGCCCACCTCAGTCCAACACTGGCATCTCCACATCATATTCTCTCCAACATTGATGTTGGCCTTTAGTTCTTCCAGCTCTGACGGTTTCTTCATTCTATAGTCTGCATGTTTGTATAGAAATTAAGGGGAGTATTTTGAAAATATTTAATTAATTTAACAAGTCTTTTGGTCTGGTTCTGGTTCAGGATTTTGTAATTTCACACATGGAGCAGGAATTTTAATGTGTGCTCCTAAAACCGCAAAACCCCACACAAGGTCAACAGACCTCTCCATGGTCTGCCCTCCACCCCCCACTTCCGTCTACTACATCTCCCATAGAAAATTCTCCCAATTGTATTCCTTATTTTACCTCCATTTGGCTCCAAGTGTTGCAGTAGCCCCCAACCCACAACTCTTCACAGAAACATTATTATATTACAGCCCTGATCAGTCAGAATGCTCAGAATATACCTGTCTCTTCCTTGTGTAAGCAAGTTCTCAAACCCTCAAACTGGCTTTTCACCCTTTCACTAAGTGTTTTATTGTACTATGACACCTCCCCCCTCCACTTTCTCAAATTACTTTGCTACCTTGCTAAAGAACAAAGAAAATTTACAGCACAGGAACAGACCCTTCCACCCTCCAAGCCTGCACGGACCACACGGTCCAACTGAACTAAAAGCCCCTACCCTTCTGGGGACTGTATCCCTCTATTCCCATTTTATTTGTGCATTTGTCCAGATGCCCCTTAAAACTCACTGCCCTGCCGTATCTCCTTCCACTACGTCTCCCAGCAGCGAGTTCCAAGCACCCTCCACCCTCTGTGTAAAAAAACTTGCCTCATACGTCCCTTTAAATCTTGCCCCTCTCACCTTAAACCTATGCCCCCTAGTAATTGACACTTCCACCCTGGGAAAATGCTTATGCTCATGCCCCACATAATCTTGTAGACTTCTATCAGGTCGCCCCTCAACCTTCGTCGTTCCAGTGTGGACAAAACAAGTTTCTCCAACCTCTCCTCATATCTAATGCCCTCCATGCCAGGCAACATCCTGCTAAATCTTTTCTGTACCTTCTCCAAAGCCTCCTCATCCTTCTGATGTTGTGGCGACCAGAATTGAACACTAACTTCCAAGTGCGGCCTAACTAAGGTTCTATAAAGCTGCAACATGACTTGCCAATTTTTAAACTCAATGCCCCGGCCGATGAAGACAAGCATGCCGTATGCCTTCTTGACTATCTTCTCCACCTGCGTTGCCACTTTCAGTGACCTGTGTACCTGTACACCCAGATCCCTCTGCCTATCAATACTCTTAAGGGTTCTGCCATTTATTGTGTACTTCCTATTTGTGTCAGACCTTCCAAAAGGCATTACCTCACATTTGTCCAGATTGGACTCCATCTGCCATCTCTATGCCCAAGCCTCCACCCGATCTGTATCCTCTGATTGTCCTCATCGGTATCCGCAAATCCACCAACCTTTGTGTCATCCTCAAATTTACTTATCAATCCAGTTACATATTCCTCCAAATCATTTATATCTATCACGAACACCCGAGATCCCAGCACAGATCCCTGAGGAATGCCACTTGTAACAGCTCTCCATTCAGAAATGCACCCTTCCACTGCTACCCTCTGTCTGCTATGACTGAGCCAGTTCTGTATCCACCTTGCCAGCTCACCTCTGACCCCATGTGATTTCACCTTCTGCACCAGCCTGCCATAAGGGACCTTGTCAAAGGCCTTACTGAAGCAAGACCCATTTGATGACCCTATCCCTCTGTGCACATTTTCCCCTCACGTTGACACTTCCTCACGGTTTCCTTGCCTTCTTGCAGAGCAAAGTAAAACTGATGGAAGTGAATTACCTGGCCGTTCGGGTCTGTCCCATTCATGATGCAGCAAAATATTCTGACTTCCTGGCATTCCCACCTGGTAATAGTCAGGTGCTCCTACTTAAAGTATATATAAAATTGGGAGTCAGCTTAGCTCAGTTGGCTGCACGGCTGGTTAGTAATGCAGAGCAACGCCAACAGCGTGGGTTTAATTCCCATACCGGCTGAGGTTATTCATAAAGACCCAGCTTTCTCAACCTTGCCCTTGCCTGAGTTGTGGTGATCCTCAGGTTAAATCACCAACAGTCAGCTCTCCCCCTCAAAGGGCTGATGGTCGTGTGGGATTATGGCAACTTTACCTTTACTTCAAATTACTTGACGCTCATACATGACCATGGCTATGACCTATTAATACAAATGCAAACCACACTGCATTAAAGTTTATTTATTCGTGTCACAAGTTGGCTTACATTCACATTGTGGTGAAGTTACTGTGAAAATCCCCTGGTCGCCACACTCCAGTGCTTGCTCGGGTACACTGAGGGAGAATTTAGCATGACCAATGCACCTAACCTGCACATCTTTGGGAAGTGGGAGGAAACCAGAGCATCTGGAGGAAACCCACGCAGACACGGGGAGAGCATGCAAACGCCACACAGACAGTGAGCCAAGCCGGGAATTGAACCGGCTGTGAGACAACAGTGCTAAGCAATGTGCCACCGTGCCACCAATTGTCCTGATTCCGCAATTTAACGAAAAAATGTAGGTAGACTTCCTCTCCCTGAGGCAGCATTCATTTTTGCAAAAAAAAAACCAGGTTTGGCAACAGGACAAATCATCCTGCGTTGTAATCAATGGAGCTCAATTAGCTGCTTTGCACTGCTTTGTTTTGAAGGGGTGGTGGCCAGGAGATGCGTGGGAGACAAGGGGTGGAAGAAGTGCACAACAGAATGTCAAAAATGTGTTGACAGAGTGATAAAAGAAATTCAATTAAGATTGAACCTTGTGAGTTTTTGTGTAGTTTTAGGTGAACAGATTTAAAGCATCTGTTGACATTCAGAGATGACCCCAGATCAACTTGACTGTTTAAAATAAAACAAACAGATGGAAAAAAATGATGCACTTTTTCTGAGCGGGATAAATATACGTTTTGGTTTAAATACATTTGATGCTACCAGCAGCAGTGGAGACTATTAGTGTAAGTTTCTATTTTATTTTATTTATTAGCGTCACAAGTGGGCTTACCTTCACACAGTAACAAAGTTACTGTGAAAATCCCCTAGTCGTCGCGCCCTGCCCCCTGTTTGGGTACACTGAGGGACAATTTAGCATGGCCAATACATGTAACCATCATGTCTTTCGGACTGTGGGAAGAAACCAGAGCACCCGGAAGAAACCCAAGCAGACATGGGGAGAACATGCAGACTCCACGCAGACAGTGACCCAAGCCAGGAATCGAACCCAGGTCCCTGGCGCTGTAAGGCAGCAGCGCTAACCACTGTGCCACTGCGCTGCCCGTTGATGTTTTTCAACAGGCGTAGAATTTTTAAAGTACAAAGAATTATGTAAGCTTGATGCAGTAGTGCTTCTTTCCAATGGGACGATGCAGATTCTGATATAATATGTAAACGTTTGAAGGGTGGGACAGATAGAAATAGACTGTTTCCAGTAACTGAGTGGCCTATTATGATGGAACACATGAGATAGGGAAGTCCTGGAAAGTTCTTCGTGCACAGAGCTGTGAGACTGTGGAGTTCGCTGGCCAAGCCAGGAACTGTTGCGGAATATCACCAATGCGCCAACATAGAAAATTATATTTGATTGGCAGATAAGGGGATCCAGGGAGTAGGGTGGATGAATGTAATTACGACTAAATACTCATGCAGAGGTTAAAAGCTGGAAACGCACTGCTTGAACCAAATGGCCTGCTTCCATCCTGTAACTTCTGCGTGTAGGATAATAATAGTACAGTTCTGGGACCAGGTTCGTTGAACTTATTGAAGGAATTACGTAGATTGCCAAAGCCCTGGGGGAAAGGAAGAGCAATATGGAATTTATCATTCACTGATGTGTGCAGTAATGTTGGCCACAACGATTCAGGTTACTTTGCAAACAATCTCAGCATTGCACTAAAATAGAACCTTCCTTTTTAAAATAGCGATAAATTCTGCCTTGGTGACTAAGTCTGCCATAAGAAATGTCCCTACTCCACAGTGCAGTAACAAATTGCCAAAGTGAAACTGATGTGTAATTAACCACAACATTGACAGCACAAATTGCACCCTCTTTAGGAAGTGGCATTTGGCAGTGATGTGTTGTGTAGTTTCAGGATTCTCTAATTATACATTACCATGTGGATAGAGAGAGAGGTATTATTGGAAAGGATAATGGCCAGAGCAATAATCATTGCGGTGTGAGCTAGAATGCCTGGCACTAGGATGTCTGCAAAATGTCACCACCGCAAACTCTAATGAAAAATCAATTTAGTAATCTCTGGAACACTCATTTTGTTCATTAACCTCCTTCCTCCCTATCTCCATCCTCTTTCCTCCTTTTTCTAATCATTAGGAGGTATGTAAGGGTAGGAGAGGTTGGTGCAACTTTCGCTTCCTTCATTTGCCTTCCCTATACAAACAAAACAAGTACTGTAAAGGGGGCAGCACAGTGGCACAGTGGTTAGCACTGCTGCCCCACAGCGCCAGGGACCCGGGTTCGATTCCTGGCTTGGGTTACTGTCTGTGTGGAATGTGAATGTTCTCCCGTGCTTGCATGGGTTTCCTCTGAGAGCCCCGGTTTCCTCCCACAGTCTGAAAGACGTGCTGGTGAGGCGCATTGGCCATGTTAAATTCTCCCTCAGTGTACCCGACCAGGCAGCGGAGTGTGGCGACTAGGGGATTTTCACAGTAACTTCATTGCAGTGCTAATGTAAGCCTACTTGTGACAATCATACATAAACTTTACTTTTCCACCTCTAACTCTGTAGCCCACAGCTGTCCATCCAATAACCAGTAATCGGCTGGCACTCGACATGTGGAATAAGGTTGGAGGGATGCTGTCACATTTCATTCTGTCCTTGGCTAAACTACTACTGGTAGAAAGAAGTGCCAAACTAAAACAGTTAATATGACTTAGCTCGACTGGACGAGCACTTTGCCAGCATCGAAGCAATCGTTCCATGATGTCCCAACTTCCCCAAAGTGATTCAACTCTTGGGGCGGAATTCTTCCAGAAAAATTCTAAATGTCAAATTCGCAAGAAAACTGGAGTAATTCACGCTGGGGTTTTTTTTTTCAGTGGGAGCTCAGAGAAGAACCTCCCGTGTTCTGTGCACTGCAGGGGCCACCAGGGTGAAAATCGTTAAATAATGGGCGGGGCCTGTTCCATCGAGGGGCTGCTGCGCACGCGGCAATCTGTCAGTGCCGAGATCAGCGCATGCACGGGGGTCCCACACTGCCGGCCTTCCGATTGCTGGCCAGCCCCCCCAACGGCCCCCGCGACGCTGGCTTTCCAGCTCCCGACAGCCCCATTGCTGGCCCCTGACCATCCCTGGGCCCGGCCCTGAACTGCCCCTCCCTCTGCCCACCCACTGGATTCCTGACCCTCCACCACCAACCCCGCCACCCCCCCCACCTCCCCCCACACCCCCGCCGGCAGTCCCCCCTTCCTCTCCCCCCACCCCCTCTTGCAAGCAGTCTGACCTCACCCCTGGCAGACTCCTCACCCCGCAGCCCACCCTAATCACTGGCTACCTTCCTTCCCCTACTGATCCTGATTGTAGTGAGGCAGTGGGACCCCCCCCCTCCCCCAAATTGCCCTAGTCCCTGCCCTTTGGCACTGCCCTGTGCTCAATGGGTAGTGCCAAGGGGCCCAGGCTGGCACTGCCAGGGTACCAATGCCCAGGTGGCATCATCGCTCCCCCCCCCCCCCCCCCCCCCCCAATCACCTGACCCCCTGGGGTCCCAATTTCCCCCCTTCACTGCAGTGGGGTTGGGCCGCCAGCTCCCCGAAAGTGGGGAGCTAGTGTAATCCCCATTGGAATGAAACACTGTGACGGGGTGGGAGATGCTAGCTGGCCCAGGCTCACTAATCATATTCAAATAACATTAAGATAACTATTTAAATGGTCCGTGCATCTCCCCGCCAATTTCCAGGGAGCAGACCCCACCGGAAGTCTGGCACTGGAAGACGTAAGCGGAGCGTAAACACTTGGGCAAACCCTCTGAATTAGCTGCTGCGGGATTCTCCTGACCCGCTACGCTAAACAATTGTTTCAGCGGGACAGGAGAATTGCGGCCTTGAACTCGAAGAAGGATCTTCATCCACGGGCTCTGGTTTCTTTTCCTGCCATTTTCTTTAAAAATAAGATGTAGTTTTGCTGAAAAAAACACATGCTGTTGAAAATTTTCATCTTACACTCATCAGGAAATCTAACGACTAAATATAGAGTTGGATCTTTATTTTCGTTGATGCATTTTGAGATAATATGTTTCCTGGGTTGCTTTTCTATTGGCCTAATTGTGTTTTGTTTCAGGTTAGATACGGTAACAGGTACGATGATGAAACAATCACACCTGTCTCTCTAGCTTTGGTTGAGAAATGGCTTTGTGTTTATAGAGGGCTGAAGGATGTGTATCGCTGATATACCCTGAAAGAATATGCCTGGATTATTTCGGGCATGGGTGCAGGGTGATGGCTTGTCAATTAAGCTGTCTAAAGGCACCTCCTTTTGTTTTTAAAGTTTACAGTTTGAAGTTTATTTATTAGTCACAAGTAGGCTTGCATTAACATAGCAATGAAGTTACTGTGGAAATCCCCTAGTCACCACACTCCGGTGCCTGTTCGGGTACACTAAGGGAGAATTTATCAGGGCCAATGCACCAAACCAGCACGTTGTTTGGACTGTGAGAAGAAACCGGAGCACCGGGCGGCACCGTAACACAGTGGTTAGCACTGCTGCTTCACAGCTCCAGGGACCTGGATTCAATTCCCGGCTTGGGTCACTGTCTGTGTGAAGTTTGTACATTCTCCCCGTGTCTGCATGGGTTTCCTCCAGGTGCTCCAATTTCCTCTCACAGCCCAAAGATATGCTTGTTATGTTGATCGGCCATGCTAAAATTGCCCCTTAGTGTTCTGAGATGCATAGGTTAGAGGGATTAGCGGGTAAACAGGTAAGGATATGGGATTAGGGTCTGGGTGGGATTGTGGTCGGTGCAGACTCGATGGGCCAAATGGCCTCTTTCTGCACTGTAGGGTTTTTATGAGGTCAGCAGAGGAAACCCACACAGACACAGGGAGAACGTGCAAACTCCGCAAAGACAGTGACCCAAGTCAGAAATTGAACCCGGGTTCCTGGTGCTGTAAAACAGCAGCGCTAACCACTTGTGCCGCCGTATCTCCCTGCCTTTGAATGTGGCAATTAACTGAAGAATAGCTAAGTGCAAACAAATGGGAAACATAGCCCATTTAATCTTTCAATATGTGCAGCAATTCCTTTCGCAGAAATTCCTTTCTTTGAAAAAATAAAATTGGGTGAGATTTGTATTCCAGGTGAATGCTGTTCATTTTGGGAGTGGAAGGCTTTTAACAGTTCCATCACTGTGCCAATATTGAATGCTCACAGGTTAGGTGATCAGCTGGAGGATTTAATCTCCCTGCCACGCGCTCCAATCCACTTTCTGAAGTTAATTTTTTTTCTCTTCTCCACTTTAATCATTTTTCAGGTTTCCTTGGGCAAGTTGTCAAGTTAGAAAGAAAATAAAGACTTACATTTATAAAGTGCCTTTCATGACCACAGGGGTGTTCCAAAGCACCATAATAACGGTCCTGTCTGTGAGTCTGCAGCTGGTGGTCCAAGACCCTCTCCAGGGCTGAGTACAATTCAGTCTGGCGTTCCAGTGCAGTACTGAGGCAGTGCTGCTCTAGAGGTGGTGAAGCTGGGCCCTCTTAGCTGGACATATAAAATTCCATGGTACAATTGCGAAGGAAAACAGGGGAATTCTTCTTAGCGTCCTGACTAACATTTATTCTTCAATCAACATCACAACACAAAAAAAAAGGTTGTTGGTTACCGAAAGAGAAAACGCTGGAAAATCTCAGCAGGTCTGGCAGCATCTGTAAGGAGAAAAAGGAGCTGACATTTCGAGCCCAGGCGACCCTTTGTCAAAACTCCACCTGGGCTCGAAAGGTCAGCTGTTTTCTCTCTGTCTTTTTTTTTTCTGAGATTTTCCAGCATTTTCTCTTTTGGCTCCAGGCCAAAGGCATAGAAAGCGGAAGATATTTATACTGCAGGGTGAGGGAATGAAAGATGAGCCGTAGCCACAGAAACCGGGGGGGGAATGACTGCTAGTGGCAGTCCATAGGGAGAATAAGAGCTGTGAACGGCCAAACGGCAGAGAAGCTGAAATCAGAGGATAAGCTGTGACAGATGAAGGTGTGGCGGGGAGGGGGGAGATGGTTGGGAGAGAGGTAAACTTGAGGAAAAGGGGAAGCAAAGATGTAGAAAAAGAGAAAAGGTAAAGGAAGGGGGGGGATAAAATAGGAGGAAGGAGTCGGGGGGGGGGGGAATAAAGAAAGACGATAAAGAAATAAGAGTTAGGGAACAGTAAAAAATTAAATAAAATGAAAACAAAGGGGTCGAGTTGAGGTAGGGCTAATCATCTGAATTGTTGCAGTCGATATTGAGATTGGAAGGCTGTGAAGTGTCTTGCTGGAAGATGAGATGCTGTTCCTCCAGTTTTCATTGAGCTTCACTGGAACATTGCAGCAAGCCAAGGACAGACATGTGGGCATGGGAGCAGGATTGTGTGTTAAAATGGCAAGCAACGGGAAGGTCAGGGCCCTGATTGCGCACAGACCGAAGGTGCACAGCGAAGCAATCATACAGTTCACGCTTGTTCTCTCCGATATGGAGGAAACCACAATGAGAACAGCAAATGCAATACACCAAATTGAAAGAGGTGCAGGTGAAACACTGCTTAACCTGGAATGAGTGTTTTGGACTTGGATGGTAAGCATAGAAGAGGTAAAGGGGTTGGTGTTACTCCTTCTGTGATTGCATGGGAAGGTACTATGGAAGACGAGAGATGTGTTGGATATAGTGGAGGAGTGGAACTATGTTATCCCGGAGGGAATGGTCTCTGTGGAATGCTGACAGAGGGAGTGAAAGGAAGATGTGTTTGGTGGTAGCATCACGCTGGAGTTGGCGAAAATGGTGGAGGATTATGCTTTGCATGTGGAGAGTGGTGGGTGAAATGTGAGATCAAGGGGGGGCTGTATCCTTGTTCTGGGAGGGAGGGGAGGGTGTGAGGGCCGTGGCGCAGGAGATGGATGGTATCAAGGGCCCTGTCGACAACTGTGCATGGGAAACCATGGTTGAGGAAAATTAGGTTATCGGTTATCTTCATCACACTATGGGATCCTCCTGTGCATAAATTGGCAGCCATGTTTCCGACATTGACTACGGTGATTACAATTCAAAAGTACTTCACAAAGCAGGTTGAGAGCTCTAGTGATCATGAAAGGCATTTTATGAGTGGAAAATCCCCCTTTCACCCCAGTTTCCCTCCCTTCATTCCTCCCTTCCGCTATGTTGCCCCATCCTGCCTTCCATGCTACCTTACTTCTGCCTTTCCTTCCTCCCTCCTGTCGACCTTCCTTCCTTCTAGTTTGTGTAGAGAAAACTCCCATGAACAGCAATGTGATGATGACTGGATAATCTGTAATGCCAGGTGGTCATGTGGTGGCGCAGTAGCATCCCTCTCTAATTGTGAACCAGAAGCTCCAGGGTCAAGTACCACTTCAGAACATCCTTTGTTGTCTAACCAAATAAACAAAATCAATTTAACTGAGGGATAACTCAAGAGGGGCAGCTCCCTAAAAGGAGGAGGACTGTCTGAACCAAAGACAAAGCAGAAAGGAAACTTAAAACATCAAATGAAAATGTGATTAACGGGGTCAAAAATACACCCCAATCCCTGCGGTGTCCAGCGGGCACGGAAGGCATCAATTGTGCCCTCAGACACTGCATGTTCCTTTTCACTAGCCGCGAATATCACCACGGTAGAGGGGAAGACAGTCAGGTTGGACGACCCCCTCGATCACCCGCTGCCAGGACTTGTAGATGGCACACCTTGCCAGGCCCAGGAGCAGGTTCACGAGGAGGTCCTCATCTTTCAAGTCCCACTTCAGGACTTGATAGCCATGGAAGGTGTGTAATTAAACAAGTGGATTATTCTGTAAGTCCTTCCAATGTGGCAGGTGCTAAGAGTGGGAGAGTTTCCGGATCATCCATAGTGTAGGAGGCAACAGCAAACCACTGCATAATCATGGACAAATCCAATGGAAATTCATGGTTGCCAATGTCCTGTTTGGGCACGGTACCTGATAGAGGGGGGTTGAGGGAATCTATGGTAGAGATTATCAGCATAATGGAGGCAGCATCACAATCACAAGGAGCTCCCCAGGATGTGTGGCTGGGACCCTTTACAACCAGCAGGTTCAAGAGATTTTAATTTCCTCTGCCTGGAATCTGCAGAGAGAAATACCACCGCTCAGCCCCAACAGTATTTGTAAAGTATGTTAAAGGAGCCTCACCTTGAAAATCAAAACCAGCCTGAATTGTGTTTAATTTAATTCACATCCCTTCATTCTGTTCACGTCAGGGTTGATGCAATGAATGAGGTGGAGAGTATTGTGGAAGTGAATATCAATAAAGACAATCATTAGCCCAAGAAGACAAGTGCTTTTTCAGCATTGACTCTATATTGTACTTTGTTCCTACGTGATGGCAGGTTCATTAACTCTTCCATCCAATACCTCAATAGTCTTTGAGACTCCCTGTTGAAGTCCAAGTATTCAGCTCACGCTCACAATCACATATACACACTCTCTCACTCACACATATACATACATGCACACACAATCACATATACACACTCTCTCACTCACACATATACATACACGCGCACACAATCACATATACACACTCTCACTCACACATATACACAACTCTCTTACACATACGTACATGCACACACAATCACATATACACACACACATACATACACGTACACATAATCACATATACACACACACTCATACACACACAATCACAAATACACACTCTCTCACTCACACATACGCATACACTTTCACACACACACACATATACTCTCACACATACACTCACACACACACACACTCACTCACATACACACACATATACTCTGTCCCTCACACACACACACACACTTTCACACACACTCTCACTCATACACACACACACTCTCACACACACACTCTCTCACTCACACGCACACACACCCTCTCACTCACGCATACACACATACACTCTCACTCTTATACACACACATTCTCCTGGAGCATACAGGCAATCCCCAGTAAGATTTACTATCCCCTGTCTGCTGCTGAGTACCAGTGGTGTTGGGATATGGTCCTTAAATAGATACTAATTGCCCACTTAGGGTCTGAATTGACAGTGGGGTGGGAAGGCCATTTACAGGCCTTCCCACCAAAGACTTAATCAGGTCAGAAGTGAGAAGGTGGAAAGTTTGCACTCAAAGTAAAAGTCATGTATTTATTAGTCACGAGTAAGGCTTACATTAACACTGCAATGAAGTTACTGCGAAATACCCCTAGTCACCTTTGGCACTCGTTTGGATCAACGCACCTAACCAGCATGTCTTTCACATTGTGAGAGGGAACTGGAATACCCGGAGGAAACCCATGCAGACACGAGGAGAGCATGCAGACTCCATACAGACGGTGACCCAAGCTGGGAATTGAACCCAGGTCCCTAGCACTGCGAGGCAGCTGTGCTAACCACTGTGCTACCGCGCTGCCCACTCATCTCCCTCCCAGTTGATTAACTGAATCCATGCCACCAAACTTGCCACTAGGGAGAGCATTAAATTCTAGCCTGAGTCTTTGGTGAAGTGAAATCATTGACTTTATTCTCTTTTTGGAAGGTGTCACAGTATTAATAATGTAACAGTGACACAGGTCTATTAGATCATACAGGCTCAGTTGCTGTCCATTTTATTTGCACATGAAAAAAAATATACAGGGGATATTGAGGGTGGGATTCTCCTGCCGCGCTCATCTGAAAACTGGAGATTCCCACCCGACCTTTACATGGTCAGCCCCCCTTCTGCTAGAACTCCAGTGATGGGCAGGATGGGAGAATTCCGGCCTCAGTGTTTCCTACATTACACCAATGACTGCACTTTAAAATGCACTTGATTAGCTGTGAAGCACTTTGAGATGTCTGGTGCTCATGAAAAGTGCTTTATGAATGCAAGTTTTTCTATTTTGTTTCCAGAGCATTACATTTAAGTTGACTCAATTCCTTTATATTGGAAACAAACGCCTGTTCTTCCAGATTCTCACTGCAAGTTCTGAAAGAGGTTGGGCTTTCTGGTGAAATATATTCTTTTCCCCATTAAAAGTCCCTGGATTACAAGGATGCTTTTCATTGTATGTTCGAGTGTATCACTCGAAGATGTTGTTAGTCATCAGTTTTGAGCTTCAAACCAATGATGGTGCCTTAACCTTGTGACAACGATGGCGATTATAAACTACAATTTACAATCGACCTTCAGCTGCTTAATGTTTATGGGACAAACAGCCTTCTGAAAGCAACAGTTAATTCACAGCCACTTGTGCACACTCCATTGCCAACATACATTTATTTGTCTTGTTACACACTGTATCCTAATGTTTATGACTGATCATAGAATTAACTCCTCAAAAACATACACAACCCCCTTTAGAGGCAACTAATGATTAGATGTTGGAGCCAAGGCTCCAGCAGCAGAGTTAGAAAATTTGTCTCTGAGCTTTGAGTCAAGTGCTCAGAGTCTAATGTAAGGACACCAGGGCTGGAGGTCTCCGGCCTCCCAGCCAAATGTTTCCTGCTGACGGGAGGTGTCAGGTGGTTTGTTAGCGGCGGGATTCTCTGGTCCCACTGCTATCAATGGGAATTCCCATTGACATCACTCCATGCGGGCGGGAAACCCACTTGAGCAGCTGGAGAATTCCGGCCACGATTTTTATGAGCAGTGTGCAAGAAATGCAGATGCGTGTGGGGCGGGTTGGGGAGGGGAGTGGGGGGAGGTGGCGGTGGGGGGGAAGGAAGGGAGGGAAGGAGGGAGCAGGGTTTTGTATCGCGATGGCAAAGGTCTCGCCACCCATTGGGAGACTCTGTCTTGTCTCTTTGGGGGAAGGTTTGCAGAATCACGAGTCCACCTGGCGCATCTGCCAAAAGATCAGGACCCCAAGGGCAGGAAATCCCACCCCAGCAGCCCTTTCTGCTCAGCTAGGCACACCGGGGAGGCTTTGGCTGTTACGGGAAATACGCTAACTGGAGACTCAAGATTGAGCAGCGATGCAGACCAGAGGTAAGTGATGGCAGAGTGGGGGTTGCACATTGGCATCAAGGGCCGGGTGTGGTTCTCAGTGGGACACTGAGTGCTGTGGAGTGAGGCCAAGTGGTCCCACCCCTGCAGCTGGGGAGCAGGGCTAGATTCAGACCAGGGTTCACGCATGTGCAATTCGCAGAGGTAGCAGGCTCGTTAAACCACAGGTGCCTTCATTAATGGAACATTTTTGGGAAGAACAGCATTGTAGAACCTGAAGTGTGCAGAATGGGACAAGTAAGAGGAGGCCTGAACTTGGTGAATGTGTTTGGATAACCAGGGTACCCATTTGGATAGAATCCCAAGGCAGCTTCAGGAGAGACGATCTGTAGTGGATCCAGGCAATCTGGGAGGCTGGAATTGATCCATGCCATGACTAACCTTTCAAAGCACTTCATGATTATGGATAACAGAGCCACTGGGCGATAGTCATTAAGGCACATTGCCTGGGTTTTTTTTGGTACAGAGATGATGGTCATCTTCTTTAAGCAGATAGAGACCTCAGATCAGTTTAAGGAGACGTTAAAGATGTCTGCAAATAGCTGCGCCAGCTGTTCCGCACAGGATCTGAGCGCCCATCCAGCTTACTTTCCATGGGATAACATTGAAGAAGGCTGATCTGACATCTGCGACGGTGGCCTCGGATACTGGTCCTCTCTCTGACTTCTTGCTCAAAATGGGCATAGAATGCCTTGAGCTCTTGGGGAGGTTGCATTGTTGATAGTGGGGGATTCAACAATGGTAATGCTATTGAATATCTAAGGATGATGGCTAGATTCTCTCTTGTTGGAGATGGTCAATGTCTGGCACATGTGTGGTGTGAGTGTTACTTGCCACTTGTCAGCCCAAGCCTGGATATTGTCCATCTCTTGCAACATATGAATGTGGACTGCTTCAGCATCCGAAGAGTTGCGAGTTGTGCCGAACATTGTGCAATTATCAGCAAAACATTCCCACTTCTGACCTTATGATGGAGGGAAGGTCATTGATGAAGCAGCTGATGATGTTTGATGGTCTTGAGACTGAAATGGTTGACTTACAGCCGCCACAACCGTCTTCCTTTGTGCCAACCAGTGGAGGGGTTTCTGCCGATTCCTATTGTCTCCAGTTTTACTAGGGCTCCTTGATGCCCTACTGGGTCAAGTGCTGCCTTGATATCCAGGGCAGTCGCTCACATTTTGCTTGTGACCTTCAGCTGCTTGAACCAGGCTGTAATCAGGTCAGCAGCTGAGTGACCCTGGTGGAATACAAACTGAGCATCAGTTATTGCAGGTTATTGTTAAAGAAATAGCACTTGATAGCACTGTTGATGACACCTGTCACTTTGCTGATGGTCAAGGGTAGACTGATGGGCAGTAATTGATTGGGTTGGATTTGTTCTGCTTTTTATATGCAAGGAATAACAGGGCAATTTTCCACATTTCTGGGTAAATGCCAGTGTTGTCGGTGTACTGGAGCAGCTTGGCTGTCAAAGAGCTGTCCAACTAACAAGGAACTGTCAAGCTGTCAAGGAGATGTCAAGGAACTTTCCAGTTGTCAAACCTGTCAAAACTATCCAGTAAGTATCAAAGTTGTCAAGGATCTCTGCAAGGATACTAGGTGATTTGATATGTAGGGTGTAAGGGCAAAGGGCGGTGGGTGGGGGCTAGAGTTGGCATGTGTTAGCACTGAGTGGATAGTGGGGGAAATAGTGTTCATAAGGGGCACCAAGGTGGTATGGGGGCATGGGGTCAAATGGGGGGATCTGAATTGGCTGCAGGATTTGGGGGTCATGGCAGGACAGGTGGGAAATATGGGGGAGCAGATGGGGAGCATGGGTTTGCATATATCGGCGTAGATCAGGCATAGGGAGTGCGAAGAGGTGAGGGCTGAATGTCTTTAGATAGATTCTTGATAAGCAAGGGATGAAAGATTATTAGGAATAGGCAAGAACGTGAAGTTAAGATTATACTTAAGTTGGCCATGATCTTTTGAATAGCGGAAGAGACATAGTGACACATTGGTTGGCACTGCTGCCTCACAGCTCCAGGTTCAATTCTGGCCTTGGGTGACTGCCTGTGTAGAGTTTGCACGTTCTCCCTGCATGGGTTTCTGAATGATCCGGTTTCCTCCCACACTTCAAAGATGTGCAGGTAAAGTGGATTGGCCACGCTAAATTATCCCTTAGTGTTAGGGGGATTAGCAGGGTAAATATGTAAGGTTATGAGGAAAGGATCTGGGTGGGATTGTTGTCGGTGCAGGCTGGATTGGCCTCCTTCTGGGCTGCAGGGATTCGAATCTATAATTCATTCTATAATTTGCATTTTCATTCCCTCTCCCCTCACTGGTTGAAAATTCAGTTTGTGAGTCGACATTTTTAAAGGTTGGGTTTGCTGAGCCGAGAAATGTCCCAGTTCAGCCAACCCAAGCCGGGACCATAAAGCTGGGCCTTCGTTTCCAGAGAAGATTTTTGGATAGCAGTCAGGGTCAGTATATGCAACTGATGGATCCTTCTCAATGCCCCCCTGGGCCTGGGGAGTCAGTTGTTGGCAATCCACCTGCGTCCAGGGAGTGGGATAGTTTGATCTTGGGATTGGACATAGCTCAGCACAACATTGAGGGCCGAAGGGCCTGTATTGTTGTAATGTTCTATATTCTATGTTCTTGGGTAGCCTAGATAAGGACAAGGGACCAAACGTGGCATTGTACCAGAAGGCGCAGTTACCATTGTTGCTATGAATTACTTTTGCCCAATGTTACAATTGATTCAGTGGGGGAAGTAGTCACCTGGTTGCCAGTTGCTTCTGAATGCACTCACCGTATCGGACTGGCCCAGTGCATCAAGCAAAACTACTGCTGACAAGTATTTGTAAACAACTGCTTTTAAAAGTAATTTACAAGTGCTTTTGAAGGACAGATAAAAATGTGCACGTTTTGTCTTTTTTTACATGTGGTAAGCAGAAGGAAATGCTACAGTGACTGAACATATTTTCCCTCAGGCATCTTTATGGGAACTTTTGAGAGAATTGGTCCATGGCCATTTTATTCATAATCTGGAAAGACAGGTTGTATGGATTGGCCTCTTTTAGGTAAAGACAGGTTGCATGGATTGGAGGCAAGAATATTGTCCATGCCATCTGCTTGGCAAGGCATCAGAAAAAAAAATTGATACATATAAATTGAATACTTTTCCCTTTAAGTCTTCTTTAGAAACATGTTACTGGTGAATGACTGCAGTACAGAAGGAGGCGATTCAGCTCTGTGTCCATGCCTGCTCTTCTGCTTCAGCAAGTCAGCTAGTTCCACGTTCCCCCCAGTACTCCATATTTTTTTCTTGTTGGATAATTATCCAATTCCCTTTCGAAAGCCATGATTGAAGCTGCCTTCAGCACACTCTCTTGGGTGAGTGTCTGTGTGGAGTCTGCACATTTCCCCGTGTCTGCCTGGGTTTCCTCCACATGCTCTGATTTCCTCCCACAGTCTGAAAGACGTGCTGGTTAGGTGCACTGGCCGTGCTAAGTTCTCCCCCAGTGTAGCCAAACCGGTGCCGGAGTGCGGCGACTGGGGGATTTTCACAGTAACTTCATTGCAGTGTTAATGTAAGCCTACTTGTGACAATAATAAATAAACTTTAGAATGTTAAACTCTGGCAGTACATTCCAAACCCTAACAACTCACTGTGTAAAACATTTTTCCTTGTGTCACCTCTGTTTCTTTTCCCAATCCCCTTAAATCAGTATCCCCTGATTCTCCAGCCTTCTGCCAATGGGGACAGTTTCTCCATTGCTACTCTGTCTGGACTTGTCCTGATTTTGACCAACTCCTCTTTAACCTCTGTAGGGAGAAAAAATACACCGCTTTTCTTTCTCTCAATCCAGCCCACTGCCTTCACTTTCTTTTCTTCCCTGATCTGACCCCCCATTCATTAATCCTCCTTCTCAACCCTTCCTTTTTCTTTACTCAATCCTTAAGTTTTAGCATGAAAGCAAAATACCGCAGATGCTGAAATCTGAAACGGAAACAGAAAATGCTGGAAAGACTCAGCAGGTCTGACAGCACCTGTGGGGAGAGAACAGAAGAGCCAACATTTTGAGTCTTGGTCAGAGCTCCCCAGGTCTTCAGCTCTGACTGAGGAAAATGTGGGTGATCTGATTAGTAAGTTTGAGGATGGCACAAAGATTGGTGGAGTTGCTGGGGTTGTCAGAGGATAGAAAAGGATGTAGATAGATTGGAGACTTGGATACAGAAATGGCAGATGGAATTTGATCCAGCCAAATGCATTTTGGAGGATCAAATTTAGGTGTGAATTATACTGTAAATGGCAGAACTCTTTGGAACAGTAACATACTGAGGGATCTGGGCGTGCAGGCCCACAGTTCCCTAAAAGTGGCAACATGGGTGACCAAGGTGATTCAGAAGGAATATGGCATGCTTGTCTTCATTGGTCGGGGCATTGAGTGCACGAGTTGGCAAATCATGATGCAGCTATATAAAACCTTAGTCAGGCCTCATTTAGAGTATTGCGTGCAGTTGTGGTCACCACACTATCAAAAGGATGTGGAAGCTTTGGAGAAAGTGCAAAGAAGGTTCACCAGAATGTTACCTGGTCTTGGGAGTGTTGACTCTGAGGTGAGGTTGAATAAACTAGGATTGTTTTCACTGGAGAGACTGAGCGAAGACCTGATAGAGGTCTACAAAAATCATGAGAGACATAGACAAGGCGAATAGTCAGAGGCTTTTTCCCAGGGTGTGAGTGTCAATTACAAGGGGCACAGGTTCAAGGTGAGAGGGGGACAGTTTAAGGGAGATGTGCGGTGACGTTTTTCATGCAGAGAGCGGTGAGTATCTGGAATGTGCTGCCAGAGGAAGTGGTGGAAGCAGGCACATTAGCAGAGGCATCTGCATGGATACGTGAATAGGGAGGGAATAAAGGGATACAGATATGGTAAAGGCAGAAGTTTATTTTTAGCTTATTTAGGGCATCATGATCAGTGCAGGCTTGGAGAGCTGAAGGGCCTGTTCTTGTGCTGTATTTTTCTTTGTTCTTTGCTCTTATTGGAAGTTCAGGACTAAGTTGTCACTATCTTAAAAAAAAGGAAGGCTTTCCAAAGAGTCTGTGTTATTTTCACTACAAGGAACTCATGTGCATCAATTTTTATAACGTGCTGAATATATTTAAACAAACAAGCAAGTCTTTCCCCGGGTGCCTAAATGTGATGCCACAGCAAAACTTTAATCGAGCACTGATGGATGCTAAATTGGCAACGCTACAGGAGAAGCCTACGTGTGTGATTATCGTCAGAACTTTAACTTGCACACTGGTGCAGTAATAGTTCTGCTTTTGAGGTTGAGCTGAAATGTTTTTGAAGCAAAGAGAACATTATTCCACAACTGACTTATGTTCAGTGCCAAGCACAGGCTGAAAAGTGGGAGAGTGTTGGCTTTTTCAGTCAAATCTTAGAAGCATAGAATCCCTACAATGCAGAAGGAGGCCATTTGGCCCATCGTGTCTGCACCGACTTTCTGATTGAGCATCTTATTCAGGCCTATCCCCATAGCACCCACACATTTACCATGGCCAATCCCCCTAACCTAGGCATCTTGGTACACTAAGGGCCAATTTAACATGGTCAATCCACCTAAACTACACATCTTTGGAATGTGGGAGGAAACCGGAGCGCAAGATTGGGGGAGGAAGTACAAACTCCACATGGTCAATCAAAGCTGGAATTGAACCCGGGTCCCTGGCACTATGAGGCAGCAGTGCTAACCACTCTGCCACCCTGCCATCCACTGTACTGCCTCATTCAAAAGATAGCGTTTCCAAGTGTGCGGCACTCCCTCAGTACTGCATTAGCGTTGCAGCCTGGGTGCCAAGTGGTCATCTTTACGTGTGAGCCGAGGCAGTTATTTTTAACCCTGGGAGCACACACCATCTGTGCCCCGATCTCATCTTGGCTCAGTGTTCAACTGCGAATGCTTTGCGGTAAACGGCACTATGAGTGACAACAGCAACCCAACCTGATTTCCACAGATGCTGAGACTATATCTGCCCTCATTGCCATTCCTGTTGACCCAGAATAGACCGAAGGCCAAACCTTGGTCATTCCCAGTCTAAATGGCTAAATCTTACAACATGCAAGGTATTTATGAAGTGAGTCTGAATTTGTATCCTGTAAATAAGATTAGATTATTCTCCTGCTTTTTATATTGATCTCACTGAAATGATTTTTTTTTGTTTCCCTTTGCTTCTCAGATGGATTGGTGAGATCACATCCTCATATAGCCTATTGCCAGACAATGAGAATCACAATGTTTCGAACTAATGAAGAACAACCTCCTGAGTTATCTTTGTATTTGGTGTTAGTGGTAAAAATGGCTGATCCAGACTTTCATCTCCACAACACAGAATCATACAGCTCAGAAGGAGGCCATTTGGTCCATTTTTTTCTACCCCACCAGTTTAAATCCAGCATTGATGGGTTGCCAGCAATGCTGTTCTCCTAGAAATTGTTGCAATTTATTTTAGTCGTTTAATGGATTTTAAAAATGCAGATTATTGGTGTTCCTACAATTAAGGAATGCATTTCTTGTCTATATTAGGGTCAATGTATGTCCCTCGTCATGGGTTTCATTAAAGCAGGTCAGAACTTTCCATTCTGGGGACTGGTCCAGAGGTCCATAAAGTCCAATGGTTGGTGGGAAAGTTGATGTGATTCCCGCTGGGAACGTCAGATCTGTTTGGATCATGTGCGATCTTTGCTTTAAGTATGGTGTCAGGACTTTTGGCCCTTGAGGTAATGCCAGAACAGGCGATTTCCTGCTTGCTTCTCCACAGGATTGGCAGAGTTCCTCACTGAGACATACATTCGCTCAGTACAGGCCAGGGGCTCTGCACTGCTCCTCCAGAGTCCTTACAATTGCAGCTAGAACCGGGAAATCTGGCAGATGTGAGCAATAACATGTCGCAGCATGGAAGGGTTCTTCTTTCGTTGCCTTTTGTTAATCTAAGTTTAAGTTTATTTATTAGTGTCATAAGTAAGCTTACATTAACACTGCAATGAAGTTACTATGAAAATCCCCTACTTGCCACACTCCTGCATCTGTTCGGATACACAGAGGGAGAAATTAGCATGGCCAATGCACTTAATCACATGTCTTTTTGGACTGTGGGAGAAAACTGGAGCACCCGGAGGAAACCCACGCAGATACTGGGAGAACATGCATACTTTGCACAGGCAGTGACCCAAGCCAGGAATCAAACCTGGATCCCTGGCACAGTGAGGTAGCATTGCTAACACTGTGCCACCATGTCACTCATCTCTAAATAGGAGCAGTGCTAGTGATACACCAATGGTCGGGCTAATACTCACTGTTGCAGTGGTCAATACTTGCCAGCCACTTGAAATAATAGGGACCCCGTTGTCACTTGCTGCTCAGGCCCTGCTCTTCCTGGCCCTGTGCCAACTGGCTGCATGTGGGTCCTCCATCTTCTCACCTGAATGTGAGCCATTCCCAAGGCAGGATTCCCTGCAGGCTGCATCATTAACCCCTCAGTGGATGTGTGAACAAGTTGAAGTGATTTTAGTCACTAAATTTTAAGCATGCCCTTGATAGGTTTCTCTCAATTTCAAAGCCAGCAGGAAGTCAAAAGGCCTCCAACAAGAAATGACATCCCCACACCAGCTCTTCCAAGTAAAGGACATTCCAAGGTGGGTGGGGCCTATTCACACATGAATGCGCATAGAAACATTGCTCTTTGACTAAGGTAATAAGAACCATGTGCTTTTCTGCTTGTCTCCACTACCCTCGGGACCCTGGAAAAAGAGGGCGAGACCATTGACTTGGCAGTATAGAAGGACTAACCACATGATCCCTTGTTAGTCATGACCATTTACCTGGAAGGATGGATGTTTGGAGTCATGGATTGGCTGCTCTCCGCCCCAGTGGCAGCATTCCACCCCCCTCCGTCCCTTCATCCCGTCCTCTGACTGAAACTGATGGAGCACGAACAGCAATTCTCTACCTTGCTGGAACCTAATGTTCTGAGAACCATGAGTTGTGAACAAATTTGCTGCAATGCGGGCTTCACCTCAGAGAGGACAGCATAAGATCTTCGATGTCCAGTTGCCTCATGAGTGTTAGAGGGCCCCTTTAGTCGGCCATTTGTGCTGACCTTGCATTCCAACCAGCCGAAATAGACCCCTCCCACCTTAGGGGAGCTCATTGACCGATTAATTGCGCGGTCAAGATCCATTTGGAGAAATGGTGCACCACATGATTCAAACACACCTCACCCTGCCCTCTCCGTCATTCACCAACTTCCATCCATCACCCCGACCCAGCCAATATCACCATTCCCCTCTCCTCTGTCACTCTTGAACCTCCCTGTTACCCTGAACCTCTATCAACACCTACCTCTGCATGTCTTTCCTCCTCTCAGAGCCAATGCCCTTTTCTATGCCTTCCTTGCCTCCTCCTGTTTTCTGAGCCATCTGAATTGTACCCCTCTGCGACTAACCTGATGAGCCCTTCATCCACCAGACTCCCAGCCTGAAGCTGCCACTCCTCTCTCTGATTGTGACTGTTCCTTCCCGTCACTAGAGCCCTGAGTTGTCTCCTGCCACCCGGACTCACTGCCGACACCACTGACCTCACCCTTTAAGATGCTCCCGCCCACACCACCCTACCCCTCATCCCTTCCCTGGACACTCCAAGCCCCCAGCGCCCCTCCCCAGAAACTTACATCCTTTGTCCAGCTATGACGGAGAGGCAATGGCCTTGTGGTATTATTGCTAGACTATTAATCCAGAAACTCAGTTCATGTTCTGGGAACCCAGATTTGAATCCCACTATTACCGATGGTGGAATCTGAATTCAATAAAAAAAAATTTGGAATTAAGAATCATTTGATGACCATGAAACCGTTGTCAGAAAAACCCATCAAGTTCACTAATGTCCTTTAGGGAAAGAAATCTGCCGCCCTTACCTGGTCTGGCCTACACGTAACTCCAGATCCACAGCAATGCGGTTGACTCTCAAATGCCCTTGGGCAACTAAGGGTGATCAATAAATGTTGGCCACCCAGAGACGCCCCATGTCCCATGAATGAATAAAACATAAACTCCACTCTACTTCCTTAGACATCCTAGCCTTTGCCTGCCTCCCTTCTCCAACCTTGGCTCAGCGTTTGCAAAAGACTCTCAGGTGAAGTTGTGTGAGGCCCTAGAATGAGAATGCAATGTCTATGGACCTGAAAGACTTTGATGAAGTGAATTTCACCATATGCACTTATATACAGTTGAAGACAGACAGTTCTGATTATTTGTGGGTGAGGCACTTAATTTGGAGGGGGGGAATGTTATTCCGGCAACTTGGCTTTTTAGTGAGAAATCATAAGATGCAAATGTTTGATTTGATTTGATTTGATTTATTATTGTCACATGTATTGGAACACGGTGAAAAGTATTGTTTCTTGAGCACTACACAGACAAAGCATACCATTCATAGAGAAGGAAAGAGAAAGTGCCAAATGTATTGTTACAATCTAGGGTGTAGAGGAAGATCAACTTAATGCGAGGTAGATCCATTCAAAAGTCTGATAGCAGCAGGGAAGAAGCTGATCTTAAGTCGGTTGGTACGTGACCTCAGACTTTTGTATCTTTTTCCCAACGGGAGAAGGTGGAAGAGAGAATGTCCGGGGTGTGTGAGGCCCATAATTATGCTGGCTGATTTGCCGAGGCAGTGGGGAAGTATAGAAAGAGTCAGTGAATGGGAGGCTGGTTTGCGTGATGGATTGGGCTACATTCATGACCTTTTGTAGTTGCTTGTGGTCTTGGGCAGAGCGGAAACCATAGCAAGCTATGATACAACCCGAAATAATGCTTTGTATGGTGCATCAGTAAAAGTTGGTGAGAGTTGTAGCTGCCATGCCAAATTTCCTTAGCCTTCTGAGAAAGTAGAGGCGTTGGTGGGCTTTCTTAAATGTGATGCCTGATATAGATCAGCGGAAAACCTGGCCCGCCTTAAACCTGCCATCATGCCAAATTCCGTCCTCCAGCCTGACACGATTTCGGCATTAGTCGGAGCAGAAAATTCCACTCGTTGCATCTGAGGTAATTGCATTGAAATCAAGATAGTTTAACCTATATGAGAAGGTAATTGCAGTATATTACAGTGCATTAAAATCCCAAATTATCTTGAAATATTTTCAAATGAATTGAGGATAATAAGGGATGCATCGGTGACATATAAATAAGGGAGGGAGATTAAGATATGCCTTTAATTATAAAAAGGTAATTATTTTCAATTCTTGTCTCCATTTACAAAAACAAACTACAAAGTAAGCTGATTACACTAAACCAATTGTAATAAATTACAGCGCATGGAAATAATCATAATGCGAAGTCAAAATGATCTGACATTGGCATAGAATTCCTACAGTGCAGAAGGAGGCCGATGGTGATGGAAGAAGTCTGAAGAACATCTTACTCAGGCCCACCCTCACTTTATCCCCATAACCTCTCGCATTTATCATGGCCAGGCCCCCTAACCTGCACATATTGGGACATTAAGGGTGGGATTTTACAGCCTCGCTCACCCAGAAACTGTAAAATCCCACCCAAGATCACCAGGCCTTCCCATGCTCCGCTCCTCGTCCGCTCCGATTCCCGGGATGGGCGGGCCATTAAAATTCCAACCCATGGGGCAATTTAGCATGGCCAATACACCTAACCTGCACACCTTTGAACTGTGGGAAGAAACCAGAGCACCTGGAGGAAACCCAATGCAGACACAGGAAGAATGTGCAAACTTCACACAGGCTGTGACCCGAGGCTGGATTCGAACCTGGGCCCCTGCAGCAGTGCTAACCAAAGTGTCACCGTGTCTCTTTTGGTGATTTCAAGAAACTAATGGTCACTTGCTGACATATGAGCAGGTTACAGGGCTAGAATTGCCAGATGATTCATGAAAAATAAACTGGTTTATTTCAGTGAGAAAAACAGAAAGGTTTTGCGTGCCTTATTATGAATGTGCAGATTAGGTGGAAGCAGGAATGTTGACGCTGTTCAAGGGATATCTTGATAGACACATGAACAGGAGGCGAACAGAGGCATAGAAATCACAGGCCATGATAAATGCAAGAGGTTATGGGGATAAAGTGGGGGTGGGTCTGAGTAAGATGTTCTTCAGGTTCCTTCCATCACCATTGGCCTCCTTCTGCAGTGTATTGGCATAGGCTTGGTGGGCTGAAGGGCCTGTTCCTGTGCTGTACTGTTCTTTTTTCTTTGAATGTTAAAGCAAATATTATTTATTAATGGTGTACAAAACCAATTCCAATCTACACATCAGTATAAAAAAAATGCAGTCCGGGACCTTGCCTGTGTTGGCTAATCAAATTGCAAGCAGATTGACCTGTTTGAGGTCTACTTGGGCTCTTGGCCGTCAGAAGAAAGCCATTTACTGCCTGAATGGTGCGAAGAAGGTTCCTTTTATGTGATTCTCTGAAAAAAAATCTGTGGCAGCCACTCGAGTTAATGGCCCAGAATTTCCTGGATCGCTCCAGTGCCGAAATTCTGCAAGAAATTACACTGAATAATGCATGGAACTAATGCCCAAATTATGTGGATACGCATGGCAAAGCATAAAAAAAAGGCGTAAGAGATACCTAAATATCACACCAGTAACAGATAGGTAAACAAGTGGATTGCTGTCTTCTGCAATGATGGCTCACTCTCCTTGCCTCTGTTATCCCTCTTCTTTTTCCATTACCACACGCTCAAAGGTATGCTCTTTGGAAAGCACCCTTCCAGCTGTTTAGTTCTGAGTGAATGGGATTTAAGGACAAATCTTTGGCTACTCATTAATCTTGCAAATCCAGGAAACTCGTGTGAGCTGGGTCTTTTACTTTGATGGGTGAGTGGGTAGAGTGGGGCCATGTGAATGAATGACAAAGGGTTTCAGTGGACGTATCTCTGATGCAGCACAAATGATGAGGTCACAGCCTTGTCAGTGGTGGATCAGTTGGTGGCACCCCAACCTCTGGGTAATTACCAGCCATACCCATGTTGTACACCTCTTAATCTTTCTAACAGCTACATTTTGGTGCTCCCCCAACTTTCACAGCTGAGGTGGAGGTGGCCTGCTGACTGCTACAGCCTGTTGTCTGTGATGACCTTGGCGAGCATTCTCTGGGGTTGGGGAGAGGGGGTGATACCTGAAGGGTCCCGACCCAATTTCAGGGTCCTGCTGTGTATGACACCTGTACCCACCTTGGTTTGTGGAGCTGATGGGGGTCACAGGAAGAGGAGATTCAAATGGGCCAGGTATTCCCAGAATGACCTGGATGGATGCCACCCCCCACCCCTGGGCTGCTAAGCTGCTTGTCCACTTCCCCTATGTGTGTGTGAGGACCTCTGGCTGCTGCCTTGAGGTGAAGGGGCAGCTGGAGTGTGAGGAAGATCTTTCCCCTCTGGCATTGACAGTAATGGATGCTGGAGGTGCCTCAGTGATGGAGTGCAGCTCTCACAGCAGTGCCGGATCCATGTCCTGGACCAAGGTGGCCATGGTGTCGCCATCCTACTAGCAGTGACCTCAATGTGCTATCACCTCGGACTGAAGGGGACAGACTCCTCCAAGATGCTTAGCTATCTGAGGAAAGCAGCATACATCCCTTCCTAATGTTCCTGAGCACAGTGTGTGACACAGTGGTTAGCATTGCTGCCTCACAGCACCAGACAACTGGATTCAATTCCTGCCCAGGGTGACTGTGTGGAGTTTGCATGTTGTCCCCGTGCCTGCATGGGTTTCCTCTGTGTACTCCAATTTCCTCCCACACTCCAAATGTGTGCAAGTTAGGTAGATTGGCCATGCTAAATTGCCTCTTAGTGTCACAGGATGTGTAGGTTAGATGGATTGGCCATGGTAGGTGTGTGAGGTTTTATGGATAGGGAAGGGAAAGGGCTTAGATATTTTGTCAGTTGGTTGATGCAGGCTGGACTGGCCGAATACTCTCTGATTCTATGAGCTTGTCTTTACAACTCGAACAACTGAACCATGACCAAGTCCAGAGGCTCATCATCTGACTGGGACTCAGCAGATTCCTGGCCTCCAGTTGTCCTTGGAGTGTCAGCACCCTGGAATGGCTCTGCCTCTGTCTGCTGTGGATCAGGCAGTGCGCTGTGCAAACCAGATTGTGACCCCAAGGCTACTCAAGAGCTAGGTCCCACTGAGGTGTGTGTCTCTGTGTTCGTGGAGGGTGTGGGTGAGCGCTGTGATGAGGTTTCCATAAGGGTGTCCTCAGGATCTTCTTCGAAGGTACCTTTGGGGCTTGAGTAGAGGGCCTGGTTTATGTGTGTAAGACAGTTAATTAATTCATTGCAGGGGAATGTGAGACAGGAGACATCATTCACAGTGTGGATGTCCGATGGATGTTGCCATGTAGGATCCTTATTTGGTTGAGTAGTGTGATCTCCCAGTCAGCACAGGAACGGTCAACACACTCGCTGATCAATTGGATAGTTCCATTCTCCAAATCAGTCAGGACCTGCTGTTTGAGCATTCCACGCCCTGTTTGGGATCCTTCCCTTGTGTTATGAACCAGCTTCCATAGAAACTAGAAGCAGGAGTTTGCCATTTGACCCTTCGAGCCTGCTCCGCCATTCATCTTGATCATGGCTGATTATCAAGTTCAATATCCTGATCTGTCCTTCCCACCATATCCCTTGATCCCTTTAGTCTCTAGAGCTATATCTAATTTCTTCTTGAAATCAGACAACATTTTGGCCTCAACAACATTCTGTGGTAGTGAATTCCACACATTCACCACCCTCTGGGTGAAAAAATTTCTCCTCATCTCATTTCTAAAAGCTTTACCCTTTATCCTCAAACTATGACCCCTAATTCTGGACTTTCCCACCGTCGGGAACATTCTTTCTGAATCTGCCCTGTCTGACACTGTTAGAATTTTATAAGTTTCTATGAGATCCCCTCTCACTGTTCTAAACTCCAGTGAATATAATCCTAACCGATTTAGTCTCTCCTCATATGAGAGACTTGCCATCCCAGGAATCAGCCTGGTAAACCTTCACTGCATTCCCTCTATAGCAGAGACATCCTTTGTCAGATGTGGTCACGAAAACTGCACACGGTACTCCAGGTGTGGCCTCACCAATGCCCTATCTCTATACTGAAATCCTGTCGCTATGAAAGCTAACATACCATTTGCCTTTTTTATTGTATGCTGTACCTGCGCACTTACTTTCAGCGACTGATTCTCGAGGACACCAAAGTCTCACTGAGTCGCCATCTTTCTCAATTTACACCCATTCAGGTAATTACCTATCTTCCTATTATTGCTACCAAAGTGGATAACCTCACATTTAGCTTGACCTAGGAAGACAGATGGAGAGAACATAAGCAAGGCGCTTTCCAGAGCAGGATACCCAGGATGTGTGGCTCGTGAGTGATGCCGTGGATGGTATGAGAAAATGATCTCCAGAGGAGATGAAGGTGTGTGTCAGGGATTGAACAAGCAGTGAGGGAGATCCCTGTGGCTGTGTGATGAGTTTGTGAGTTGAGAGTGAGAGTGTGACTTACCCTGGCAGAATAGAGGAGATGATCCACCCAGTTCCTGCACTGGGTGCTTGTCCCTTCTTGTAGGGTGTTGGCCCTTAGTACCACTGCCACTGCCTTCTGTGCTTAATTGGTCACCTTGGCTGAGGTTCTTTGCCCAGAGGCGGGGTAGAGAACTTTGCAGTGGGCCTCTACTGTGGCCAGTAGGTGCTTGGGAGAGGTGTCACAGAATTACTCTCCATATACCTGGCCAATACTCCCTGCTTGTACACTCATGCCAACACCAGAATGCCGGCTGATACAGGTTGCACCAGAAGTCTGCGCATGTGCTGCAGTTGTCTCCTTGGATGCAAAATGGCAGTCATTGTGCCGAAAACCAGGTGCTAGGCCCAATTTCATGGTGCAACTCTTTAATATTTTTCATTATCATCAGCTTTGTTTATTCATGAATATATAAAAACACATTGAGAAATATGAAATGACTTCCTCACAGTTCAAATCTGGCCCCCCTAGGAGCATGAACGAGGAAACATAATTCATTTATATTAAAATGCTGTACCGTATTCCCCATGGTGAAGGTAAAATACTGTGGATGCTGGAATCTGAAACAAAAACAGAAAATGCTGGAAAATCTCAGCAGGTCTGACAGCAGCTGTGGAGAGCAACATTGGCTTCATTCCCTCTCCACAGGTCCTGTCTGACCTGCTGAGGTTTTCTGGTATTTCCTGCTCATAATCCTCATGACCTTTCTGAGTCAGGGTTTTGTAGATGCAAAGACTGTTCCTTACTTTATCAATTGTTAGCGATGTATGAACCGGTGGACCGATAAGGACTAAAGTCCATCTCGATAGGGCTTCGCCATTCTAGTATTTCCATGATAAATCCAATCATATCTCTGTCAGTGAGTTTACAATGGAGAGGGGCATGAGGTGAAGAAAAACCCCATCGAGGGAAAGCTTCGGGAGTCAAGAATCCAAACTCACCTGTTCCCCTGAAGATTGCTTGCCATATTTCAGTATCTTGAGACCATGATGTGGAGATGCCGGCGTTGGGGTGGGGTGGGCACAGTAAGAAGCCTCACAGCACCAGATTAAATCCAACAGGTTTATCTGGAATTACAAGCTTTCAGAGTACTGCTCCTTCATCAGGTGATTGTAAGTCAACCAGGTGCCATTAGACTTTTGAATGGACGTACCATATAGAATCATAGAATCCTTACAATGCAGAAAGAGGCCATTTGGCTCATTGAGTTTGCACCGACCACAGTCCCACCCAGGCCCTATCCCCATAACCCCATATATTTACCCTGTTAATTTCCTGACACTAGAGGCAATTTAACATGGCCAATCCATCTATCCCACACATCTTTGGACTGTGGGAGGAAACTGGAGCACCTGGAGGAAACCCACACAGACATGGGGGAATGTGCAAACTCCACACAGACAGTGACCCCAGGCCAGAGTTGAACACAGGTCCCTGACGCTGTGAGGCAGCAGTGCTAACCACTGTGCCACCATATTAAGCTGATTTTTTTCTGCACCCTCTCTGTAACCGTAACACTACATTCTGCACATTCTCTGTAACCGTAACACGACATTCTCCTTTCCTTCTCCCCAATTACTCCATCAACATTATGTCTTGTCTGTGTAGCGTGCAAGAAATAACAATTTTCACTGTATATCAATACATGTGACAATAAATCAAATCAACTCAAATGCCCATTTTACGTCTCAAATCTAGAAACTGGGTGATTGAAGTCAGCATATGAAAACATATTTGTTTTTGAAAATCATTCATAAAAAGTATGTATGCGCCTGCTGCAGTTTTCTGATACCGAGGAGATTTCTTTATGATCTGAATAAAAATAAATTACTGTGAATGCTGGAATCTGAAACCAAAAGAGAAAATGCTGGAAAAATCTCAGCAGGTCTGGCAGCCTCTGTAAGGAGAGAAGAAAGCTGACCAGACTGGGTCAGAATGCAAGGTGGAATATCAGATGAATCTGGGGCAGTTTTTTTCCCCCCCCCCACCACTGGCAGATCTGCCATGGTGGCACAGTGATTAATACTGCTGCCTCACAGTGCCAAGGTCCCAGGTTCAATTCTGGCCTTGGGTCACTGTCTATGTGGAGTTTGCATGTTGTCTGTGTGAGTTTCCTCTGGGTGCTCTGGTTTCCTCCCCACAGTCCAAAGATGTGTGGGTTAGGTTAATTGACCCTTGTATCAGAGGGATTAGTCAGGTAAATGTGTGGGTTACAGGAGTAAGGTCAGGGAGGACTTGTGTTTGGTGGGCTGAATGGCTTCCTTCTGTACTGAAAGGATTCTATGATCAAAGATTTATGTTATTAGAGCGCCAATTTAAGCTGAAAAAGCTTTGACAAAGGGTCACCTGCTCTCGAAACATCAGCTCTTTTCTCTCCTTAAGATGCTGCCAGACCTGCTGCGATTTTCCAGCATTTTCTCTTTTGGTAACCGATAACCTGTTTTTTTGCGCGATGTTGATTGAAGAATAAATGTTAGTCAGGACGCTAAGAAGAATTCCCCTGTTCTATGTTCGCAATTGTACCATGGAACCTTATATCTCCATCCAAAGAGGGCCTTGCTTCAGCACCTCTATAATCTGAGTTCAATGCAGCAACAACTGAAACAAGCGTGTGTAATTTATTTCTGTGTCACTGTACAAATTTGAAATATGTGGTGACGTAATGAAGACTTATGCATGTTAAAATAGATCGAGTGTAACCAACACAAGAAGTCCTTGGATCTAAAAGTTTACATAAGTTTTATATTTCAGGCCAGATGGTTTGCATTACTGCAATAAGCTGGCTGTCAAGAACTGATAATTAAGGCAGAGTTGTCCTTTCCAAACCTGTAAAGTATTGTAACCTCAGTATATTAATCTAGATTACTTTTTGCAGGAAAGCAGAAAGAAAAGCAACAAATTACTTCTGCCAATGTCTTTCAGTAAACACTGGACTGATTATAGACTGGAAATGATAGGCAAATGGGCTTGCTTCGCAAAACAGTGGCACCCTTGGGTCAGAATGCAAGGTGGGATACCAGATGAATCTGAGGCAGCTTTTTACCCCAGTGGCAGATCTAAAATTATATTATTAGGGTGGCAGTTTAAGTAAGTTTATTGGTCAGTATCACAAGTAATAACACTACAATGATGTTAATGTGAAAACATCACACTCCACCCATTCAGGTACATGGAGGGAGAATTTAGCATGGTCCAATGCACCTAACCAGCACATCTTCTGGACTGTGGGAGGAAACCAGAGAACCTGGAGCAAACCCAGGCAGACACAGGGAGAATGTGCAAACTCGGCACAGACGATAACCTAAGCCGGGAATCGAACCCAGGTTCCTGGTGTTGTGAGGCAGCAGTGCTAACCACTGTGCTACCATGCCATCCCGCTGGATGTTAAAGATGGGCAGGATGTTCTTGTCGTCTTCTGGCTGACATTCCTCCCTCAATTAATCCTACCAAAAAGTGATTAATTTGTCCTTTCTCCAGTTGTTGTCTGTGGCATTGCAAGCTGTGTAAAATTGGCTGCTGCATTTTTCTGTAAGAGAACAATGATTTCCCCACCAAATTCATCCTGTTTGAAGCACGTAAAGGTGTCTCTGAGAGGTGCAGTGAAGCAGGGAATTCTATAACTCAATAGTATTAAACACATGCAGCTACAAGCATGGATTTAAGATCAGCACCAAAATAATGAAAGGAGAAATTAGGTTTTTTTTAATGTGAAGAGGGGTATGCGGGGCATTGAATACTCTACAGGAAGCAATGAGCATTCAAGGATATCAAGCAGGAGCAGAAGCAGGCCATTCAGCCTCTCGAGCCTGTTCTGTCATTCCTTGGCTTAACACCACGGTGGAATGTGGAGACACAAAGAGTGGTGGCTCAAGTGCACAGAACGTTGCGATTATCCATCTGCACATATGTTGTCCATATGGGCAGCACAGTGACACAGTGGTTAGCATTGCTGCTTCACAGAGCCAAGGACTCTGGTTCAATTCTGGCCTCAGGTGACAGTGTAGAGTCTGCACGTTCTCCCCCATATCTGCATATGTTTCCTCTGGGCTCTCTGGTTTCCTCCCAAAGTCCTAAGATGTGCAGGTTAGGGGCATTGGCCATGCTAAACTGCCCCTTAGTGTCCTGAGATGTGTAGGTGAGATGTAACTGTGGGACCGTTGGTAAGCATGGGGCTATGGGGATAGGGTGGAGGAGAGGGCTGGGGTCGCTGTCAGTGAGTCAATGCAGATTCATAGAATCATAGAATCCCAACAGTGTAGAAAGAGGCCAGTTGGCACATCAAGCCTGCAAAAACAGCAATCCCATCCAAGCCCTATCCCCATATTTACCCTGCTAATCCCCCTGATTTAAGAGGCAACTTAGCATGGCCAATTCTATCCAACCTCTCTTCATAACTGAAATGTTCAATCACAGGCAAAATCATTGGCATAATATATGGAATCATAGAATCCTTATAGTGCAGAAGGAGGCCATTCAGCCCATCAAGTCTGCACTGACTCTTTGACAGAGGACACCACCCAAGCCCTTTCCTGTAACTCCACGAATTCACCCAGCTAATTCCCCTAACCTTCACATCTTGGGACACTGAGGGGCAATTTAGCATTGCCAATCCACCTAACCTTCACATCTTTGGACTGTGGGAGGGAACCAGAGCACTTGGAGGAAACCCAGGCAGACCTGGGGAGAATGTGCAAACTCCACACAGGCAGTCACACAAAACTGGAATGGAGCCCGGTTCCCTGGCACTTTGAGGCAGCAGTGTTAACCCCCTGTGCTACCGTGCTGCCCAAATGGACAATGGATGTGTCGGTGGGAAATCACAGCATTCTGTTCATATGAGCTGCCAATCCGTGTTCCACTGAAATAAAATTCACGAGACAGTGAAATGGGTTTCAGATTCACAATCCCTCAATTCAGAAGCACTCTCTTCGGTCTGTGGCACAGACTTTGAGAATCGGCCCCCCCGAGCCGCTTTTGCATTGCGATGGCGCCAGTTGTGCCTAATCCGATGTTCACAATTCCTCCACGGAGTAAAGTGTCAGAACTGCGCAGGCAGCTAGCAGCAAACGCAGCCATAAAAGAAGAGAAGGGTATGATGGTAGGCTGAGAATGGCGAAGGTGGAGAAGCGCCACGCAGGGTGTAGCCCGGGAGGGCTGAATGGCCTGATTACGTACTGTGAAGAGCTAAGTAATTCTAGTAAGCTGCTGAATGTATTCAAGAGGCGGCTGGATGTGGCACTTGGAGTGAATGGCATCAAAGATTATGGGGAGAAAGCAGGATTAGGCTATTGAGTTGGACAATCAGCCATGATTGTAATCCATGGCGGAGCAAGCTGGAAGGGCAAAATGGCCTCCTCCTGTTCCTATCTTCTATGTTTCTATGCTTGATCTCCAGTGTAAGTAACACTATCTAAGAACTAAATGGCACTCTTTATTGGAAAATTGATTCCATTGAGTGAGTGTAAAACTCTGTGAGGGACATAACTTACCACGTGTGATTGTTCAATAGTGATTCATTATTTAAGAAGTACTCCACGCTGAAGTTTACTGATTTTTGTTTTCCTAGACATCCATATCTGATGGAATGTCTGTCTGCAACTGCGCATTCCTGTTCTCTGCAACATTTTATTGGTAGATTTATTGAGTGTCATTTCATCTTAATGTGTGTTAAATGAACTGATGGACTGAGCTCTGTAATATGTTCCCCATGGCAATTCCTTAATAAATTAAGAAAAAAAGTCCTTAATAAAATGTGCTCAGCTGATGACATTTAAAATGGATCATGATTTTTTTTTAAAAAGTTAGCTGAGTGAAAAGCTGTACGAACTGAAATATGATTTGAATAAATAAACTTCTGAATCAAGTACTCTGGTTAGCACTGCCGCCTCACAGCGCCAGAGTTCCAGGTCCGGTTACTGGCTTGGATCACTGTCAGTGCGGAGTCTGCACCTGCTCCCCGTGTCTGCGTGGGTTTCCCTCCGGGTGCTCCGATTTCCTCCCACAGTTCGAAAGACGTGCTGGTTAGGGTGCATTGGCTGTGCTAAATTCCCCCTCAGTGTACCCGAACAGGTGTTGGAGTGTGGAGACTAGGGGATTTTCACACTAATTTCATTACAAGGTTAATGTAAGCCTACTTGTGACACTAATTAGTAAATTTAAACAAACTGAAAGACTTTAAACTCTGCTATGCAGTACAAGGTGATACAGAGTCCCAAAAAACAAGACTTGACCGAAAACGGAGACATCTTTAGAATGTGCCACGCATCAATGTTAACGGAAAACATTTTAAAAAAATTCTTGCTTTTTATTCCTTCAGGGATTGAGGGTGTCATTGGCCAGGCCAACTCTTATTGCCCATCACCAATTGACTCTTGAGCTGAGTAGTTTGGTAGGCCATTTCAGAGTCAACCACATTGCTGTGGATCTGGAGTCACATGTAGGCCACACCAGGTAAGGATTGCAGATTTCCTTCCCTAAAGGACACTAGTGAACCAGATGGGTTTTTTCTGACAATCGAGAATGGTTTCATGGTCATCAGTCGATGCTTAATTCCAGATTTTTTTAATCAAATTCAAATTCCATCATCTGCTGTGATGGGATTCGAAACCAGGTCTCCAGCAGATTAGTTGAGTTGAACAATCATTGCGGACCGCAGTTGAGATTGTGTCTGGAGACACATGTAGACTGGACCAGGTTAGGATGATAAATTTCCTTCTCTAAAAGGCATTAGTGAACCAGGTGGGTGTTTAAAACAATTTTCATTAGACTTTTACATCCAGATTTTTACATCCAGATCCTGCAGTAGGATTTGAAACCAGGTCACCAGAGCATTATCCTGGGTCTCTAGATTACTGGTCCAGTGACAATACCACCACCTACCCAGGATAACTTGGTTTGGGGCTGCATTGGCAAAGTGGTGCAATCAGGGTGATGAGAGGGGAGTTGGGGGTCAGGGGGTGAGATGGGGTGTAGGTGGGGTTAGTGGTGACTAGCTTTTGGCTTTGCCGGTTTATGCACTGGTGTAGTCCTATGCTCCGAGTGACCCTTACCTCACCCAACGTGGCTTGACCCAAATTGCCCACGGTCCAACTGGAATTCTGGTAAGACCCAAAACCTGGCACAGTCTTGGCTCCCGTGGCGACTCGTTTCCAGTCACTGAACCTGTAATAATGGATGGAATCTAATGGTCCCCTATCGCTGGCAAGGTTTTCCAGCCCCGTCAAAATCTGTGGACTTTAGAATGGCTCACTGCATTTTCTAGTCTGTAAAATTCTACTCCATGATTTTGATTTGATTTGATTTGATTTGATTTGTTTGGTTTGATTGGACTTATTATTGTCACATATTAACATACAGTGAAAAGTATTGTTTCTTGCGTGCTATACAGACAAAGCATACTGTTCATAGAGAAGGAAAGGAGCGAGTGCAGAATGTAGTGTTACAGTCATAGCTAGGGTGCAGAGAAAGATCAACTTAATGCAAGGTAAGTCCATTCAAAAGTCTGATAGCAGCAGGGAAGAAGCTGTTCTTGAGTTGGTTGGTACGTGACCTCAGACTTTTGTATCTTTTTCCTGAAGGGAAAAAGGTGGAAGAGAGAATGTCCGGGGTACGTGGAGTCTTTAATAATGCTGGCTGCTTTGCTGAGGCAGCGGGAAATGTAGACAGTGTCAATGGATGGGAGGTTGGTTTGCGTGATGGATTGGGCTACGTTCACGATCTTTTGTAGTTCCTTGCGGTCTGGGGTCTGTATGTAGTGGAAATGGAAATTAGAGGCCAGCTTTAGCTGAGTGACCTTGCCTTGTGTCAGAAAGTCATGGGTTTAAGAACCAACTTCGCAGCCAGAAGTGTAGAAATGCCAGTCTGATACTCCACTCCAGCACAGAGGGAATGTTGCTCTGTCAAAGATGACAGCTGGAATCCTCTGACTGTTCATGCTGGTGAGATTTTCCAGTCTTGCCGGCAGCGCAGCCCCACCCATGGGTTCCCCGTCAATGTGGGGTGTCATCATGGGAAACATATGACTGGGAGGCTGGAGAATCTCGGCTGACAGCTTTTGGGTGAGATGTTAAACCGAGGCCCCATCGTCCCTATCAGGTGAAAGGAGAAGATGCCTTGATGATATTTTGACCAACAGGTGAATTCTCCCAGTCTGTTGGCCATTTTCTTTAGCCTTCATGTCAACAAATTAGCTATGTCTATCCTGGTGCTGTTTTGTGGGACTTTGTAGGGGGGAGAAATAGTTGCCATGTTTCCTACAGTTACAACATTGGCGACGCTTTGCAACAGCTATATTCACTCTTAAGCACCCTGAGGTGTCATGAGGTGCTGCATACTTGAAGTTTGGGATCTCCCCCCTCCCAAACTGTGGCAACGCTGCTGATGGGCCAGAGAAGGATTAGAGAACAGCGCAAATTCCTCCTGATGAGGTGAACGTGGGTTAGATCTCAGCGACTGAGGTGATAAAAATGGTGTGCAGGGGTGTGGTGGGGGGTGGGCGGTGGTGGGGAGGGGATGGTGCGGAGTATGGGACTGGAGGGTGGAAGGCCTGGCTTTCACACAACTGATCGGTCCGTGTGTGAAATATTCATCAAAGTTTTTGTTGGCCAGACTTTTCTCGGATGCTGATTTAAGTTTGCCTCAGATTCAGACGGACGCGACTTACAAGCCCATCTATCTTGAGAAACCTGTCCGAAAGGAAAACCAAGCTTTGTTCCAACTATGCACCTTTACAGCCTTGGCTGGCTGCTTCTAATTGAATTGAATTTAATGGACGAATAGAATGCAATTCTTCACAATGGCAGCATGGAGTTCTTGCCAAGAAGTGGTAATAGATGGGGGGAATTCTATTCTTCTCCCTGTGTTGATGGATGGAAACTTATTTCGGGAGACATTTTGCTTGACGTTAATAAATACCAGGAATGTCAGACCCAAGACTATTTGGCCATGCAGAATTCTTTGGGCGTGCAATCTTGGGCCTCTCTCCTTTTCAGTACAGGACAGGGTCACAAATGCATGTTTTAGGCAGCTAATCAAAGATTGCATAATTGGAGCTATAAACATTCATTTGTTGCTTAGATGTGGAGTAGTAAGATGAGGATAAATTGATCTGCATATTTTAAGACATCAAAATTATTTCCTCTCTATTAGACTAGAAACTCAACTGGACTCGCCGCATTAACACAGTGGCTACAAGGGCAGGTCAGAGGGTAGAAATACTGTGGCAAGTAATTCATCCCCTGAATCCCCAAAGCCTGTCCACCATCTACAAGGCACAAGTCAGGAGTTTGATGGAATGCTCCCCACTTGCCTGGATGTGTGCAGCTCCAACAACACTCAAGGAGCTTGACACCACCCAGGACAAAGCAGCCCTCATGAGTGGCACCACATCTACAAACATTCACTCCCTCCACCACCAACGCTCAGTAGCAGCAATGTGTACTATCTACAAGATGCACTGCAGCAATTCACCAGAGTTCCTTAGACAGCATCTTCCAAACCCAGGGCCGCTTTCATGTAGAAGGACAAGGGCAGCAGGTAAATGGGAACACCACCATCTGCAAGTTCCCCTTCAAGCCACTCACCATTCTGACTTGGAAACATATCGCCGTTCTTTCGCAGTCACTGGGTCAAAATCCTGGAATTCCCTAACAACATTGTGGGTCACCCCACAGCACATGGACTGCAGCAATTCAAGAAGGCAGCTCACCACCACCTTCTCAGGGGCAATTCGGGATGGGTAATAAGTGCCATGTCCCACAAATGAATAAAAGAAATATAAATGGGGAAGATGTGCAAACAGGCATTTTACCCCTTTGCCTGTGATGGTAACTTTGTCCATTTATTATCAGACAAGAGTGTTGGCTTTTGTTTTGAGGTTTGATCTGCTCTTGGGGAGTTCTGTCACCGCTGAGTTTTGGTTCTGTCATCTCAATAAATGCCATGGATTCTGTCACCTCTCTGGTTAAACATTAAGTACTGCTCAGTGTAACTTGGTTTCTCTCACACTTCCCCAAATGCTGGTGAAAATGTAGGCCGTCTCCCCTCTGTCTTAGCAGAAGAAAGATTTATTTAAATTTCAGTGGCCAAGTCCAGAGTGTGAACGCGGTTTGTGGATGACTAAACATGTTCCCTTGCCATTATGTCCTTACTTACTGTGACCTACCTGCTATTCACCCCACCAAAGATCAACTGTCCTCAGAAAAAACAGATGTCTGGTGTTCAGCATGAGTTGTTGAACAATGGTCAATAGCAGAAACTTTGGGAGTTCCTTCCCACGCACACTCCTATAAACCCCCTTAACCAGACCCAGGAGGAGCAGGGTAGTAGCTCCATTGGTGACGTGACCATCTAAGATGGCACAGATCAGGGATGGAAGGTGGAATTTTCTGGCCCAGGTTCGGCTGGTACAGTACAGGGCAGTTCTTTGAATTAGCAACATAGGAACATTGGGAATCAGGAACAGAAGTAGGCAAATTTGAGCCTGCTCTGCCATTCAATCAGATCGTGGCTGATCTCTCCCTGGTCTCAGATCCACCTCCCCATCTGTTCCCCATATCCCCTTATCCTTTATTTTATTGGAAGAAGCTTATGCAGGGGAGCCCACACACCATGGACATTGAGTACTATCTCCACATGGGTCAGTAGTATTTTTTACTCCTCCTCAAAATGATTCACTTTTAAAACAGTCCTGTACGTTAAGCCCACAAGCTCTCAAGTGGTTTACACCCACACTGGTAGAATGGGACTGGGCTGTTATTGGTTTGAAAATGCACAGTTACAGTCCTCTTGACCACCTACAATGGCTGCAAGCCAGGCCAACATAATCATTTTTCTTTGTTGAAAATTAAATATATATTACTCCACGGATTTATTAAATTGATGGCACTCGGGCGATTTTACATTTCCCGATCTATGGAAAGGAGCGATCGAGCAGTTAATGTGGAGAGTCTCCATTTTCCCACTCTTCATTTTAACATCACCACTTCTGATGGTGGATGAGGCACTTGTCAGATTTCAGTGGGAGCCTGAGTAATGGATGCACGTGCAGCAACAACCACGCAACCCCCAAAAGCATTCTGAACGGTTCAGGAGCTGTCAGGAGAACAGCGAGGTCAGGGAGGACAGCAGTTCACCTTCGTACTCAATTAGGAATGTGCAGGTCTCTACTGCCCGGGGTGTCCAGGCCCGTCCACCTGCAAGACACCTCATGAACCTGCCTTACCACTTCCAGCTCCACAAACACAGAGCTACCGTCCTGTGGCAGCCTTCTCTTGGTGCTGGAAAGCAGCCTTCCTTCTGCTATCGTTCCCTCTTCCTTGTTGGCCGGCTTTGAGTACCCCTCCGAAACAGGCAAACAGCTGATGGGCAGTAATCAAATGAGATCTTGCGGGCCAAACAAAACCTCTGACCTCTGACCAAAACCTCAAGACTCCTTGACCTCTGCCCCCACCTGGCTGGCTGACCAGCATTTATTGCCCATCCCTGAGGGCTGTTGGGAGTTAACCACATTACTGTGGCTCTGGAGTCACATGTAGGCCAGACTGGGTAAGGACGGCAGATTTCCTTTCCTAGAGGACATTAGTGAACCAGTTGGGTTTTTCCGACAATCAACAAAGGTTTCCTGGTCATCAGCAGATTCTTAATTCCAGATTTTTTTTACTGAATTCTAATTCCACCACCTGCTGTGGTGGGATTCGAACTTGGCTCCCCAGAACAGAAGTTTAAAAGTTTTAAGTTTATTTATTGGAGTCACAAGTAGGCTTACTTTAACACTGCAAAGTGAACATCAGCTGAGTTTCTGGATTAATAGTATAGCCATAATACCACCAGGCCAAGGGCACACGGTTACTTTAATTGCGTTATGATTTAAAACAATGCTTGAGTGGGTAGCGCAGTGGGAAAGCACGCTATCCTCGGGAATCTGAGTTTGAATCCAGCTCTCAAACCGGTGGATCAAAGGACCTCCTTTCAGCGCAGGGTCGTTTGAACTGAGTTTAGGCAGGTGTAAATTCAGCCTCCAGTGAGCAGAGGTCCCTCAGCACAGATTGCCTGTAATTCCAACAGGTAAATGTCAACTGCCTTCAGGGAAAAAAATTGAGAATTGAAAGGGAAAGTTCAAAAACCTGATGCTGGGGACACTCTCTTGTAGTTGGGCCTGTGGCCTAATGGTGACAGAAAGGCCTTAATCTGAGAAAAGCCTCATTCCTCAGCACTGATTTGCTTCAACTTGACAAGACAAGCTAGCAAAAAGGACCTGCATTAAAGAGAAACTGCACAGGGAATGAATCCGCTAAACAGGTGCAGAGAATTTTGTTCCAAAAAGTCATGCTCACAGGTTAGTTCTTCAAAGTACCCTTTTTCCTATCATATTTTCTGTTCAGATTGGGACTTGAAGCAGCTACCCTACCAGCGAGGTCCGGCACTTTTAGTTTCCTGTTTACAACTCAGTTTAATCCTCCTGTTGGGATGTTGGGGGCTAAGTCTGACAGTTGACCAAAATGGCTGCCCTGGGCTCACGATCAGTGGTTAACCCGCACCCGTTGATTGCAATCCATCCAGCAGGCCAACTTCATGTCGCCGGCTCATTTCAATAATGTCAGCGCCCAGCCAATCGTTGGTGCCCAAATCCCATGAACGAATCAAAAATGTGATGGTGGATGGAGCACCAATCGGGTGTGCGCAACGCGATGCAATGGGGCATTGGGATTGATGTTAACCAGAAAGCTTCTGTTGGTGTCGAGATTATCCCTGATTGTCCTCTTTCTGATCCTCCTCCTTACCCTTCTGCTCCTCCTTCTCCACCCCTGGTGCTCCTTAGTTGCTCCCCGTATAGCTGGTGACAAGGGCTGTTCCCTCATGTGGCAAGGTTCTGCAGCATGCAACAGACCACCTAATTAGTTTAAAGCCCTATCTACAGTCCTAGTTATACGATTTTCCAGGACTCTGGTCCCAGCACAGTTCAGGCAAAGACCATCCCATCTGAACAGGTCCGAACCGAGAGATCTGGATAGGCTGAGTGAGTGGGCAAGGACTTGGCAGATGGAGTATAATGTTAGCAAATGTGAGGTTATTCACTTTGGTAGAAATAATAGTAAGAAGGAATATTATTTAAATGGTGAAAAGCTGCAGCATGCTACTGTGCAGAGGGACGTGGGGGTCCTTTATGCTGGCCTTCATAGCAAGGGGGATTGAATATAAAAGTAGGGAGGTCTTGCTGCAGCTGTATAGGGCATTGGTGAGGCCGCAGCTGGAGTACTGTGTGCAGTTTTGGTCGCCGTACTTACGCAAGGATATTTTGGCCTTGGAGGGAGTGCAGAGGAGGTTTACTAGGCTGATACCGGAGTTGAGGGGGTTGAGCTATGAGGAGAGGCTAAATAAACTAGGCTTGTACTCGTTAGAGTTTAGAAGAATGAGGGGAGATCTCATTGAGACATATAAGATGATGAATGGGATGGATGGGATAGAGGTGGAGAGACTCTTCCTGCTCAGAAAGGATAGTAGGACTAGGGGGCACAGCCTCAAGATAAAGTGGGGGCGGTTTAGAACGGAATTGAGGAGGAACTTCTTCACTCAAAGGGTGGTGAATCTCTGGAATTCTCTGCCCGTTGAGGTGGTGGAGGCTGCCTCGCTAAATATTTTTAAGACGCGGGTTGATGGGTTTTTGATAAGAGAGGGGATTAAGGGTTATGGGGAGAGGGCGGGAATGTGGAACTGAGCCACGACAGATCAGCCATGATCTTATTGAATGGCGGGGCAGGCGCAAAGGGCTAGATGGCCTACTCCTGCTCCTATTTCTTATGTTCTTATGTTCTTATGTAAACCTTGGCACCCACTCTGGAGTACTGCGGAGATGCTTGGGAAGGGTCCGGATGGCGGAGCTGTGGTTCCAGCACTCCAATGGTCTGCTGTATCACATTTCACCTGGTACCATGACTCTTGCATGTGCGTGTTTTGCACAGAGCCCTGTGCAAAATAGCCCTGGTCATCCAATAACCACCCTGTTATTGCTGTGGTGGTTCCAGTGCAGGCAGCAGGGTGGCCTACACAGAATAAAGTCATCATGACTGCTGCCAGGATACTGGTCACTGATCTCCATCACCCCCAGTCTATGGTCACACAGCACTTGATGTCAAAGGAGTGGAATTCCTTTAAGTTTCAACAGAGATCATGCTTGGCGCACACGAAACAATATGTGTTCAGCTGTGCAATAGCTTAGATAGGGGGACGGAAACTATATTCTGCAGCTGAGAGCATGAGTCCTGAAGGTTGTTTCCCTGCCCCTTCCAGGGTTAAGAACATTTCCTCAGGGTGGGTGAAAAACAGGGCAGAGTGGTGAGAGTGGGGAGGGGGAAGCACTCATTTGTTATGGTTCACAGGGGCCCAATATCTTTGATTTTGGTTTGATTTAATTCATTGTTCTCATGTGTATTGGGATACTGTGAAAAGTATTGTTTCTTGTGTGCTAGACAGACAAAGGCATACCATTCTTAGAGTACATAGAGGAGAAGAAAAGAGTAGGGTGCAGAATATAATGTTACAATCAAAGCTAGGGTATAGAGAAACATCAACTTAATATAGGGTAGGTCCATTCAAAAGTCTGACGGCAGCAGGGAAGAAGCTGTTCTTGTGACGGATGGTATGTGACCTCAGACTTTTGTATCTTTTTCCCAGTGGAAGAAGACGGAAGAGAAAATGTCCAGAGTGCATGGGGTCGTTGATTATGTTGGCTATTGTTCCGAGACAGTGGGAAGTGTAGACAGAGTCAATGGATGGGAGGCTGGTTTGCATGATGGACTGGGCCATGTACACAACCCTTCGCAGTTTCTTGCGGTCTTGGGCAGAGCAGGAACTATGCCAAGCTGTGATACATCCGGAAAAGATGCTTCCTATGATGCATCTGTAAAAATTGGTGAGTGTCAGAAGTAGGAATAAGAGAAAGCCTCTGTATGTGCAGTTAGAGACTAAATTAGAGAGCAGAGCCACAATCTCTAGGTCACTACCCTAACCATGAAAAAATTGACAAAGGGTAAATAAGATTAGAGTGTTGAATGTTTGGCTGAAAGATTGGTTTGGGAGGAATGGATTTCCAGTCATGGCACCAATACTGGGGAAAGAAGGGAAGGTTCATATGAGGGCGGGGGATGTGGGAAAGTTAAACAGAAAGGACAAGGCAATGTTATAGGATTGGAATAATAATCAGAGTGTGACAGAGCTCAAACACAAGAGTATGTCAACAAATAAGGTCAGAGTAGGGATAATGGGAAAAAGACAGAATTAAAGGCCCTTCATCTGACCGCACGCTGCATTCATAACAAGATGAATAAATTTATAGCAAAAATAGAAATAAGTGGATGTGATATGATAACCATTACAAGGACATGGTTACTAAATGATCGTGACTGGGATCTGAATATTCAAAACAATTAACATTTTGGAAAGTCAGGAAGAAAGGAAAAGAGGTGAGGTATTTCTGTTAATAATGAAGGAGATTAATGCAGCAGTAGGAATGTAGGATCAGTTTAGATGTGGATATGAAATAACAAAGGAAAATGTCACCAATGGGAGTGGTTTATGGACTCCCTGACAGTACCTATGCTGTAGGACAGAATATAAATTAGGAAATAATTGGGCCTTGTTGAAAGATATGATGATAATTGTGGGCAAATTCAATCTTCATATAGATTGGAAATAAATTGGCTAAAGTAGCCTGGAGGATGAGTTCATAGAGTTAGGGTTAGGGTTAGGGTTGAGTTAGGGTTAGGGTTAGGGTAGAGCATTTGGGTGTATTTCTTGGAAGAATACATTCTGGAACCGACCAGAGAACAGGTTATTGTGGACCTTGTAAAGTGAAATGAGATGAAATTGATTAACGACCTCACACCAAAGGATAATCTAGGCAAGAGTGATCATAACATGAAGGAATTTCACATTTAGTTTGAAGGTGAGAAACTTGGGCCTATAACTAGTGTCTTAAACATAAACAGTTGTACATGGTAAAGATTCTCTGCAAAGTCTTCCACCAGGCAGCTTTCCTGGGAGGGTGCCCATAACAACAGTTGATGGTCAACTGAATTTACAATGTTCAATAGATTTTGCTGAAATGAATCTAAGAGGATATAGAGATTACGGTTTGTGGAAGATTGTTCCAGTCCTTTATAAAGGCAATTACAAAGAAGTGAAGACAACAGCATCCATCAAACCATTCCCTGTAGACTTTCACAACTAAAAGTAACTATATAAAGTACCAAAGCCTGATAGAATCAGAGCAACAGCGAGAGGAAACCAGCCAGCAACTAACCTACAAGTAGTTGATGACCCTTTTACAAGCACTGATGGGTGTGGGGTGGAGGGGCATGTGTTCAACCATGTGATGCTTAACAGGGTGGCGGGTGGGGGCGTGGGCGGTAGAGAGTAGCTGATGCACTGAGCTCCAGGCTGGCATCAACTCAGTGTTACACACTGCCTAACATTAGGATCTGCCTGTTATTTGTACTTTCAGTCCCCATTCCCTGCTTAGCAAAACGGCACCTTGCACCATTCACCCCAGAGTCCTGTGTGTGTGCGCTGCGGCTGCCGGTTCGGAGGTGCAGTGCCGCTTGTAGCGCCTGAAGCACGATCGCGAGTCCAAATTTCTGACCCGTGAATCTTACTTTGAAGTCGGGTCCCAGAATCAGCAGGCGGGATTTTACAGCCTCGCCCGAGAGAAACCGGAAATTCCCAGCCGAGGTCAACGGACATTTCCGCTGTCCTCCCCTCGCCCGCTCCGAGTCCCGTGGCGGGTGAGGCGGCAGAGGTCCGATCGGTCAAAGTAAGATGTTCAGCAACGGGGGCCCTGCTGTACGTGAGCATCTTCTGGTGGGCAGGATGTGTTAATGACTATCCTACACAATCGGGACTTGTGTGTTTGCGTTTCTGTTGAATAATTTCTCCCTTCTGTAAACCAAAAATGCTGAGGCAATCAAGCAGTGCTTACTTCTTTAACTCGCGCTGCTTACATATTCAGAAACAAGTGTTAGCTTTGCATTTTGCACTGATAACACAAAACGTTTTACAAATAACCTGCCAGCGTGTTGCTGTTGATGAGACACTGTTAACTTTATCCCATCCACACACTACACTGGCCACAGCTAGATTCTTTACTGATCAGCAGTATATTAGAATTGATTTGAGTTATTATTGTCACACGTATTGGGATACAGTGGAATGTAAAGGGGGGGGGGGGGGGTGGCGATTCTCCCAGCCCACCGCGCTGCTCTACTGGCTAAGCAGGCCGGGGGATATCAGCAGGGGGCCATTCGCAGACTTCCAATTGGGCGTCACAGCATCTGTGCGTCTCCACAAGCCGGGAATTGGGTGCAGCACTGATTTAAATATTTAAATTTGAATGTCATTAGCAGACCCGGGATTGATATCTTTTGGCTTGCTAGCATCTTCCCCCCCCCGCCGTCGCAGTGGGGTTTATTCCTGCCCCCACTAACGGGTGGCCGACCCTGCTGGAGGGAAGAAACGCCCTTGAAGTCCCCCCCCCAAGGAGGTCAGGGGTAAGTTGGCTGCCTCTTGGGCAGCGACAGCCTGGCAGTACCAGCCTGGCACCCTGACACTGCCTACCAGGAATCGGGCAGTGCCATAGGGGTGGGACCAGAAGGGGGCAGGGGTCTATGGGGGGGGGGCGATTGGTGAGGGTGATGAGACAAGCTGCCACTCTTCTAGAGGATTGGTGGCAGAGGGAGGGAAGAGGGCAATTGGGCTTGGCCATCAGGGTGTTGGGACTGTTGGGGAGGGCCAGAATGGTCAGGAAGGGGGGGTCAGGACTGCTGGCGTGGGGGACAGATCAGAACTGTTGTGGGGGGGGTGGTGAGGTGAGATCGGGACGGGGTGGACATCAGGGCTGGCCTGGGGATGTCTGAGAGTCCTGCAATTGGGGGGTCAGAGGGGCAGCGATGTGGGATTGCAGGCATGGCCAACAATCAGGCTGGCACAGACAGATTGGCGTGAGCGCAGTGGTCCACTCTGCGCTATGCTGCCAGCCTCTCCAATGGGAAAAGCCCCACCCACAGCTTTCCAGAAAGAATCAGGTGAGTGTCGCCGAGATTAATTCTGGAAATCACACTAAAAAACCTGAGGGATTTACACCCATTTTCCCGCACGTTGGGAATTTAGAATTTTTGTTTTGGGAGGATCCCGGCTATTGTTTCTCGCACACGATACAGACAAAACATACCGTTCATAGAGTACATAGGGAAGAAGGAAGGAAGAAGGTGCAGACTGTAGCATTGCAGTTACACTTGAACCTTGCGGCAATGATACCCTGATCACATTTGGATGATCGTCTAGGGGTACAGCAACAGTCAGAGTCGCCCGCAGACCAAACGCCCGAACCCCAATCTGAATAAAAACAGCTCATTAAAATTCACCGTGTGTTAATAATCAGATGCAAGACATCCTTAGGTGGTCTCTAAGTACAAATCAAACCCTAGGAGACAGAGATCTCTGTTAACATTGTTCAGACTTCTTAATATTGATTCATGAAATGATTTGCACTTGTTCGTAACTAGTGGGATTTAATTCCTCCCAGGTATTGGTCGATTTGATGATGTTTTTCGTACTGCTTATACATTTTACCTTTCGCTCCACTGATACATACACATAGGGTTCTGAATAACCCATTGAAACGTAACTGGGTGAAACAAGCCTATTGAAATTTGTTTGTCTTGTCACGGTTTGCATCGGCTTGCTTATTTACATACTGTTGTAGCACGCCCCTGGCTATGACAGATTACCACAATTCAGTAAAATAAATCAGAAATGGTTAGGGCTCTGGGCTTGTCTAACTAGCAGAAAGAATTGTCGATGATTTTTTTCTCTGAACGTTCGCTGGAGCTGAGGGGGCGAATCTGGGGAACGGAGGAAGTTGGGTACAAAGTGGCCATCTTGTCTGGAATGCACACCCTTACTGGTTGGCCAGAGGCTGACTGGTAATTGGGCCTCCTGCCTTATTTGCATAAAACGGGCAAGCCGCAGATACAATCAACCAAGGCTTTGAAATTGGCAAAAGGTGCCATCCTGAGGCACTATATAAGAATGATGTGGAGATGCCAGCATTGGATTGGGGTGGGTACAGTAAGAAGTCTCACAACACCAGGATAAAGTCCAACAGGTTTATTTGGGATCACAAGCTTTTGGAGCGTTGCCCCTTCATCAGGTGATCACTTGATGAAGGGGAAGCACTCTGAAAGCTCGTGATATCAAATAAAAGTGTTGGACTTTAACCTGGTGTTGTGAGACTTCTTACTGTGCTATATAGGAAAACATGGGAGCTAATAAGCATTGCGTGTCAGCCATGTCTCAGTTGGTTGCACTCTTCCCTCTGAGCCAGAAGTTCTGAGTTCAAGTCCCACTTCAGGGTTTTTCTCACAAACCAATGTTGATCCTCCAATGCAATACTGAGGCTGAGACACTCAACTGAAGATTTATCTAACTGTGGAGGTGGATGTAAAATATCCTGTGGCACTATTCAGCCAGTCAGGTCAGTCGGCATTTCTCATAGAATCCCTACAGTGCAGAAGGAGGCCATTCAGCCCATTGAGACAGCACTGACAACAATCCCACCCAGGCCCTATACATGGAACCACACCTATTTACCCTTGTTCATCTCCCTGACACTAAGGAGCAATTTAGCGTGGCCAATCCACCTAACCCATGCATCTTTGGAGTGTAGGAAAAAACTGGAGAACCCGCTGGGAACCCATATAGATAAGAGAGAATGTGCAAACTCCAAACAGATAGTGACCCAAGGTAGGAATTGAACCCGGGTCCCTGGCGCTGTGAAGCAGCAGTGCTAACCCCTGTGTCACCGTGCCTTCAATCGACATCATAATGAACAGATTATAGAAAAATTATTATTAATCACCTCTGCTATTTCTCCCGGTTCTGTACAAACTTTCCCACCTTCACATTTTATAGTTCCTATTCCTTCACATCTCATCCTTTTACTCTTCACATATTTGTAGAATGCCTTAGAGTTCGCCTTAATCTTAGCTGCCAAGGCCTTCTCATGACCCCTTCTGGCTTTCCTAATTTCTTCTTAAGTTCCTTCCTACAAGCCGTATACTCCTCTAGATCCCTAACAATTATCTGGTTATTATCACCTTGCTGTTTGTGGGAATGTGCTGTCTGCATCTTATCTTCCATATTTCCCATTACAGCAGTGAATACTGTTCAGAAAGTGCTTCATTGACTGTAAGGTGCTTTGAGACACCCAGTGGATGTGTAAGATGCTATATAAACACGAGTCTTTCCTATTTTTTTCCTTACAACACTTTACCACAGATAGCTCTGGAATAAATGACCAGATAATCTGTTCTTCAGTCACGTGAATTGAGGAATAAATATTGAGCAGGACCCCATGATCTTCTTCAAAAGAGTGCCGTGGGATCTTTGATGTCCACCTGACAAGGCAGACAGGGTCTTTAGTTAACGCCTCATCCAAAAGCATCTGCTCTTTCTTTCTGCCTCTTTGTCTTTCTTTGGTGATGCGTGTGAACTCCGCTTTTCCCTTTCTTCCTTCTGGCCAAGCGCCTTTCCCAATGTCTCTCCCTCTCTGACAGCATGAAATTAGTCATTTTAATGACTGTTTACCTTAACCCTGGTTGCTGTAAACCTTCACAAGAGATTCCAGTCGCCTGCCTAGGAAGGCATTAAACTTCTATTCAAATTAAAATTTGTAACAGCAAAAGTGCACAAGGGAAAGATAATGCAAACTTTCTTTGTTTTATGAATCATGGGTTTGTTAAATTCTGTAAATATGCAATACTGGGCTAACGAATTGAAATGTTAGAATCATAGAATTAGAAAGATGGCCATTCAGCCCATCAAGTCTGCCCTGACTCTCCAAAACAGCATCCCACCCAGGCCCTCCCTTCCACCCTATCCTCGTAATTCTGTGCATAAACCATCTAACCTACACATCTTTGGGCTCTAAGGGGCAACTTGAGAGCTTTTGCAGATGTACAATGGAAATGCAGAGGAGTTACTTCATTCAAAGGGTCACGAATCTGTGGAATTCTGTACCGCAGAGGCCGGAACACTAAGCAAACTTACAGAGGAGATAGATAAGTTTTTAATTAGTAGCGGAATGAAGGGAAAGGAAGGTGGAGATGGGGCAGAGATAGGATCAGTCATGATCATATTGAATGGCGGAGCAGGCTCGAATAAATTGTCTATTCCTGCTCCTAGTTCTTAAACTGAGGCTCCATCAGCCCTCTGAGGTCGCTGTAGAAAGCCCCATGGCAGTATCTACATTAGCTCCCGTGTTTTCTTACATAACCCCTCAGAGAAAATGCCGACTGCCAATTTAGAAGCTTTGGCCAATTGATGTCTGCACGTCACCAGTTTCCTGCCAATAAAGTCAAAAACCCACTTACGGGTGGGGCTTGGACAGATGTTGGCAGGTGTGCATTCCAGGGGGGCAGTTTAAGGAAAGTTCGATAAGCGCCCAGCTGCAGTAAGGTGGGGGGGAGTATCGATGAAACATCAACACCAGTACAGGCCAGTTGGGCCGAATGGCCTGTTTCTGTGCTGTAGGACCCCACTACACTTAACATAAACTGCTGATTGCACAGGACAAGCTAATACCAGCTAAGAATTAAATAGCATTTCTCTATAACTCACTATAAATATTAACACTGAATCACAGTGTGGCAAACAGAGTGGATCTGTTGTCAGTGTTGTGACATGCCAAATCTTTTGACTTGGAAATACACTGCCGTTCCTTCGCAGTTGCAGGGTCAAAATCCTGGAATTCCATCCCTACCCGCATTGTGGGTCAACCCACAGAACATGGACTGCAGCGATTCAAGAAGGCAGCTCACCACCGCCTTCTCAAGGGCAACTAGGGATGGGCTGTAAATGCTGGCCAGCCAGCGATGCCCACATCCCACGAATGAATAAAAAGACATGAATAAAAAAAACTAATAAATAACCAATATCACGATGGAGTTTGATTCAGGGTGGCAGAAGCTGCTTGCATCGGCCACTGAAGGAACACAAGGGCAAAGGTCTTATGTGCAAGTAAGAAGTCTCATGACACCAGGTTAAAGTCCAGCAGGTTTATTTGGAATCACGAGCTTTCAGAACGCTGCTCTTTCATCAGGTGGTGAGGACTCACCAGAGGAAGGAGCAGTGCTCCAAAAGCTCGCGATTCCAAACAAAAGATGTTTAACTTTAACCTGGTGTTGTGAGATTTCTAACTTGTGCTCACCCCAGCCCGTTGCCGGCATCTCCACATCATGGCTCGCACCAGTCTCACACACAGTTAGTATTTGGACGCTAATTAAACTGCTTTCCCCTCAGTGATCGCTGACATAGCTAACTGCGCTCTCTCTCCATTGTGTTACAGCCCCAGACCCCTGCGCCCCTCAGAAAGCTGTGATTCTGCCCAACCCGACTGTCCCACAAACCTATGTCACGTTGTGCAAGAAACCGTTTGTTCTTGCCAAAGCTGAAGGATTAAATAGAAATCCTCTGGAGGGGAAGTGAGGCTGCTGGATAAAGCCCATCCAGCAAATTAGTTTATCTTGTTGCCTTTGGAATCGTGTCACTTTTACAATGGGAGCTGTGATGTGGGAGGGCGAGACCAATCGCTGTAAGATTGTGGGTGGATGCGTGGTGGGCGACATTGCGTTGTCCAATCAATTGTTCCTCAGCAGTCGATGGTTTGAAACAACAACAGCCGCATTCTTCACAGATTAATAAACATGTAAATCTCCCAAAATGCAAAACTAATATGTGTCTATACGCCCCGGGCTCCCTTGGATTGTTTTTTTCCCCTGTTGTTGGATGTTTATTTTTAACATTGAACTCTCTGGTAGGGCCGAATTCAGCATGTAAAGGGTTAACACAATGGGGGCCTGATAGGTGGAATTTGTGGCCAGGTTGCTGGCATTTAAAATCCTTAACTAACTTACCTGGGGCAGTTCATAAGAACATAAGAACATAAGAAATAGGAGCAGGAGTAGGCCATCTGGCCCCTCAAGGCTGCCCCGCCATTCAATAAGATCATGGCTGATCTGTCGTGGCTCAGCTCCACTTTCCCGCCCTCTCCCCATAACCCTTAATCCCCTCTCTTATCAAAAACCCATCAACCCGCGTCTTAAAAATATTTAGTGAGGCAGCCTCCACCACTTCAATGGGCAGAGAATTCCAGAGATTCACCACCCTTTGAGTGAAGAAGTTCCTCCTCAACTCCGTTCTAAACCGCCCCCCCTTTATTTTGAGGCTGTGCCCCCTCGTCCTACTATCCTTTCTGAGCGGGAAGAGTCTCTCCACCTCTATCCTATCCATCCCATTCATCATCTTATACTCTCAATGAGATCTCCCCTCATTCTTCTAAACTCTAATGAGTACAAGCCTAGTTTATTCAGCCTCTCCTCATAGCTCAACCCCCTCACCTCCGGTATCAGCCTAGTAAACCTCCTCTGCACTCCCTCCAAGGCCAAAATATCTTTGCGCAGGTGCGGCGCCCAAAACTGCACACAGTACTCCAGCTGCGGCCACACCAATGCCCTATACAGCCGCAGCAAGACCTCCCTACTTTTATATTCAATCCCCCTCGCTATGAAGGCCAGCATCCCATTCGCCTTCCTGACCACCTGCTGCACCTGCAAGCTGGGTTTTTGCGACTCATGCACAAGGACTCCGAGGTCCCTCTGCACCGTCGCCTGCTGCAGTTCTTCTCCACGTAAGTAATAATCCTTCCTACCATTATTCCTACCAAAGTGGACCACCTCACACTTGCCAACATTAAATTCCATTTGCCAGTTCCTGGCCCATTCGCCCAGCCTATCTAGATCCTTCTGCAGACTCTCCACACCCTCCGCACAATTTGCCTTTCCACCAATCTTGGTGTCATCAGCAAATTTTGACACCATACACTCAGTTCCCTCCTCCAGATCATCTATATAAATGGTAAATAGCTGAGGCCCCAGCACCGACCCCTGAGGCACTCCACTAGTCACCAACCGCCAATCCGAATAGCACCCATTGACCCCCACTCTCTGCCTCCTATTTGACAACCAGTCCTCTATCCACGCTAACACCCTACCCCCAACTCCATGTCCCCTGACCTTCTGCAATAACCCCTTGTGAGGTACCTTGTCAAACGCCTTCTGAAAATCAAGAAAGACCACATCCACCGGCTCTCCTCTATCCGCCGCCCTAGACACATCCTCATAGAACTCAAGTAAATTTGTCAGACACGACTTCCTCTTAACGAAACCATGCTGCGTCTGCTCTATCAAGCAATTCCCCTCAAGATGCCTCGCTATTTCCTCCTTGATGACGGATTCTAACATTTTACCTACAACAGACGTTAAACTAACCGGCCTATAATTCCCCGCCTTTTGCCTGGCACCCTTCTTAAACAACGGCGTAACATTAGCCGCTTTCCAATCTTCCGGCACTTCCCCGGAATCCAGCGACGTCTGGAAAATAACCACCAAGGCATCCACTATCACCTCCGCCATTTCTTTCAGAACCCTCGGATGCATTCCATCCGGTCCTGGCGACTTGTCCACAATCAGCCCCTCCAGTCTGTCTAGCACCACCTCTCTAGTAACAGTAATGTCATCTAGACCCTCCAGTCCTACCACCTTTCCATCTCTAACACCCGGCAAATTATTCACGTCCTCCTCCGTGAAGACAGAAACAAAAAAGTTATTCAAGACCTCAGCCATTTCCCCATCCCCTACCACTAAGTCCCCCTTCTCATTCTCTAAGGGTCCAACGTTCACCCTAGCCAGCCTCTTCCTTTTTATATACTTATAAAAACTCTTGCTATCCTTTTTTATATTAAGCGCTAGCCCAGCTTCATAGTCTATCCTACCCTTCTTTATCAACTTCTTTGTCAATCTTTGTTGACATTTAAACCTCTCCCAATCCTCTTCTCGCCTACTACTCTTAGCTACTCTAAATGCCTCCGCTTTTAATTTAACACTTTCCTTCACCTCCTTCGTTATCCACAGCTTATTACCTCTCCTCCTACGGTCCTTTTAGACCATCGGAATAAATTTCTGCTGAGCACCTCTCCCCCAGTCCACATTCGCCAATTCCTCTCTCATCCTACCATACTCCCCTCTATTCAAACAAAGGACACGTGTCTGGGAACCCACTTTGTCCTCCCCCATCTGCACCAGAAACTCCACCATACAATGATCACTCTCCCCAAGAGGATCCTTCACCGCAAGGTCCCTAATTCTACCCGCCTCATTACGTAACACCAGATCCAAGATAGCTCGCTCCCTCGTCGGCTCCAACACACACTGTTCAAGGAAACCATCCCGGCAGCATTCCAAGAACTCCTCCTCGAGCCCACCTCGTCCAACATGGGTCGACTAATCAATATGCAGATTGAAATCCCCCATAACTACGGTTCAGTGGCAGAGTAGTTAGCACTGCTGCCTCATGGCGCCAGGGACCTGGGTTCAATTCCCGGCTTGGGTTCTCCCCATGTCTGTGTCTTCTGGCTGCTCCAGTTTCCTTCCATGGTCTGAAAGGGATGCTGGTTAGGTGCATTGGGCCATGCTAAATTCTCCCTCAGTGTACCCAGAGAAAATTTACAGCTCAGAAACAGGCATTTTGGCCCTTCTTGTCTGTGTCAAACCATTTTTTGCCTAGTTTCACTGACCTGCACTTGGACCATATCCGTCCACACCCCTCTCATCCATGTACCTGTCCAACTTTTTCTTAAATGTTAAAAGTGACCCCACATTTAGCACTTTATCCAGCAGCTCATTCCACACTCCCACCACTCTCTGTGTGAAGAAGCCCCTCCCAATATTCCCTTTAAACTTTTCTCCTTTCACCCTTAACCCATGCCCTCTGTTTATTTTCTCCCCTAGCCTCAGTGGAAAAAGCCTGCTTGCATTCAGTCTATCTATACCCATCAAAATCTTATACACCTCTGTCAAATCTCCCCTCCTTCTACGCTCCAGGGGAAAAAAGTCCGAACCTATTCAATCTTTCTCTGTAACTCAGCTTCTCAAGTCCCGGCAACATCCTTGTGAACCTTCTCTGCACTCTTTCAATCTTATTTATTCACCTGAACAGGTGCCAGAGTGTGGAGACTAGGGGATTTTCATAGTGATGTCAATGCTGTGTTAATGTACGCCTACTTGTGACACTAATAAATAAACTTAAAATTGGGAGAATGCTTCTGAATTTGGGATCAGTGTTTAAAAGGAAAGCGAGTTAAATATTTTCTGTTTTTTTTCGAAGGTTCAGGGAAGTGAGGAGTAAAGAGGTTTGTTCACTCTCTGCTAAGATAGATGCTGTCGACTCATCTGTCTCCTGTGAATGAAAACATTTCTTAGCTTGAAGTACAGTGGGTTGCTCATCCAGTCTGCCAACCCTCAATAGAGGGGTGAGGGGCTCCAGCAGCTGCAGAATGGAGTGGAGGATCTCCGTTCAGATCGCTGGCCACTCCATCATTTATCACGATATTGGGCAGTAAGGGATGAAGTCCAGAACCTCAGGACAGTGGGTCCACTTAAAGGACTGATCCATGATGTCCACGGCGAGAAACTACGCTGTGAAACATACCTGTCACAGTAACACAGAGCGGCACTAAACAAAATGTCCCTGCCTGGTCTGTGCTGAGTGAGTTGTCCTTAATCTCAGCAGAAATGAGGTACTTCAATTGGGCCGCAGGCACTGTCTGTATAGTGTCTCAAACTGGATAATACATAAAGAGGGTGTCAGGTACGCTTGGTCACACTGACAGTTAGATTATATACCAATACGCACCATTCTTACTCAGGACTTGTGTCTGTATAGTCCTTTCAAAACTCCTGGACATCTCAAAGCACTTTACAGCTAATGAAGAACCTGGGAAGTGTGGCCGCTGATGTAACATAGGGAAGGCAGTAGCCATGTTGAGCACAGCACAATCCCACAAACAGCAAGGCGATAATAAGCAGGTCATCTTGTTTTTCATGTTTTGGTTGGGGAATGAATATTGGCGGCACACTTGGGGATGCTGCCCTGCACATCTTTGAAATGGTGATGTGGGGTTTTTATGTCTACCTGAGAACAGACAGCAGCCCTGGTTTAATGCCTCAGCACAGACAGCAGTGCTGGCAGTGCAGCGCTCCCACGGTACTGCGCTGGAGTGCCTTGCTGGATGCTTTCATAGAATCATCGATCCCCACTGTGCAGAAGAACATTTGGCTCATTGGGTCTGCAGCAACTCTTTGACAGAGCATCTTTCCCAGGCCCTGTTTCTGTAACCCCATATATTTACCCTGCTGATCCCCCTAGCCTACCATGGCCAATCCACCTAACCTTCACATCTTTGGACACTAAGGGCCAATTTACCATGGCCAATCCAACTAACCTTCACATCTTTGGACACTAAGGGCCAATTTAGCATGGCCAATCCACCTAACCTTCACATCTTTTGACACTAAGGGCCAATTTAGCATGGCCAATCCACCTAACCTTCACATCTTTTGACATTAAGGGTCAATTTAGCATGGTCAATCCACCTAACTTGCACATCTTTTGACATTAAGGGTCAATTTAGCATGGCCAATCCACCTAACCTTCACATCTTTTGACATTAAGGGTCAATTTAGCATGGTCAATCCACCTAACTTGCACATCTTTTGACATTAAGGGTCAATTTAGCATGGCCAATCCACCTAACTTGCACATCTTTTGACATTAAGGGTCAATTTAGCATGGCCAATCCACCTAACCTTCACATCTTTTGACATTAAGGGTCAATTTAGCATGGTCAATCCACCTAACTTGCACATCTTTTGACATTAAGGGTCAATTTAGCATGGCCAATCCACCTAACCTTCACATCTTTTGACATTAAGGGTCAATTTAGCATGGCCAATCCACCTAACCTTCACATCTTTGGACACTAAGGGCCAATTTAGCATGGCCAATCCACCTAACCTTCACATCTTTTGACATTAAGGCTCAATTTAGCATGGTCAATCCACCTAACTTGCACATCTTTTGACATTAAGGGTCAATTTAGCATGGCCAATCCACCTAACCTTCACATCTTTGGACACTAAGGGTCAATTTAGCATGGCCAATCCACCTAACCTTCACATCTTTGGACACTAAGGGTCAATTTAGCATGGCCAATCCACCTAACCTTCACATCTTTGGACACTAAGGGCCAATTTAGCATGGCCAATCCACCTAACCTTCACATCTTTTGACATTAAGGGTCAATTTAGCATGGTCAATCCACCTAACTTGCACATCTTGGAACACCAAAGGGCAATTTACCTTGGCCAATCTCCCTAACCTGCACATCTTTGGATTGTGGGAGGAAACCAGAACATGCGGAGGAAACCCACGCAGGCATAGGGAGAACGTGCAAACTCCACACAGACAGTGACCCCAGGCCGGAATTGAACTTGGGTCGCTGGGGCTGTGAGGCACTGGTGCGAATCATTGTGCCACCTTTCAGTTCTTTGGAGTGGCATTTGAGCACACAGCCTTTTGACTCAGACAGTGTTCTCAGTTGCTAACCCAGATGTAGATGGTCACTAGTACTGGAGGGATGTTGCCTCAGTAATGTCCTATAAAGCAGTACATTTAGTTATGGGAGATTTAAGTTTTAAAAGCAGCTTGAGCCAGGTTCCACTCCATTATAAGGTTATCCTTATAAGGGTGTGTGTTCGGTGTGACTGACTGCCTGTCACTTTGCTGTTGCACATCATTAAGGCATGTTTTCTAACATACTAGCTCCTTCCACCCATTCACACACCATTCAACAAATAGGCTACAGGTTGTGTAGAGACTGGTCGAGTCCAGATTGGACTGAAACCCTCTGGACACATAGCAAGATTGAGATTGCTTTTTATTTGGGTTGCGTTTGATTTATCCTGGTCCATAGTGGTTACTGGGAGAGATTTACTGTAACATAGCTGTTCATCAAAGCCAGATCTTTACACAAGTGCATATATTTTTACTCTGTGGGTGATTGAGAACTGCAGACTACTTTTATTCAAAAATCCCATCTGATGGAGTGAAACCTGTCTCTTTAGTCTTAATCTGGCCGAGGTAAACGGTACCTAGCAGGCCTGAGTTCGACTTCAAAATATTGTTACTTTGAAAAAGATTAATGTGGTGACTGTCCCTTTAAGGGCAGGGGGTGGGGGGGGGGGGGTGGTGTGGTGGAGTTATCCTGGCCTGGGTGACCAATTAGGATTCACTGCGCAGAAGGAGGCCATTTGGCTCATAGAGCCCACACTGACAGCAACCCCACCCAGGCCCAATCCCCGAGATCCCTCGTATTGACTCTGCTAATCTCCCTGACACAAAGGGGCAAGTTAGCACAGCCAATCAACCTAACCCACATATCCTTGGACTGTAGGAAGAAACTGGAGCAACCAGAGGAAACCCATGCAGACATGGGGAGAACGTGCAAATGTGCAAATTCCACACAGGCAGTGACCTGAAGCCGGGATTGAACCCAGGTCCCTGGTGTTGTGAAGCAGCAGGGCTAACCACTGTGCCACCGTGCCCCCTACTCAGAGTGGGGTAATTTGTCCAGGGTGGGAGGAATCCTCCTCGAAATCCATGGACTCTCTCTAGGTTGCACCTGTCATTTGTTGTGCAGTGTGATGTGTTTGACCATGGTTTGTCTGTTAATTCACATGTTGCCCATGTTAACTTTGAATGTTAGAGTATAAGACTGATGTACTAAATTGTTTTATCTTTTTGGCCTCGTACAGTCAAGTTTATTTTTGTTGTTCAAAATCCATGGAATCTTGTGGCTTTATTCACTAAGAAGCATCTTGAATCTCAAACTTTAATCTGGATTTTTTGAATGGTCAGATCTTGCTCCCTGCCATCTCGGCACAGGCTGAGACTCCCGTAGCCATTTCACACTTTTAAGTGGCTGCAGGAAGGACTTCAAAGCTCACTCGGGAGTCACTCCTGCCTCAGAGAGCTGATTGGCCGTGCTTCAGTGGACAGAAGGAGGAATGTGGGAGGACATCAAACCCTACGTCCTGGCACTGAGACTTAGGGAAGTTCAAAGGGTCCTTGGGCAGGCAGGGTATGGAAGGCCTGTTGGAGGGGGCGGGGAAGGTGTCTATTAAGTGAAAGGGTTATTGAGATTGCGGGGGAGAGGGCAGTGTTGTGAGGGGGGCCGAGGTGGTGTGAGGGAGATCCACAGGCCATCTGATCTTAAAGGGGAGTGAGGTGGGGGGGGAGCTGACTTCAGAAAGGGGCTTCTGCTGAAGGTGTCCCTCCCCCCCCACCCCTCCCTGCCTGAGATGTAACTTTACTCTTCTTTGGGCTTCTCTCACGGATGTTCAATCCTCCCATCCGCCTCAAGGTAGAGGCTGGGTAGGAATTGGCCCCTTAAGGATTTAGGTGGGTCTTGGGTGGACATCCCATCTGAGGCCTGGCCCGCCCCCGGAATAAAATCTCTGTGCAGTCGTCAGGGGGTGGGGGTCAGGCGGTGAACTGGGGGAGGTGGGTGGGGTGGGGTGGGGGGGGGGAGGTGTTGCAGGGGGAGCTGGAACCCAGAAAGAATCCTAACCCTTCAATTTCACCCGTCCCCCGGACCTCACCATCACCTAAAAACCCATCGGTGGGGGGAGGGTAAAATTCCGGTCTTTGTTTAGTTTGGACAAAGTGTTATTGGTCCCTAATCAGATCGGAACAGCAACTTGGGGCTCTCACCAAGGATCTTAACCAATACATTTCAAGCTTTCTCCAGATTTTGACATGTCTACAGAACTAGGTTGGGGAACGATGGCTTTTTACTTGCCGGAACTTTCTCCAAGGCTCACTGCTCTGTTGCTCCCTAAAGAATTAAGGTCAGGATTTGCGGACCCAAGCAAGCCACTTAACAAAGGAACGGTTGAGTTCCTTCCACCACCCCCCGTGAAGCTTATGGATCTGAACAAAATAACCCCAATCTTTTAATCTCCCGTGGGGAGGGGTTGTGGGGGGGACACACACGCAGAGTCTTTTAATCTCCCATGGGGGAGCGGGGGACACTCGCAGACAGAGCGCTAATCCAGTATGGATTACTGAAGCCCTGGGATCGAGGGAATGACTCCCAGTGGCAGTGCACTTAGATCAGTGCACAATTATTGGACAGCAGCAGTTAATCCATCCCTGGAAGCATCAATTATCCGTGAGGGATTCAGATGTTTCAGGAGTTTAAGAGCAAGTTACAGGGAGTGCTATGACGTACGTGAATGCGTTTAAAGTTTATTTATTGTGTCACAAGTAGGCTTACGTTAACACTGCAATGACGTTACTGTGAAACCACCCCCCCCCCCGCACTCGCCACATTTTGGTGTCTGTTCGGGTACACTGAGGGAGAATTTAGCACGGGCAATGCACCTAATGAGTGTGTCTGTCGGACTGTGGGAGGAAACTGGAGCACCTGGGGGAAACTCATGCAGACACGAGGAGAATGTGCAGACTCCACACAGACAGTGACCCAAGCCAGGAATTGAACCAGGGTCCCCGGCGTTGTGAGGCAGCAATGCTAACCACTGTGATTAACTAACTGAAAGACCAGTTACCACGTTTTACAAAACCGCTTATGAAAAACAGAAGAATATGTTTCCTCCCACAGTCCAAAGATGTGTGGGTTAGGTTGAATGGCTGTGCTAAATTGTCCCTAGTGTCAGGGTGATTAGTAGGGTAAACATGTGGAGTTGTGGGAAAAGGGCCTGGGTGGGATTGCTGTCGGTGCAGACTTGATGGGCTGAATGGCCTCCTTCTGTACCGTAGGGATTCTATGATTCAAATATGAAGAAAGACATTAGCTCCTGGTGCCAAGGCAGCGTGATTGTAGCCTGGTGCCCTGACTGCAACACGTCCGACTGGGTGCTGTATAAATCCTTGCATTAGGCATTACTTTAATAGATGCTGCTTGCTGCTTCCTGGTGATCGCCTCGCCAACAGCCAAAGAAAACATCCACCGCAGCGTGTAATCTTCATTTTGTGCAAGGAGTGATGGAAGAGGCTATGAGGCAAGGCCGCTGAGGCAGGCAATAAAAATCAGCGTATGAAACAATAAGCCGTGATCGCGGAGACAGGAAGTATGGAGGAGGATAGTGGAAAGGTTGGAGCGGAGTGAATCAAGCAGAGACTGAGTTATTGTCCCGAATGGACTTTCCCTACCCTGGAAGTTCTTTTATAAAGTTCGCCTTGCCGGGCTTTGAGATTGTCTATGTTTAAAGGCCATTGCTAAGTGTATAATAAAAATGTGGAGCTGTGTGTTAAGTAGCAATGAGCTGGTTATAGATAGAGTCATAGATGTTTACAGCATGGAAACAGGTCCTTTGGCCCAACTTATCCATGCCGCCTCTTTTTTTAACCACTAAGCTAGTCCGAATTGCCTGCATTTGGTCCATATCCCTCTATAGCCATCCTACCCATGTAACTGTCTAAATGCTTTTTAAAAGAGAAAATTGTACCCACCTCTACTATTCTCCTTCTGTTTTTCACTATTTTCCAGCTATTGAAATCCTTCACATTACAAGGCTTTCAGTCAACTTCTCCTAGCTTCTTTTCTGTGGTTTGTTGCACATTTATTTATCTATCTCATTCTCTCCCTCTGTAGAAGGGCCTTTGAATCTCTCCTCATTTGAACACAGTATGGTATTGCAAAGTGAACACAAACAACTATCTGCAAAAACCTTTGAATGTACGAAGCTCCTGAGTAGATGAAGCTTGGGAGGTGAGAGTATTTCTTGGTGTGAGACTGAATCTGCTGAGTTAGTTCATCTTAACCCCAGCCAGTTAGCTTCAGTGTCCCTGAGCTTGGCAATGCAATATATTACACAGGATTTCCAGTCCTCATTGTCACCACTGGGGTGAAGACATTACTAGTCTTGGCTGTGATATTCCCATAGTGGAATAGCTAGTTGACAGGATGGGTCAGATCGGTACATGTACACTCAGTAGGGAGGTGGGGGGGGGAGTTTTGGTGACAATCAGTGAGTGTCCTCACTCTTGGTTGTTAACAACACTGAAAAGTGGATCATAAGACCATAAGATATAGGAGCAGAATTAGGCCATTCAGCCCGTCGTGTCTACTCTGCCATTCAATGATGGCTGATGAGTTTCTCATTCCCATTCTCCTGCTTTTTCCCTGTAACCTTTGACCCCAAGAACCTATCTATCTCTGTCTTAAATGCACTCAATGATCTGGCTTCTTTTGTGTCAATGAATTCCACAGATTCCTCTGGCGGTAGAAATCTCTCCTCATCTTGGTTCTAAAGTGTTGTCCCTTTACTTTGAGGCTGTGCCCTCAGATCCCAGTCACTCCTGTTAGTGGAAACATCTTCCCCACGCACACACTATCCAGGCCTTTCATTATTCTATAAGTTTCAATGAGATCCTCCCCCATCCTCCTAAACTCCATCGAGTACAGACCCAGAGTCCTCAAGCGCTCTTCATACATCAAGCTTTTCATTCCCGGGATCATTCTCGTAAACCTCCTCCGGACACTCTCTTGTAGCAGCCCAACATAGACAGGATCACCTTGGCTTCTAGGCCTTGCTTGTCTGGACAGCCTATAGCTACTCACTGTCTGGTCTGGAGAAACTTGAAGAACAGCCATTTGGGCAAAGTGTTGGAAATCAATCAAATTGGTCTACAGGCAAATCATACCCCATGTCAGTAGGATCGGTGTCTTACAAGGTGCTCCAAGGGCAGTATTAGTGCTATATTACTCATCATTAACCTCAGTGCAATAGGGTTAACGAGCTGGAATATGCACAAGAATAGGAATAGAATGTTATCGTCTCCAGTGTTACTGGCCGTCTAGTCTCACATATGTATATAGGGTGACATGTCTGTGCGCTGTGCTGGTATCCCCATAGAACTAACATTAGGTAGTTAATCAGAGCCTACATGGAAATCTCTCTCTGTTAGAGTCAAGACAGTAATTATATAGCTTGAGGGACACCACACCACATCAAGCATTGGACAAAGGAGCAATCTGCCATGAATTAACACAGCCGGTATGGGGATTGAACCCATGCTTTTGGTATCATTCTACACCCTATCTAACCATCCAGTAAACTGAGCTAATCCACCCCGACAGCTTATTTTAGACAAGTTTCAATCAAGCAGTAGTAAGGAAGAGACAAATGGGGCAAACCAATAAAATGGGGCTTTTTTTGATTTGTTCATGGGATTGCCCATCCCTGAGGGCAGTTAAGAGTCAAGCACATTGCTGTGGATCTGGAGTAACATATAACAGGTAAGGATTATGGATTTCTTTCCCTAAAGGGCATTAATGAGCCAGATGGGTTTTTACGACAATGTTTTCACAGCCATCGTTAGACTTCTAATTCCAGATGTTTCACTGAATAAAAATGTCACCATCTGCTGTGGTGGGATTTGAACCTGAGCCCCCAGAGTGTTGTCCTGAATCTCTGGATTATTAGTCTAGCAACAGTACCACAATGCGACTGCTATCCTCATATGTGCCTCAGAAAAACAGCCAGTGTGATCATGGACCCCGGACACACACTTTTCCACCTTCTTTGATCGGGAAAAAGATATAAAAGTTTGAGGTCATGTACCAACCGACTCAAGAACAACTTTTTCCCTGCTGCTGTCAGACTTTTGAATGAACCTACCTTATATTAAGTTGATCTTTCTCTACACCCTACATTCTGCAGCATCTCCTTTCCTTCTCTGTGTTTGGTATGCTTTGTAGTGCGGCAAGAAACAATATTTTTCACTGTATACTAATACATGTGACAATAATAATAAATCAAACCCAACTGCTCAGTTTCCAAAAAGTCTCAGCACATGCCCATTAGTAACAGATAAGATGACATTAGCAAGATACTGACTGGCTGATGACATTAGCTTATTGATTTCATCATTACACTCTCCCTGTACATGCGATGACATAGTACTGCTGTAGTAACCATGTCCCTTAAAAGGCTCAAACAAGTGTTTGTCTGTCAGGTGTGTAAAGAGACTGCAACAGAAACCTATTCTCAAATAACCTGAGTTGTTACCAGCGTTATGTGAAACTTGCATCTAAATAGGCATAGAACTTTGCATAGCTCACACTTGTGGGACTGTGTACTTTTTGTTTGTCATATTATAAAAATATAGGGGCAATAGAGAGAGTGAAAAAGGCTTAACAGGAAAATGTGAGCGGCCTAGATCAGGAGAAGGCTGAGGGGTGACCAGATAGACAGTCTCTAAGATTAAGACAGGTTTTAACAGAGTGGATAAAGGAAGCAATGTTTCCACCTGTGGCAAAGAAGAAACTTAAAAGCCACCAATATGAGAAGCCACCAAGAACTCAAAGCAGAGACAGAAATTCAGAAGAAGAATCTTTCTCCAGAGAGAGATGAGACCATGGAATTCACTATCACCGGGAGTAGTTGAGGCAAGTAATATTGATGCATTAAAAGGCAAGATAGGTGAGTATCTGAGTGAGCTGGAAATAGAGGGTCACGCTAATGGAATTAGATAATGGAAGATGCCAGCAGGTTAACGACAATGGTTAGCGCTGCTGCCTCACAGTGCCAGGAACCTGGGTCCGGTTCCAGCCTTGGGTGACTGTCTCGGTGAAGTTTGAATGTTCTCCCCTTGGGTTTCCTCCGGATGCTCCAGTTTCCTCCCACGGGATGGGGTACCCGGATGAGCACTCAGATCCTGCGCGGATCAGCTGGCGGGGATATTCACAGACATCTTCAACCTCGCTTTACAACAATTTGAGGACCCTATCTGCCATAAGAAGATGACTATCATCCTGATACCTAAGAAAAATCAAGCAGTGTCCCTTCATGACTTTCGCCCAGTGGCTCTAAATCCATCATCATGAAGTGCTTCGAAAGGTTAGTCATGGCACGAATCAATTCCAGCCTCCCGGATTACCTGGATCCACTGCAGTTTGCCTAAAGTTGCAATAGGTCCATAGCAGACGCCACCTCCTGGCCCTGCACTCACCATGGAACACTGAGATAACAAAGACCCCTATGTCAAACTCCAATTCATTGATTACAGCTCAGTCTTTAACACAATTATTCCCATGAAACTCATCTCCAAGCTCTGTGGCCTGGACCTCGGCTCCTCCCTCTGTGGTTGGATACTGAACTTCCTGACTCACAGAACACAGTCAGTAAGGACAGGCAACAACACCTCCTCCACAATCATCCTCAACACCGGTGGCCCACAAGGCTGTGTTCTCAGCCTCCCTACTATATTCCTTGTACACCTATGATTGTGTAACCAAATTCCCCTCCAATTCAATTTTCAACTTTGCTGACGACACCATCATAGTGGGTTGGATCTCAAACAATGATGAGACAGAGTACAGGAATGAGATAGAGAATCTGATGAACTGGTGTGGCGACAATAATCTCTCCCTCAATGACCACAAAATGAAGGAGATTGTCACTGACTTCAGGAAGCGTAAAGGAGAACATGCCCCTGCCTATATCAATGGGGATGAAGTAGAAAGTATCGAGAGCTTGAAGTTTTTAGGTGTCCAGCTCACCAACAACCTGTCCTGGTCTTCCCATCCGACACAGTCATTAAGAAAGCCCACCAATGCTTCTACTTTTTCAGAAGACTAAGGAAATTTGGCATGTCAGCTGCGACTCTCACCAACTTTTACAGATGCACCATAGAAAGTATTTTTTCTGGTTGTATCACAGCTTGATATGGCTCCTGCTCTGACCAAGATCGCAAGGAACTACAAAAGATCATGAATGTAGCCCAATCCATCACACAAACCAGCCTCCCATCCATTGACTCCGTCTATACTTCCCACTGCCACAGCAAGGCAGCCAGCATAATTAAGGATCCCACGCACCTCGGACATTCTCTCTTCCATGTCTTCCTTTGGGAAAAAGATATAAAAGTCACGTACCAATCGACTCAAGAACAGTTTCTTCCCTGCTGCTGTCAAACATTTGAATGGACCTACCTTGCATTAAGTTGATCTTTCTCTACACCCTAGCTATGACAGTAATACTACGTTCTGCACTCTCTCCTTTCCTTCTCTATGAATGGTATGCTTTGTCTGTATAGTGCGCAAGAAACAATACTTTTCACTGTATGCTGACCCATGTGACAATAATAAATCAAATCAAGTCAAATCAAATGAAAAATGTGCAGGTTAACCATGCTAAATTGCCTCTTCGTGTTGGGGGGGAGGTGGTTAACAGGGTAAACACGTTGGCTTGTGGGGATAGGGCCTGGATGGGATTGTTGTCGGTGTAGGCTCGACGGGTCAAATGGCCTCTGTCTGCACTGTAGCGATTCTGTGAGTGCTGCCATGGACAGGAAAGTCAAAGTGCCAGTGTCTGGTCGACAGGTAACTCTATGCAGTTTCACCTTGCTCCTTCGATCTCTGCACGGATTTGCTGGAAGGCACCAAGTTGTGGGATGGGTGCAGGATCTTGTCTGATAGAGTGTCAGTGCCTGTTGGCAGGCTGGCTGTGTGATGAGAGATACCACAGGAAGCCGCCAGGAATCTAGCAGGTTGTATCAAAGTGACCTCAGCCTGAGCAGCTGAATTTTCAGCTGAGAAGGACTCTTTGTTCTCTTTGCCCTGTCAGAATTTCACAGCAGCACTCTATCCCCCCCTCCTATTCCCCCTAGAGCCCATACCAGCTGACAGGGATTCAGGTCACATTGTGCCGATGCAGGCTGCAACCTGCTTCCCTGAACTGCAACAATTGCTAGCCTCCACTTTCTCAGGAAACTAAGGAAATTCAGCATGTCCGCTATGACTCTCACCAATTTTTACAGGTGCACCATAGAAAGCATCCTTTCTTGATCTATCACAGCTTGGAATGGTTCCTGCTCTGCCCAAGACCGTAAGAAATTACAAAGGTCGTGAATATAGCCCAACCCATCAGGCAAACCAGCCTCCCATCCATTGACTCTGTCTACACTTCCTGCTGTCTTGGCAAAGCAGCCAGCATAATCAAGGACCCCATGCACCCCGGACATTCTCTCTTCCGCCTTCTTCCTTCAGGAAAAAGACACAAAAGTCTAAGGTCAAGTACCAACCAACTCAAGAATAACTTCTTCCCTGCTGTTGTCAGACTTTTGGATGGACCTACATATATTTTAAATAGACCTTTCTCTATACCCTATCTGTAAATGCAATGCTACATTCTGTACCCTCTGCTTTCCTTCACCCCTAGATTTTGTATGAATGGTATGCTTTACTGTGTAGTGCTCAAGAAACAATGCTTTTCATTGTGTCCCAATACATAAGAACGTAAGAACTAAGAGCAGGAGTAGGCCATTTGGACCCTCGATCCTGCTCCGCCATTCAATAAGTTCATGGCTGATCTTTTCCTGGACTCAGTTCCACTTACCCACCCGCTCACTATAACCCTTAATTCCTTTACTGTTCAAAAATGTATCTATCCTTGGCTTAAAAACATTCAATGAGGTAGCCTCAACTGCTTCACTGGGCAGGGAATTCCACAGATTCACAACCCTTTGTGTGAAGAAGTTCCTCCTCAACTCAGTCTTAAATCTGCTCCCCCTTATTTTGAGGCCATGCCCTTCAGTTCTAGTTTCACCCGCCAGTGGAAACAACTTCCCTTCTTCTATCTTATCTATTCCCTTCATAATCTTATGTGTTTCTATAAGCTCTCGCATGATTCTTCTGAATTCCAATGAGTATAGTCCCAATCTACTCAGTCTGTCCTCATAAGCCAACCCTCTCAGCTCCGGAATCAACATGTGACAATAATAAATCAAATCAAATCAAGTGGGTCCTGTCACTTGCAGCCGAGATGCACAATGTGAAATGGGTTGCACCGGTGTGTGGCGGGACACCGTAAAACCGTACGTGATCCTGTCATTGTGACGTTATGCGTAAACAGCTTCTCAATCGCCTTCAGCGTCCCTCTGAGTGATGGGGGGGACTATTCAACCCAAACCAGCTTGCGTAGTACAAAACTTTATGCAATTCATTCCAACCAATCATCTCCACTGCCAGTGACAGGTTTCAGCTAGTTACAATTCGTAGCACAAGGATAAAGTCTAAATCAGTGGGATGTGACCTGACTCTTTGCTGACAGGGTAATAAGCAATAACAGAAAGACACGCATATATATATATATATAGACTTGCTTTTCATGACCTCTAGATATTCCGAATGCTTTACAGCCACAGTGATGAACCTTCGAAATGCCTCCTCCATAAGCATTGTGCACAACAATGAAAGTGGCCCAGTCAGCTGTGTTTTAGTGGGGAGGCGATGGCCTAGTGGTATTATCGCTGGACCATTAATCTAGGAACTCAGCTAATGCTTTGGGGCCCTGGGTTCGAATCCCGCCACAGCAGATGGTGGAATTTGTATTCAATAAAAAAAAATCTGGAATTAAGAATCTACTGATGACTGTGAAGCCATTGTCGGAAAAACCCATCTGGTTCACTAATGTCCTTTAGGGAAGGAAATCTATTGTCTTTATCTGGTCTGGCCTACATGTGACTCTAGATCCAAAACAATGTGGTTGAATCTCAACTGCCTTGCAAGAGCCACTAAGGATGGGCAATAAATACTGGCCAGCCAGTGACATCAATATCCTATGAATGAGTATAAAACAATAGTGATGTTAGTTGATGGATAAACATTGGCCAGGGTGCTGGGGAACTCTGTTTCTCCTCAGTGAAATAGCGTCATAGGGTTTTTTGTGTCCATTTGAGAGGGCAAACGGAGCCTTGGACTAACATCTCATCCAAGGAGGCAGCGCAGCTCTCCCTCAGTGTGAGATATCAACCTAGAGTTTGCACTCCAGTCGCTGGATTGGGATTTGAATCCACCACCTTCTGACTCAGAGGTGGTAGTGGGGAAGCCTCTTGTGAAGGTCTTGGCTGGACAGCTGGCGAAAGCCTGCATCAACTTTTTTTGGAAAGACTTTGTCACATCTTAATTTTGATTTGATTTGATTTATTATTGTCACATTTATTAACATACAGTGAAAAGTATTGTTTCTTGTGCACTATACAGACAAAGCATACTGTTCATAGAGAAGGAAACGAGAGAGTGCAGAATGTGGTATTACAGTCATAGCTAGGGTGTAGAGAAAGAGCAACGTAATGCGAGGTAGGTCCATTGAAAAGTCTGATGGCAGCAAGGAAGAAACTGTTCTTATGTCGGTTGGTACGTGACCTCATGCTTTTATATCTTCTTCCCGATGGAAGAAGGTGGAAGAGAGAATATTTGGGGTGCGTGGAGTCCTTAATTATGCTGGCTGCTTTGCCGAGGCAGCAGGAAGTGTAGACAGAGTCAATGGATGGGAGGCTGGTTTGCGTTATGGATTGGGTTACATTCATGACTCTTTATAGTTCCTTGCAGTCTTGGGCAGAGCAGGAGCCATACCAAGCTGTGATACAACCAGAAAGGATGCTTCCTATGGTGCATCTGTAAAAGGTGATATTCAAGCATTTGGCAGACCTTTCCCCAGATCAAAGACTCTGTGGGGCTGGAAAATCCTGCCGGCAAGAGGACTGTAAAATTCCACCCATCGTCTCCACACTATCTCCAGTTGAATGGAAGGGCTGAGATGGCAGTGCAAATTCCCAAAGGAATCGTCAGGAAATCAAGCAAATCTAGCACTCGAGGCAAACTTCAAGTGGAGAAACACATCAAGGGAAGACATGGAAAGTAGTCCAACCCAAAGGCTAATGTTGCACCACACCTCAACTATTCTTCCAATAGCAGAAGTGCTGCTGAAACCCGACATAGCAACAGGCCTGAGTGAAAAAATTCAAGGTGAAATGACAGAAAGCCAAATCTCCTTTTGACAAATCTGCCAAACCAATCCCAGAACTGAGTGTTGACGAGTCTGTCTGAGTACAAACCATCAAAGCTCTTAACAGGACTCAGTGTAACTTGGGGCACATATAAAGCAACTGTCACCACGATGATATGGGGTGGATGTGAATGATCAAATATAGCCGTGTAACTGCTGGTGTACGCACACTACAGGAGAAGCTGTTTCTTCACTGCAGGATGGTGGGATCTCACAAGTTAGTAGAATCCCTACAGTACAGAAGGAGGCCAATTGGCCCATCAAGTCTGCACTGATCACAATCCCATCCAGGTTCTATTCCTGTAATCCCACACATTTACCCCGCTGATCCCCCTGACACTAGGGTCAATTTAACATGGCCAATCCACCTGGGATTGGGAGGAAACCAGAGCACCCGGAGGAAACACAGACACAGGGAGAACGTGCAAACTCTGCACAGACAGTGACCCAAAGCTGGGAATCGAACCTGGGTCCCTGGCGCTGTGAGGCAGCAGTGATAACCGCTGTGCCACCATGCCGTCAGTTCCACAGAGTACAGAATTCTCATCACTCCCAGAGATGCACTCATCCCCAGCAATGGAAATGGAACAGCAGCAGAAACCACGGCGGCAACAAGTGCCACGGAACAACACTCCCTGGAGAGGGAACATCACCCAGGCGAACAGCCCATGACAATGTGCACATGTATCATTGAGAGACCTGTTTGATTTGATGACTGTGTGTACAGTGCATTGCAGTAACTGATGGAAGTAACAGTTTGTTAACACATGAGAACAATTGTGGTACAATGGGTCATTTGGACACGTGTATGGAAACATATCAGTTAGAAAAAGGGGGATATTTGGGTTTTGAAATGCAACCATCACTACATGTTCTAACCGGCTTGCCATAATCGTCTGATCTCTGCCAGGGGGAAAGCCCTGCAGGCAGCCATGACACCTCCAGGTCAATAAAGACATTACACAAGAAAGACTACAGTCTTTGAGCTTGTAACATTGGGATAACACCAGCCTGCACTCATCAGGATAGATGCAAAAATACCAAATTTCAAAGGGTATTTATACTGAATGAGGAAGGGGTGCTGATTGGATGGTAAGTGAATTCTGATTGGCTGAGGTGTTGCCATGAAGAATATATCAGGGAACAATCATCCACCAAGTCTTTTTTTTAATCTCCAAATAAGGCAAGTTGATACTGATTGGTTGAGGGATTGCCACGGTGAATGCACCAGTGAACCATTGACCCCATGCTTCTGTCTAGTTGAGAAAGGCACATGTCTGAATATATTCTTTCCGCGTCTCGCTCATGAACGGACTCAAGATTGTCACTTTTGGTCCTGAATAGTCGCAGTCCAGCTCAAATTAGCAGAGTAACGTTTCACAGTGTCGCCTCGCAGCAGCAACATATAAACAAAGAACAAAGAAAAGTACACCACAGGCACAGGCCCTTCGGCCCTCCCCAAGCCTTTGCCAATCATGATACCCTAATTAAACTAAAAAAAAACTTTCGGCCCTGACTTGGATTCCCTCCCTATCCATGTACCATCCAGATGCCTCTTAATGTTGCCAATGTGCCTGCTTCCACCGCCTCCTCTGGCAGCGCATTCCAGACACCGACCACTCACTGCATGAGAAACTTTCCCCGCACATCCCCCTTAAACTTTCCCCCTCTCACCTTGAGCCTGTGCCCGCTTGTAATTGACACTTCCACCCTTGGAAAAAGCCCCTGGCTATCCACCCTGTCCTAATTTTGCAGACCTCTATCAGGCCTCCCCTCAGTCTCTGTCTTTTCGGTGAAAACAATTCTAGTTTATTCAGCCTGTCCTGGTGTGATTTTTGACCACTATCAGGGGCCTGGAGATCAGGGGAGCAGTGGAGGACGGCTGGAGATGGGGGGCTGGCCAGGAGGGGTGGAATTCAGAGCTGGGCCTAGGTACGGTCGGTGGGCCAGTGATCGGGCAGTGGGACGGCGGAGAGCTGGCATTGTGGGGGTCGCGGAGCTGGCCAGCAATCAGGAGACTATCAGTGCGGCACTGACAGATCGACACATGCGCGGTGGCCCACACAGTTGCTGATTTGAGCCTCTCCAGTGGGGATAGACCCCAACCCCCAGATTCTGATGATATTCACGCTCGGCAGTGCAAAGGGTGAGGGAGATTCTTCTCTGAACTCCCTTTGAAAAACCCAGTGTGAATTACTCCAATTTTGACTCGAATTCGAAACTGAGAATTTTTTTGGGAGAATTCTGCCCTGAATCTCCCAGGCAAGATCTTGATCACTCCAGAACTGATCTCTGAAAAGCTTTGACTTGCAAAAACATTGTAAGTCAAATGAAGATGTGTAACCCTGAGCATTTTCTCAGCATTATGAAGATGTGAAGATCTGAGAAAGACTCTGGCTTAGTGTTCCTGTGTGTGTGTCGCTGGGATAAACATCTGAACCTCAGTGATTCTCAGTTGCAATTCTGAATGAATTAATAAGATGTAAATCAAATTTAAAAAGTGAATGAAATTAATAATTAATTACAAGTGTAATATTTGCATTCCAGCCCGGCAATGTTGATTTAGCTATTCAGCGCGTGCCATGACATAGCAAAAGATAGATATATTCCCCGCAAGATAAAACGCATTGGAAAGCCTCTCACATGCAAGAGGGTCACTCGACAGAGCAGTGTGAGGAATTGATTATGAACTGTAAGCCTTTGATGCAGAGAATGACTGGGAGAGAGCAAAGAGTGAATCCAAAAGCCAGAGATTTAAAGGAATAGTGTGCGGAGACCTTTCATGGAGGAGACACGTCAGTGAATTCACAGCAGTGTAAGCCGGGTGGAAACTGAGACACAGAATTTTGTAGTTTAAAGTTTTTTTTTATTAGTCTCACCAGTAGGCAAACATTAGCAGCGCAATGAAGTTACTGTGAAAATCCCCTAGTCACCACATTCCAGTGCCTGTTCGGCTACACTGAGGAAGAATTTATCACGGCCGACACACCTAACCAGCACGTCTTTTGGAGGAAATTGGAGCACCCGGAGGAAACCCACGCAGACATGGGGAGAAGGTGCAGACTCCGCAGATAGCAACCCAAGCCGGGAATCGAACCCATGTCCCTGGCGCTGTGAGGCAGCCGTGCGAACCACTGTGCCACCGTGCTGCAAACAGATCTTCTTAATAATTTGGGCAGCAGCTTCTGGGGATACTAACCGGGGCATTGATTCATGCTGGGGAACAGTATCACTGCTGTATACCACCGTGTATAAAGCTTGTGGCATTTACTACCAAATAAACCTATTGGACTGGTGGAATGCGAGCAACTACAAAGGGTGGTGAATGAAGCCCAGTCCATCACTCAAACCAGCCTCCTACCCATTGACTCTATCTACACTTCCCGCTGCCTCGGCAAAGCAGCCAGCATATTCAAGGACACTACACACCCTGGACGTTCTCTCTTCCATTTCAGAAAAGATACAAAAGTCTGAGATCACATACCAACTGACTTCTCCCTGCTGCCTTCAGACTTTTGAACCTTATAGAATCACTACAGTGCAGAAGGAGGCCATTCGACCCATCGAGTTTGCACCGACAACAATCCCACGCAGGCCTGTTCCCCACTTAGTTACCATGCTAATCCCTCTAACCCATCACATCTGGGACACTAAGGGTTAATTTAGCATGTCCAAACAACCTAACCCACATATCTTTGGAGCGTGGGAAGAAACCGGAGCACCCGGAGGAAACCCACGCAGATACGGGGAGAATGCGCAAACTCCACACTGACCCAAGTCGGAAATCGAACCCAGATCCCTGGATCTGTGAGGCAGCAGTGCTAACCACTGTGCCACTGTGCCGCCCTTATATTAAGTTGATCTATCTCTACACCAGCTGTCTCCAAACTCTGATTTGGATGTGGCCCGCGGGCTGTATTTGGAGACCCCTGCTCTACACCCTCGCTATGACTGTAATACTACTTTCTGCACCATCTCCTTTTCTTCTCTATGAATGGTATGCTTTGTCTGTATGGCGCAAGAAACAATACTTTACACTGTATATTAATACATATTGTAGAATCGTAGAATCCTACAGTGCAAAAGGAAGCCATTTGGGCCATTGAGTCTGCACCAAACACAATCCCAACCAGGCCCTACCCCCAGAACACCAGCTATTTACCCTAGCTAGTACCCCTGACACTAAGAGGCAATTTAGCATGGCCAATCAACCTAACCTGTGACAATAATAAATCAAATCAAATAAACAAACCAAATCAAACTCCCACCTCTTGCCTGTTGGAGTAGCTAACCTCTACTCTGTCTTTCTCTCTCTCTCTCCTGTTATGTAGTCCATTTGCTATCCATTACGACTTGTTCCGTGACTCCACGTGGTACTAGTCATGAGTCTACCTCTGAATGTAGGCCTGGGGAGCAATTTACAACAATGATGCCAAGAGCAACTGCAGCTTAATTTGATTAAAGTGGCTGTGTAAAAGCCCTCTCCATGGGTTCTTGCTTTGCGAGGGAGGATTTGGTGGAAGGGAGTGTTTGGAAATGTAAGTCAGTGGTGTGTGAAATTGGAGCGATGCTAACACTGGCTGCTAACACTCTGTTTATGATGTGAAGCAAATGCTCCTTTCCTCGATTACCAGTGGAAGATGGAATTATAAAATTGGAAGTGCTGTTTTCTAGCCCTCTCCTGAGGGGTCTGGCTTTCCACACACTTTGCAGCAACAGTGAGCTGAGATAAAGAGAAGATCAAAAAAAAGGAAATGGACCCTGTTACATAGTGCAGAAGTAAGTGTACTTTTTCTTAAAATGGAGATAAAGCTGCCTCCCTTTTACCCCCTCCATGCACCTCCTTCATTCTTTACCTTGTTTTAGGTCAATGTCCTTTAGAAATGGAAGCACTAAGAATGTGATAGGTTTTAGTCAATAAGGGAAAGGGTTAAGGTGGGGAGGTTCTGTACCAGAATTACTTGATTCACTCAGAACAATCCTCCACATGGCTCCAGTCTGGTGCCACGTACAGAATACAGGGTGGCACAGTGGCACAGTGGTTAGCACTGCTGCCTCCCAGCACCAGGGACCCGGGTTCGATTCCCGGCTCGGCTCACTATCTGTGTGGAGTTTGCACATTCTCCCCGTGTATGCGTGAGTTTCTTCCAGATGCTCCGGTTTCCTCCCACAGTCCAAAAGACATGCTGGCTAAATTCTCCCTCAGTGTAACCGAACAGGTGCTGGAGTGTGGCGACGAGGGGATTTTCACAGTAACTTCATCGCGGTGTTAATGTAAGCCTTCTTGTGACACTAGTAAATAAACTTAATATTATCACCAAAGTCGAAAGACAGTTTGGGTAAGAGTTGGAGGATATGAAGTGCAGTGTGTGAGGTTGCATAACAAGTTGTTAGGCTACAGTAAAAATAAATAGGTGCCCCTCCCTCACTGCTCCCCCTTCAAAAAAATGATTCTCGACAGAGAACTAGGGAAGGCAATTATAAAATTAAACTCTTAGCCCAAATCTAAAGCAGAAATAATGCATTCCATTGAAAATCCTTGCAACACTGGGGCAATACATATATCCTCACATCCGTCCTATTGTTGCTCAGTGGAGAGCACCCTTGCCCCTGGACCAGATGGTTACATGTTAAAGGCTCTCTCTGGGACTTTAGCACAAAGATCAAAGGTTAATGTTCCAGTGCAGCGCTGAGGGAGTGCTGCATTGGATGAGATGTTAAGCCGAGGTGCCGTCTGCCTGCTCGCACGCTTGCGATCGATCCCGCGGCACTGTTCTGTAGAAGGGTGGGGCCAGTTATTCCCAGTATCCTGGTTAACGTCAATCAACATTACAACAGACTATCTGGTGAGACTATCTTCATTGGCCTGGAAGAGTGCGGCTCCAACAACACTCGGGAAATTTGGAGGGATGAGTAAGGGAGCAAAGATATCCAGGTGCCCTAGGCGTATGGTGCCTGGACTGTTAAACTCTTGGCAGGGAGGGCAACTGCCTGTCCACCACCATCACAAGCTATCCTGTGGCCTGCAAAGATGCTAAAGTAATGAGCTGAACAGCACAAGATTGCATGTGTTCAGCCATCCAGCAGCCTACACATCTTTGGACCCATCCCATGAAAGGATATTAAAGATGGCACATTGTTGCGTGTGGGAGTTTGCTGTGCTCAAATTGGCTGCCCTGTTTCTTCCATTTACTGTCGTGACTACAATTCAGAAAGCACTTCTTTGGTGGTAAAGCAATTTGGGATATCCCATGGACGTAAAATATTGCTGCATAAGTATAGTTTGCATTTCTTCTTTCATCTTTCCAAAGAGATGAGCAGGTGAAGGTGAACAGACAAGGACTGCACGCTCCCTTACAGGAGAGCGAGGAGAGAAGATCAACAGCAGTCCCACGGGATAGTGTTGGAGACTGAAGGAAGGTGGTGAGGCAGGTTAGCCGAAGAGGCACTGAGCTGCTGCCTCACAGTGCCAGGGACCCGGGTTCGATTCCCGGCTTGGGTTACTGTCTGTGTGGAGTTTGCACGTTCTCCCCGTGTCTGTGTGGGTTTCCTCCGGGTGCTCCGGTTTCCTCCCACAGTCCGAAAGATGCGCCGGTCAGATGGATTGGCCGTGCTAAATTGCCCCTTAGGGAGGTAGAGTGTGCTGAGGTAGAGTGCCATTTGGTGCAGAGTTGATGGGCTGAATGGCCTCCTTCTTCACTGTAGTAATTCTATGGATTTTATAGGAGAGTGAGATGCTGACCTGCAGTCCCACTTGAGCTAAATTTCTAATCCCTTCCCTGTGAGAGTGAGGGTAGATTACCTTGTAGCTGAATGCTTTGACACACTATGAGTGAGGGTCTCTGGCCTCGCCTCAGGGGTTTTCTTGGCGGTAGGAGGTTGTGCACATTTTGCTGGCAGTGGGATCTTCAGGTCCCATCCCTATCAATGGAAGTTCCACTGGAAGCTATCCCACGCCACTGGGAAATCCACGGCAGGGCTGTGCCGTGGGCTGGACCATAGAATCTACCGGTGTAAATGGCCAGAGAATTTCAGCCTACGTTTCCCCTGGGCTTCATTGGTCATCTTTCTTGTCAAGGGTATTGACAAGGAAAATCAAAAGGGAATGGAATAAACACTTGAAAGGGAAAAGGCGCCGGATTATGGTCAGAGAGCAGGAGAACGGGAGCGTCTGTCAGTGAGTCAGAACTGCAAGGATGGGCTGAATGGCCTCCTTCGGTGTCGCATCATCCTACCAAATTTACAACCTCAAGCCAATGTTGTGTCCCGATCAGCAGACCTAAATGAGGCAGAGTTCTCAAAGCTGTACCACACGGGCACCAGCAATTAATGAAGGCAGCTCACCACCACCCTCTCGAGGGCAATTGAGGTTGAGCAATAAGTGCTGGCCTTGCTCATGGTGTCCACATCGAGAGGATGTACGTTTGATAGATGGATGGGTGGAGGAGGAAAAAACAAATCCAAATAACAATGCGAATATTTGAAAAAAAGCTCCAGGATTTTCCAGGCCCCCCGCTGTGGCAGGTTTTCCAGCAACAGGAGCGGCCACCCGTTGGCGGCTGGTGGGACTTTCCAGTCCCGCTGAAGTTAATGGCCATTTATGTTGCTTGCAAGCTGGGGAATCCTGTTCTGGGCCTTCAGCAGGACTGGAAGACCCCCCCCTCACACTCATGGTGTGAAGGGCTGGAAAATCCCCAGCCACAGTTTCAGATCTATTTATAAAGTTTGAGCCACGGGAATCGTAGCAGATTGAGGGTGAGGGGGGGGGGGGGTGGTGGGTGGGGGTGGGGGGGGTGGGTGGTGGGTGGGGGTGGTGGGTGGGGGTGGGGGGGGGTGGTGGGTGGGGGTGGGGGGGGGGTGGGTGGGGGTGGGGGTGGGGGGGGGTGGGGGGGTGGTGGGGGGCAATGCAAAGCTCCTTTGACCTCGGATGTGATTTTTCCGGTTTTGGGGTGAGAATAGCCGGAAAGTCCCGCTCCCAGTCTCTATAATTTTGTTCATGTTTGAGTCAGAGGGCAGAGCCTTTCTGCTGTTATGATAAGAGCATAAAGTACCTGGGAAACTGCACAGGGATATTCCCAGCTAGAGATTGGGGAGGGAGTCGGGGGTGGGGGGTTGTGGTGTGAGGGGGAGACGGGGGGTGGTGGTGTGGTTTGTCCAGCCTCACAGTCCCCTCATTTGTTTTAAACCATCTTTAATTTCCAAGAAGCACTCACAGGCACTACCTAGTGCCTGTCTGACAAATGATTGACTGACTTATTTTGGCTCTCCACCCCACCACCCCCCCGCCAACCCCCCCTGCCTTCTCAGCCAGGTTTTCACTCTGCGTGTCAGTTCATGTAGACCGCAAGGTTCAGACACGACACCACAATGTTGGATCGGAGCCACCCCTCGAAGCAGCTCAGAGCAATGCGAGTTTGCACGCACGTAATGGAAAACGCAAAGGGGTCAGAGTGTTAATACTTGTAAGCCTCCGGGATCTCTTTAACAAGTCACTGGATACTGGGATAGCTCTTTCATGCTAAATGCTGACTAAAACAAACACACACACACACACACACACACACACCAAATAAGTGCCAAAACCTGGAAACTACATTCAGTGATGTATTATTAAGTCATTCTGTTTCATACTGAAAGGGATCATGCACCCATCATAATCCTGGCTCCTGAATAGATATTCTCTCTTTCACAGCGAAGTGGGTACATAGCTAACAGAGCATTTGTACATGCGACACATGGAAAGCATGGCATACTGGTACATGGATCACAGAACGCTGGTACATGCAACACATGGAAAGCATGTCACACATAGATCATAGAACACAGGTACACGTGACACATGGAAAGCACATCACACTGGTACATAGATCACAGAACACTGGTACACACGACACATAGAAAGCATGCCACACTGTTACATAGATCATAGAATGCTGGCACACGCAACACATGGAAAGCACATCACACTGGTACATAGATCACAGAACACTGGTACACGCGACACATAGAAAGCATGCCACACTGTTACATAGATCATAGAATGCTGGTACACGCAACACATGGAAAGCACATCACACTGGTACATAAATCACAGAACACAGGTACACGCAACACATGGAAAGCACATTACACTGGTACGTAGATCACAGAACACTGGTACGCACTACACATGGAAAGCACATCACACTGGTACATGGATCACAGGCATTGGTGCACACAACACATGGAAAGCTCATTACATTGGTACATAGATCACAGAACGCTGGTACGCACTGCACATGGAAAGCACATCACACTGGTACATGCATCACAGAACACTGGTACACGTGACACATGGAAAGCACATCACACTGGTATGTAGATCACAGAATACTGGTACGCACTGCACATGGAAAGCACATCACACTGGTACATGGATCACAGGCATTGGTACACACAACTCATAGAGAGCACATTACATTGGTACATAGATCACAGAACACTGATACACACAAAACATGGAATGCACATCATACTGGTATATGGGTCACAGGGCATTGGTACACACAACACACGCAAAGCACATTGGACTGGTACATTGGTCAGGAACATTGGTACATGCAGCACGTGGAAAACACATCACACTGGTACATGGATCACAGAGCATTGTTACACGCAACATGCATTTTAGATGATTTTACCAATTTGAAATGTTTGGATAAAGGCTTGTTTCTGACTTGTTGCTGCTACTGGATAAAATCCTTACCATTTTAAGCATCCTGATTTTATCCCCTTCCCATAAACATTCATGGTTTTAATAGTGTAACACACCTTCGCCTCAGCTGTCCTCACTGGGAGTTTCTGCACGTCTGACACTCTGCAAGGAGAAATGGTTTTTCCTGACCCCTGGTTTTGCCGGAGGTTTGCTGATGTTAAGCCTGTTAAAGCCTGTATATTCAATTAAATGTGGAAAGATGGCCAGTGGCCAATCTGAAAGGACGTTTGTCCGCAAATATGATCAAATATGTATTAATTCTGATGGCAGCTCTGTTCACATAACTTTCCCTGCACTCAACAAACATATAGCTTAGGAAGCAGTCACTGTAGCATTGTAATAGCAAGGCTAATGATGCAGAAATGACAATAAATGTGTTTGATAAAATGTCTACAAAGAAATTAATAGAATTTTACCTAACGACTAATGCATTAAAGATGAATTGGATGAGAGTGCAGGATGACAGCCCATTTAATTCTGTCACTAAATTGAACAGCTGCCACATTGTTTTTTATGTGTCTGTGTGTGCATGTGTATTTATGTATGTCCGTTTAATTTGTATGTGTATGTTTCTGTGTTCGTGTGTGTATGTATGTATGTGTCTGTGTCTGTATGTGATTGTGTTTTTCTGTATGTGTCTATATCTGTTTGAGTGTGCGTATTCATTTGTGTGTGCGTAATATTTGTATGCATGTGTGTGCACATGTGTGTGTACATGTGTGTGCATATGTGTTTGTATGTTACATGTATGTTGTGTGTGGTGTGTGTAATTGTGTGTGTGTGTTCAATTGTGTGTGTGTGTATGTGTGCACATTTGTATGCACTTGTGTGCGCACATGTGTGAATGCACATGTATATATGTTCGAACATTACAGCACAGAAACAGGCCTTTTGGCCCTTCTTTGCTGTGCCGAACCATTTTTCTGCCTAGTCCCACTGACCTGCACTTGGACCATATCCCTCCACACCCCTCTCATCCACGTACCTGTCCAAGCTTTTCTTAAATGTTAAAAGTGAGCCCGCATTCACCACTTCATCTGGCAGCTCATTCCACACTCCCACCACTCTCTGTGTGAAGAAGCGTCCCCCCCCCCAATATTCCTTTTAAACTTTTCCCCCTTCACCCTAAACTCATGTCCTCTAGTTTTTTCTCCCCCAGCCTGATACCCATCATAATTTTATACACCTCTATCAAATCTCCCCTCATTTTTCTGCGCTCCAGGAAATAAAGTCCTAACCTATTCAACCTTTCTCTGTAACTCAGTTTCTCAAGTCCTGGCAACATCCTTGTTAACCTTCTCTGCACTCTTTCAACCTTATTAATATCTTTCCTGTAATTAGGTGACCAAAACTGCACACAATACTCTAAATTTGGCCTCACCAATGTCTTATACAACCTCACCATAACATTCCAACTCTTATACTCAATACTTTGATTTATAAAGGCCAATGTACCAAAAGTACTCTTTACAACCCTATCTACCTGTAACACTACTTTTAGGGAATTATGTATCTGTAATCCCAGATCCCTCTGTTCCACTGCACTCTTCAGTGTCCTACCATTTACCTTGTATGTTCTACCTTGATTTGTCCTTCCAAACTGCAATACCTCACACTTGTCCGCATTAAACTCCATCTGCCATTTTTCAGCCCATTTTTCTAGCTGGGCCAAATCCCTCTGCAAGCTTTGAAAACCTTCCTCACTGTCCACTACACCTCCAATCTTTGCATCATCAGCAAATTTGCTGATCCAATTTACCACATTATCATCCAGATCATTGATATAGATGACAAACAACAATGGATCCAGTACTGATCCTTGTGGTACACCACTAGTCACAGGCCTCCACTCAGAGAAGCAATCCTCCACTACCACTCACTGGCTTCTTTCATTGAGCCAATGTCTAATCCAATTTACTACCTCTCCATGTATACCTAGCGACTGAGCCTTCCTAACTAACCTCCCATGCGGGACCTTGTCAAAGGCCTTACAGAAGTCCATGTAAACAACATCCACTGCCTTCCTTTGATCCACTTTCCCAATAACCTCCTCAAAAAATCCTAATAGATTAGTTAAGCATGACCTACCACACACAAAGCCATGTTGACTCCCCCTAATAAGTCTATCCAAGTATTTGTACCTACTACTGACGTCAAACTGACTGGCGTATAATTTCCCAGATTACTTTTTGAGCCTTTTTTAAACAACGGAACAACATGAGCAATCCTCCAATCATCTGGCACCTCACCTGTGGATACCGACATTTTAAATATATCTGCCAGGGCCCCTGCAATTTCAACACTGGTCTCCTTCAACGTCCGAGGGAATACCTTGTCCGGTCCTGGGGATTTATCTACTCTGATTTGCCCCAAGACAGCCAGCACCTCTTCCCCTTTAACTTCCATAGGTTCCATGACCTCCCTACTTGTTTGCCTTATATCCATAGACTCCATGCCAGTTGCCTTCATAAATACAGATGCAAGAAACCCATTTAATATCTCCCCCATTTCTTTTGGTTCCACACATAGCCGACCACTCAACTTCAAGAGGACTCATTTTATCCCTTACTATCCTTTTGCTCTTAATATACCTGTATATTATGTGTATGTACGTGTGTGCGTTGTGTGCCTGTGTGTGAGTGTGTGTGCATGTGTGTATGTATGTGTGAATGTGTTGTGTGTATGTATGTGTGTGCGTGTGTGTGTGTTGTATGTATGTATGTGTGTGCATTGTGTGTCCGTGTGTGCGTGTGTGTATGTATGTGTGAGTGCGTTGTGTGTGTGTGTGTGTGTGTGTGTGTTTGTGTGTAGTCTGTGTGTGTGAGTGTGAGTGTGTGTTGTCAGAGCAGTCTGACCATTTGTACAGTGTGCTGTGAGGACCTGATCTGCACCGTTAGTATCCAGGGGGTTGATTTTAACTTGGAGTGAGGTTGGGGAACAGCGGAAGACAAAGAACAAAATGGGAATGAAACATACTGTTGACCTGAAATTTGGGTCAGGGGCTTAGTTTAGATTCTGGACTTCATTTAAATTCAATTGGTCAATATCCAACCTTGAAGTTAGGGAAGGAAGGTCACACACTTGGTTTTCCAACATATATGAGATCCATTACAAATCAAAGTCCGATCACCGGTGTCAATTTTAACCACAGAAAGTAGCTAACAGTGCTTTTCCATCTTTCCAAGTATGGTGAAATTGTAGATTACCAATTTATAGGCTGACCTATTATTGACCTCTCCAATATTGCAGCGAGAGTCCATCCTTCTCAACTTGGATTCTTCTCCAAGCTGATCCCTGATAGGTGATTGCTTCAATATGCTTCTACCTGCAGTTGTTGGGAATCACTCTGACATCACTTGGGCAATAGCTGAGGAATTGGGGGGATTTCAAAATCAGTAACAGGATGGGGAATATCAATTAAATTAATGGACCATTCGGAGCTTGTTTCTTGTAACCAGAATTGGGGCATGGATTTGACGCTGATGAAAATCTCCGGCTCACAATTTGTCCAGCGTTGGTGCCCATGGTAATGGAGATGCTGTCACGCCCACTTTGATTTATAGAAACATAGAAGAGAGGAGCAGGAGGCGACCATTTGGCCCTTTAAGCCTGTTCTACCATTTGTCACCATTATGGCTGATCATCCAACTCATCAGCCTAATCCTGCTTATCGTGCAACTCAATAGCCTCCTCCTGCTTTCTCCCCATAACTTTTGATCCCATTCACCCTGAGTGCTATATCCAGCTGCTTCTTGAAAATATTCAATGTTTTGACATCAACTACTTCCTGTGGTAATGAATTCCACAGGCTTGTCACACTTTGGCTGAAGAAATGTCTCCTCATCTCTGTCCTAAATGATCTACCCTGAATCCTCAGACTCTGACCCCTAGTTCTGGACTCTCCCACCATTGGGGACATCTTCCCTGCATCTACCCTGTTAGAATTTTATGAGATCCCCCTCAATCATCTGAATTCCAACGAAAACAGTCCTACCCTCATCAGTCTTTCCTCAGACATCAATCCCGCCATCCCAGGAATCAGTCTGATAAACCTTCGCTGCACTCCCTCGAGAGCAAGAACATCCTTCCATAGAAAAGGAGACCAAAACTGCGCACAAACTCTAGGTGTGGCCTCACCAAGTCTCTGCATAATTGCAACACATCCCTACTCCCGTACTCGAAACCTCTTGCCATGAAGGCCATCATGCCACTTGTCTTCTTTATCTGCCTGCTGCACCTGTATGCTTACCTTCAGTGACTGGTGCACAAGGACACCCAGGTCCCGCTGCACATTCTCTTCTCCCATTGTCAACCGTTGACCTCGGGTCGGATTTTCCTGTTTTGGGTTGAGTGCAGCTGGAAACTCCTGCCCCATGACTTATGTGGCTTGCAGGCGACATGGTGGCACAGTGGTTAGCACTGCTGCTTCACAGCTCCAGGGACCCGGGTTCAATTCTGGCCTCGGACCACTGGCTGTGTGGAGTGTGCACATTCTCCCTATGTCTGCATGGGTTTCCTCCGGGTGCTCCCGGAGAATCTAAACTAACCCCCAACCCAAATTTGAGGGTGAGTTTGGTTGATTGGCCGCAGTAAGTTGACCCTATTGTCACAGGATTAGTAGGGTAAATAGGTGAGTTTACAGAAATAGGACCTGGATGGGTTGTTGGTGCAGGCTCAATGGGCCGAATGGCCTCCTTCTGCACTGTAGGGATTCTATGGTTTCCTGTAACACCACTTACTTATTCATTCTTTTGCAGCTTGAACTCCTATCTCTTTCAGACTGCTCGACAGACTGGAGGGGCTGATTGTGGACAAGTCCCCAGGACCGGATGGAATGCATCCGAGGGTTCTGAAAGAAATGGCGGAGGTGATAGTGGATGCATTGGTGGTTATTTTCCAGACATCGCTGGATTCCAGGGAAGTGCCAGAAGATTGGAAAACGGCTAATGTTACGCCGTTGTTTAAGAAGGGTGCCAGGCAAAAGGCAGGGAATTATAGGCCGGTTAGTTTAACGTCTGCGGTAGGTAAAATGTTAGAATCCGTCATTAAGGAGGAAATTGCGAGGCATCTTGAAGGGAATTGCTTGATAGAGCAGACGCAGCACGGTTTCATTAAAGGGAAGTCGTGTCTGACAAATTTACTGGAGTTCTATGAAGATGTGTCTAGGGCGGTCGGTAGAGGAGAGCCGGTGGATGTGGTCTTTCTGGATTTTCAGAAGGCGTTTGACAAAGTACCTCATAAGAGGTTATTGCAGAAGGTCAGGGGACTTGGAGTTGGGGGTAGGGTGTTAGCGTGGATAGAGGATTGGTTGTCAAATAGGAGGCAGAGAGTGGGGGTCAACGGGTGCTATTCGGATTGGCGGATGGTGACTAGTGGAGTGCCCCAGGGGTCGGTGCTGGGGCCTCAGCTTTTTACCATTTATATAGATGATCTGGAGGAGGGAACCGAGTGTAGGGTGTCGAAATTTGCGGATGACACCAAGATTGGGGGAACGGCAAATTGTGCGGAGGGTGTGGAGAGTCTGCAGAAGGATCTAGATAGGCTGGGCGAATGGGCCAGGAAATGGCAAATGGAATTTAATGTTGGCAAGTGTGAGGTGGTCCACTTTGGTAGGAAGAATGGTAGGAAGGACCATTACTTACGGGGCGAAAAACTACAGCAGGCGACGGTGCAGAGGGACCTCGGGGCGGGAAAGTGGAACTGAGCAGCGACAGATCAGCCATGATCTTATTGAATGGCGGGGCAGGCTCGAAGGGCCAGATGGCCTACTCCTGCTCCTATTTCTTATGTTCTTATGTTCTTATGTTCATTTTGCTTCGCCATCCCTACACACTCCGCCCCACGCCGCTCCCTGCACCCCTCCCCCCCCACCCAAACCCCTCTAAATTAAAAGAAACATATTACACACACACACAGGGCAGCTCCGCCGTTTCAGGAGCTCGATATCCAGTCTAATCACAGCATTGCGCAGCGGGTTGTCAGTCCTGAATGACTGGCGTTGAACCATTCATGCACCGACGTCTGTCTGTAAATGAATTGGAAACATTCTTCATCCTCATTGGAATGGGCTCCTGGGCTCCAAGCTTCACCACAGAAAGCACTGCTGCTCCCTCGGCTAGCTCTGGCTTTGTGACGTTCAGAACTGGAGTCGATTTATGACATTAATAAATAACGTGTCAGAGATGCGCATTCCTGGAGGGGTTGGAAACTTCACCTCGTCTCTGGCGCAGGCACCTGGGGCTACCTGAAGGATTGTGTGTGTAATCCAGATCATCTGCTGATTGCGTGGTTGGTGCTGAGAGATGAGCTGTTAGGGAGATAGCTCTGAGCCAGCTGTTAACTCAGGCAGACTCTTGTTTCAGGAAGGATTATTGGAGATACGAAGAGCAGGGGAAATAGGTCAAGTAACCCTTATGGGTTCATAGCGTTCAATGAATACATTTTTCTCCTTGTTATTGTCCTCGTAAAACAATCACAACTTGCATTTATTAAGTTGATTTACATAGAATGGCCTTGGGTGAGTTCTCCCTGTGTCTGCGTGGGTTTCCTCCGGATGGTCCAGTTTCCTCCCACAGTCCAAAGATGTGCAGCTTAGGTTGATTGGCCATGCTATAATTGAGCCTTAGTATCAGGGGGATTAGAAGGGTAAATAGATGGGGTTACGGGGATAGGGTCTGGGTGGGATTGTTGTTGATGCAGGCTCGATGGGAAAAGTGGCCTCCTTCCACACTGTTGGGATTCTCTGAACATCCTATCCTGACAGAATATATAACAGCAACATTAGCCATTGAACTCAACACATTCAATTGAGGCTGATCGGGCCTTGGTTTAATATCTCACCTACAAGGGCAGCACTTCTGGAATCAGGGGCACGGTCTCAGAATAAGGGGCAGCTTGGCTGTTTAGAACTGAGATTTTTTTACTCAGTAGGAGGCAAATCTTTGGAATTCTCACCCCTAGCGAGCTGTGGGAGCTCAGTCGCTGTGCTATGTTCGAGATTGAGATTGATGGATTTCTACATGTTAAAAAAAAATCAAACGGTATGGGGATGGTGCAGGCAAGATGCTGGGATATCAGCCATGGTCTCAGTGAATGGCAGAACAGGATTGAAGGGCTGAATGGCCTACCCCTGCCCCCATTTCTTACAATCTGTCTTTCGGATGAAGCATTAAACTGAGACCCTCAGTGGTGGTTGGGTGCATTGACCCAAACAGGCGCCGGAGTGTGGCGACTACGGGAATTTCACAGTAACTTCATTGCGGTGTTAATGTAAGCCTTACTCGTGACGAATAGATAAAAACTTTACACTGGGTAGAGAAACCTCTGCGGCGGTATTCAAAACTGAGGGGTTTTCCTACTTTCCTGGTCAACGCTTAGCTCACAATCAAATCACTTCACAAACTGAAGAGCTGGTCACTGTGGGATCTTGCTGTGCACAGATTGGCAGCTGTATTTTCCACGTCCCAATGCGCTTCAAAAATTGCAATGGCGGCTGTGAAGGTCTTTGCCGGATCCTGTAGAGGTGAAGCACGCTGAGTAGGTAAAAGTTCTGTTGCTGCTCACAAAACGTTCCAGCGTCGATATTCTTCCCCAAAAGAATCAACAGGAAGATTGTTATTCGTGGAAGGGAGAGATAACCCTCATTTCTGTGGGTGTATTTTAGCTTGGAAGGTTATTGTGTACAGTTTAGGAAGTCACTGTATTAATGTTTGAATAACGAGTTGTTTAAGGTCAGGCCAGTCTCTGGGGACTGGCCAGCATTTATTGCCTGTCCCAGAGAGCAGCTGGGGGTCAACCACATTGCTGTGGGCCTGGAGTCACATGTAGGCCAGGCCAGGTAAGGACGGCAGATTTCCTTCCCTAAAGGACACGAGTGAACCAGATGGGTTTTGCTGACAATGGTTTCATGGTCATCAGTAGATTCTTAATTCCAGATTTTTATTGAATTCAAAGGTGTGTTGAGGCCGGAATTTCCTGCTGCAGTTTTCATCCAGTGGCTTAGATGGCGAGAGCGGGAAATCCCACAAGAATTCTGGAATTGTATATCATCCGCCCTAACGCAATTGCCTCCTGCCTCTGCGCATTCACAATGTTCAACACCAGGAACCTCATTTAGATATATTAGCATCAAATTATCAGGCCTCTATGCTTGAATGGTCCCTATCCCACCACCCCGTCCCCACATGAGGTGGTCCATTCAGGGCAATATGATACTAGAACAGTATGAATCATGACTGCTGTCCCAAGCCATGCACCTGGCGGGCAAACCACCCAACAGAGCCTGGGTGAGTGTTCAGAGGGGAGAGGGCCATGCCTGGGCAATGCCAGGGCGGTGCCAGAGGGGTTATGGGGAGGGGGTTAGTTTGGGATGAACTCCTTCGGATTGGGGTGGCCTGTATAAATGACCCCGATCTTCGAGGGTCTAAGTCGCTGCGGGTAGCTGAATCTTTGGCTATCCAGCAGTGTTACATCGTGGGATCTGCCCCTTTGAGTTTTTACTCTGAGTGTGGAACTATAGAATCATAAATCCTTACAGTGCAGAAGTAGGCCATTCGGCCCATTGAGTCTGCACCGTCAACTATCCAACCCAGGCCCTATCCACGTAAACACACCTATCCATCCTGTTAATCCCCAGACATTAAGGGGCAATTTAGCATGGCCAATCAATCTAACCTGCACATTTTTGGACTGTGGGAGGAAACCAGAGCACCCGGAGGAAACCCACACAGACACGGGGAGAATGTGCTAACCCCACACAGACAGTGACCCAAGCTGGGAATCGAACCTGGGCCCCTGGCGTTGTAAGGCAGCAATGCCAACCACTGTGCCGGCCCAATGGAGAAAGCTGCTCCACTGCTTTTCCCGCCTAACATCAGCCTTTTGCCGACTTCCTGGAAAATTCCACCCTGAGTTGCTGTTCCAGCTGCAAGTAGGTTCATCCCTTATCTTGTTACTTGTCAGCTTCCAAATTTAGGAGGATGCTGGTAGACTGTCCTCATGGTATGGGGCATAACCGACTTCACCTGACTAAAATAGTCCCATCAGGCTTTGCACGTGACCACGGCAGTGAAACTGTGCTCTTTGTTCAAACTGACACCAGTTGGCCGAGGTTCTCCGGCCTCCCCAAGCTGCATGTTTCCGCGTGGCGGGAGGTGACACGATGTTTGTCAGCGGCGGGACTCTCTGGTCCCACTGCCATCAATGGGAATCCCCATTGGTGTCTCCTCACACTGACGGGAAACCCATAGGCAGGGGCTACACTACCAGCAGAATCCCACTAGGATGAACGGCTAGAGAATTCCGGCCCTAGTCTTTGGGCTCTTGCAGTTTGGAGGAGCCTCGAGTAGGAGTGGAACAGGGAGGTATTAAGAAGAAACACTAAGTTTTCAGACAGGGGGAATTTACCCGTGTTGCACCCTGTAACAACTGTGCGAGACAGGGGAGCAACAATTGAAGATGTAGCCCTTTCTCCCTGCCCTCAGTTATCTGGATGAATTTGTGTTATCGTCTGTACCTGGACAGCACATCGATTGTTGTAAATTAATCTCCTTTTGCTGTTCTAAGGAACTGTCTGCTCCCTTCTCATTGCAGAACCTCGGGTGAAACTGGCCTCAGCAGATTCTCCAAAAAGTGGACCTCCTCCTTTTATACTTACTCCAGTTACAGTGTGTTGCGGATCGTTCCATTAGAATCATAGAATCCCTACAGTGCAGAAGGAAGTCATTTGTCCATCAAGCCTGCACCGGCAACTATCCCACCCAGGCGCTATCCCCGTAGCCCCATGTATATGGGCAGCATGGTGGCACAGTGGTTAATACTGCTGCATCGTGGCGCCAGGGACCCGGGTTCAATTCCGGCCTCGGGGCACTGCGCAGGGTTTGCACATTCTCCCCATACCTGTGTGGGTTTTCACTCACAGTCCAAAGATGTGCGGGTTAGGTTAAATGGCAAAGCTAAAATTGACCCTATTGTCAAAGGGATTAGCAGGGTACATGTGTGGGGTTGCAGAGAGACAGAGTGGGATTGTGGTCAATACAGGCGCAATGGGCTGAATGGCTTCCTTCTGCACTGTAGGGATTTGAAGGTATTTACCCTGCTAATCCCCCTGACACTAAGGGGCAATTTAACATGGCCAATCAACCTAACCTGCTCATCTTTGGAGTGTGGGAAGAAACTGGAGGCACTGGAGGAAACCCACCCAGACACGGGGAGAACATGCAGACTCCACACAGACTGTCACCTGAGGCTGGAATCGAACTCAGGACCCTGGTGCTGTGAAGCAGCAGTGCTAACCACTGTGCCACCGTGCCACCCTAAGGAATTTGAACAGGAAATTTGGGCAAATACAACTTTAAGGAGCAAAAGAGAAATGAGTGGGTTAGATCAGGGGCAGAAGTTCAGGAATCTAAAGGATTGCCAAGTGCAGGTAGAGAGAGCAGAAGCAGGATAAATCAAACTGGTCAAATACCACGCCATCAGTCTACTCTCGATCATCAGTAAAGTGATAGAAAAAGTTGTCAACAGCACTATCAATCAGCATTAGACAGCTCTAACCAGCTCACTGACACTCCGTTTAGGTTCTACCAGGGCCTCTCAGCTCCTGGTCTGATTACAGCCTTAGTCCAAGCATGACAAAGGAGCTGAACTCAGGTGATTAGAGTGACTGCCCTTGACATCAAAGCAGCATCTGACCAAGTGTGGCATCAAGGAGCCCCCAGCAAAACTGCAGTCAATGGGAATCAAGGGGAAAACTCTCTGTTGGGTGGAGTCAAACCTGGCACAAAGAAAGATGGTTGTGGTTGTTGGAGGTCAATCATCTCAGTCCCAGGGTACTGCTGCTGGAGTCCCTCGGGTTAGTGTCCAAGGCCCAACCATCTTCATCAATGACCTTCCCTCCATCATAAGGCCAGAAGTGGGGAGGTTTGCAGACGATTATTCAATCTTCAGCAACATTCGTGACTCTTCAGATAGCGAAGCAGTACCAGAAGACTTGGACAATATTCAAGCTTGGGCTGATAAGTGGCAAGTAACATTCATTCCACACAAGTAGCAGGCAATGACCATCGTAGCAAGAGAAAACCTAGCCATCTCCCCTTGACATTCAGCGGGATTACGTCACTGAATCCCCCACTAATAACTTCCTGGGGGGTTACCACTGATCAGGATCTGAGCCAGACTAGCCATAGAAATACTATAATTACAAGAGCAGGTCAGAGGCTGAGAATTCTGCAAAGAATATCTCACCTCCTGATTCTCCAAATCCTGTTCACTATCAACAAGGCACAAATCAGGAGTGTGATGGAATCTTCTCGATTTGCCTGGATGGGTGAAGCTCCAACGGCACTCAAGATGTTGAACACCATCCAGGACATATCAGCCTGCTTAGTTGGCACTCCATGCACCATCTTCAATATACATTCTCTCCACTACCAACACAGTGGCAGCAGTGTGTACCACCCACAAAGTGCCCTGCAGCAACTCACTAAGGCTCCTTTGATTGCACATTGCAAACCCCTGAGCTCACCCATCTAGGAGGACTAGGGCAGCAGAACCTGGGAACACCATCACCTTCATTCACCATCCTGACTTGTTTCCATCTTTGTTCCTTAACAGGTTCGTGCCCCATGCACAGATGAAGAGGGCAGGTGTGTATTGGACAATTGAAAAGTGAACAGGGGAGACTAAAGCCAGAGGGCATAGGTTTAAGGTGAGAAGGGAGAGATACAAAAGGGTCTCCAGAGGGGCAATTTCTTCACTCAGAGGGTGGTGAGTGTCTGGAACGAGCTGCCAGAGGCAGTAGTAGAGGCAAGCACAATTTTGTCTTTTAAAAAGCATTTAGACAGTTACATGGGCATGATGGGTACAGAGGGAAATTATCCAAATGCGGGCAATTGGGACAAGCTTAGTGGTATAAACTGGGTGGCATGGACAAGTTGGGCTGAAGGGCCTATTTCCATGCTGTAAACCTCTATGATTCTATGACTCATTTGCTATTTTGTATGTGGGACATGAGTGTCACTGGCTGGACCACCATTTATTACCCATCCCTAGATGCCTTTGTTCTGACGGCAGTCGAGAGTCAATCACTTTGTCGTGGCTTTGAGGTCACGTGTGGGCCAGACCAGGAAAGGACAACAAATGTCCTTCTCAAAAGGACATTAGTGAACCCAGATGGGTTTTTCTGACGATCAACAATAGTTTCATGATCATCACTGGATTCTTAATTCCAGATTTTTTTATTGAGTTCAAATTCTACCAGCTGCCGTGGTGGGATTTGAACCGCCTAAAGCTAATCGAGCACCGTTTAAATCTCCCAGCCCGCTACGCTAAAAAAATCAACATAGCGAGATTGGAGAATCATCCCCAATATCTTTAATATGTAGATATGTATCACTTTTTGCCTTGAGTATACTCGATGACTGAGCCATCACAGCTCTCTGAAGTAAAGAATTCCAATGATTCACCATCCTCTGTGCAAAGAGATTCCCCCGTATCTCTGTCCTAAATGGCTTACACCTTAGTCTGAGATTTTAGCCCCTGGTTCTAGGCAACCCAGCCAGGGGAAACATCCTTCCTGTATCTACCCTGTGGAACCCTGAAAACACTGAGTCTCAATGATTTCACCCCACATTTTTCTAAATTCTTCAGGATATCGGCTCGGTCTCCTCAATGTCCTGTTAGAACAATCCTGTCTTCACAGCGATCAGTCTGGTGAACCTTTGTTACGCTCCCTCTATGGTAAGTAAATCCTTCTTGAAGTAAGGGGAACTGTACACAATACTCCAGGCATGGTCTCATCAAGGCTCCATACAACTGCAGCAAGACTTATTTACTCCTTTGCTCAAATCCGCTTGCAACAAAGCCCAACGTACTACTTGTCTTCCTAATTGCACCTACATGCTAGCTTTCAGTGATTTATGAACAAGGACCCCCATTGATGTCCATTGGACATCAACACTTCCCAATCTCTCACCGTTTAAAAGATTCTCTGCCTTTCTAGTACTTTTTCCTACCAAAGTGGTTAAGAACATAAGAAATAAGAACATAAGAAATAGGAGCAGGAGTAGGCCATCTAGCCCTTCGAGCCTGCCCCGCCATTCAATAAGATCATGGCTGATCTGTTGTGGCTCAGTTCCACTTTCCCGCCCTCTCCCCATAACCCTTAATCCCCTCTCTTATCAAGAACCCATCAACCCGCTTCTTAAAAATATTTAGCGAGGCAGCCTCCACCACTTCAACGGGCAGAGAATTCCAGAGATTCACCACCCTTTGAGTGAAGAAGTTCCTCCTCAACTCCGTTCTAAACCGCCTCCCCTTTATCTTGAGGCTGTGCCCCCTAGTCCTACTGTCTTTTTTGAGCGGGAAGAGTCTCTCCACCTCTATCCTATCCATCCCATTCATCATCTTATACGTCTCAATGAGATCTCCCCTCATTCTTCTAAACTCTAACGAGTACAAGCCTAGTTTATTCAGCCTCTCCTCATAGCTCAATCCCCTCAACTCCGGTATCAGCCTAGTAAACCTCCTCTGCACTCCCTCCAGGGCCAAAATATCCTTGCGCAGGTGCGGCGCCCAAAACTGCACACAGTACTCCAGCTGCGGCCTCACCAATGCCCTATACAGCTGCAGCAAGACCTCCCTACCTTTATATTCAATCCCCCTCGCTGTGAAGGCCAGCATCCCATTCGCCTTCCTGACCACCTGCTGCACCTGCAAGCTGGGTTTTTGCGATTCATGCACAAGGACCCCGAGGTCCCTCTGCACCGTCGCCTGCTGCAGTTTTTCGCCACGTAAGTAATAGTCCTTCCTACCATTCTTCCTACCAAAGTGGACCACCTCACACTTGCCAACATTAAATTCCATTTGCCATTTCCTGGCCCATTCGCTTAAGTTAAGTTCACATTTTTCCACCTAATGTCTCATGAACACGAGAGACTTTGCCATAAGTGATTTTTCACATTGAGGCAGACACTGTAACCTCATTTAAAGGGAAATTAGATAAGTATTTCACAAAAGAAGGAATATAAAGTAATATGGAGAAAGGGCAAGGTAATGAGATTAGTGTAGTTAGCTGCTCTTGATGAGTTTGCCCAATAGGCCACATGGTCTCATCTACGCTGAAATTCTATGAAAAACACTTCTAAATGACTTTGCGTGCAACCATTAATATAATGGATCTTTCCCTTAGTGCTCGATTAACTGATTGAGGGAGTGTATTTGTCTTACAAAATGAACAGGATCTGGAAAGCAATTTGTATGATTACACATGGATTGTGTGTTTAGAATAATATAACTCTAAGCATCAGATTTATTTGCAGTTTGGAACAATGACCGTATTTCTTCAAAAGCAGTGTCATGCACTTTGAAGCCATATCACATTGACTCAATATTTCCCATAAAGGATAGGCAATGGCCTTGGGTACCTATGTATATACACATGGAATCATAGAATCTACACAGGTTTCCACATCTCCACATGAGCCCATTCCTGTACACTCCTTGCTTATTCTCCATGTTCATGTATACACCAGTGTCCACACATATACAATCTGTAGCCATGTATTCTCAAAATGCAAGTACATATTGCACACTGGAGCAGTTTTTAAAAAATCTATTTGACTGAGTATTGTTCTGAACAATGTATCATAGAATCTACAATGTAGGAGAGGCTATTCAGCCCATCAAGCCTTCACAAGAGCAATCCCACCCAGGTCCTATCCCCATAACCCCACATATTTACCATAGGGGTGACATTAATACTAAGGGTCAATGTAGCATGGCCAATTAACCTAACTCACACATCTTTGGAGTGTGGCAGGAAACCGGAGCATCTGGAGGAAACCCATGCAGACACATGGAGAATATGCAGACTCCAGACAGACAGTCACCTGAAGCCAGACTTGAACCTGGCTCCCAGGCGCTGTGAGGCAGCAGTGCTAAACACTGTGCTGCCCATGTATAAGTTTATGTTGAACTTGCATACATGTTTGTGTGTAACAAAAGGTGAATAAATTGTTTCAGTTTCATTTAGGTTTTGCTATTAAACCTTGATGCCTGGGGCCCTGGATAGACTTGTCTCAGAAAGGTTCCAGGTATGGGGTTTGTTTGTATCTATGCATTTTTAATAAGGTCTTACAACCCATGAAGTTAAAGACATTAGCAGAAAAGGAGTTGAAAGTACATTGATTTTGGAATACAAAACACAAAGTAGAAAGTAGAAAACAGAAGGTGCCAAGCAACAGTGATCCAATGACACAGACACTGAAAAGACAGGGGTTGAGAGAGGAGTTCAGTATTGTCTATTCATTCGTGGGACATTGGTCACATTACTGTGACTCTGGACTCACATGTAGGCCAGACCAGGTAAAGATGGCAGATTCCCTTCCCTAAGGGACATTAATGAACCAGATGGGTTTTCCAACAATCGGCAATAGTTTCATGGTCATCAGTAGATTCTAAATTCCAGATATTTAAAATTTTAATTCAAATTCCACCATCTGCCATGGCAGGATTCGAACCAGGGTCTCCTGGACATTAGTTGAGTTTCTGGGTTAATAGCCTAAAGATATTACCACTAGGCCATCACCTTGCCCTTCAGTGTGTGAGGGTTAGAGAGAGAAGACAGGATTTGAAGCGATGAGAAGAAAAACTGCATAGTTAGTGGTTTAGTAGCAATCAGTTATTGATCTCAGTGAAGTGATCAGTTTATCGGAGCTGCTACGGGAAGACTCAGTTTAGGGAGCTCATTTGTTTGCTCTGCACTTGAAGAAGCAGTGAATTTACAGTGCAGTTTCTGGATGTTTCGAGGGGAGATGTGAGTTGGGTGAGAAGCATCAAATGGCTGCTCAGGAACTCATTGGAAGAAAACCTTCTGCAATTGTCCCAGTCCCAGTTCCCACCAGCCTTTGTGCCAAGCTGGTGGCAACTCTTCACTGGCTTATGTGCCTGTAGAGATAGTGCTGGGGTAAAGGAATAGTAGAAATTGGAATTGTCATCTTGTGATGGTATTGAGATCTTTCCAACACTTTTATCTAGTGCATTCAAGTTCATTTTTCTTATTTTAATAAATATTTTGTTCTTTGCATTAAAAGTTCATCAGCAGACTCCTGTGAATTTGTTCATTAATTTTCAACCACACTTCCTAAAAAGTGAAAGTTTAGATCTATCCAGTTAGCTTTTACTCTGGGGTCCAACTCAGCCAATATAAGAAGTCTCACAACAGCAGGTTAAAGTCCAACAGGTTTATTTGGAATCACAAGCTTTCGGAGTGCTGTTCCTTCCTCAGGTGAGTGGAGAGGTAGGTTTCACAAACATGGCATATATATAAGCAAGGACACAATTGAAACCCACCTCTGCACTCAATTGATGAAGGAGCAGTGCTCCGAAAGCTCGTGATTCCAAATAAGCTTGTTGGACTTTAACCTGGTGTTGTGAGACTTCTTACCGTGCCCACCCCAATCCAACGCCGGCATCATGGTTACCCAACATTAACAGTAGCTGGGATGGTAACTGCATCACCTGCCTTGTTCAAAAAAGAAATCAACTTGTAAATAAAATGTCCTGAGCATTTCTACATTGTGTCTAAATGTTTTCTATTCACATATTGTGCTCTTTCCTGAAAGCACTTTACATCTGTGAAGGAATCTAAAATGTTTTGACATTTATCTTCCATTGTGGTAATTCCCTCAATTATAGACAGCAGAGTTTTGGAAATGACAGTCAGACGTTACAAAACGCCAGGTTCTACTCGAATGCAGAGGCAAAAGTGAACTGTGAAGTTCTGTATTTTCATTTTGTCAAGGAAGGTTGAATCCATTAGGGGGAAACAAATGACATCATCTGACATTCCCCTGGTGAGAGAAAGTGAGCAAAAGTCACTTTTAAGAAAATATTAATGAAATCAAGAGAGTTCCATTGGGATTTCTGAGCGCTATAGTTAGGAATACCGATTTGTTATTAGTTAGTATGGTGGCACAGTGGGTTAGCACTGCTGCCTCACAGTGCCAGGGATACAGGTTTGATTCCCAGCTTGGGTCACTATCTGTGCAGAGTCTGCACGTTCTCCCCATGTCTGCGTGGGTTTCCTCCAGGTGCTCTGGTTTCATCCCACAGTCCGAAAGGCAGGCGTGCTAATTAGGTGCGTTGGCCATGCTAAGCTCTCCCTCAGAGTACCCAAACAGGTGCCGGAGTGTGGCGACTAGGGGAATTTCACAGTTACTTCATTGCAGTGTTAATGTAAGCCTAACTTGTGACATTAATAAAGAAATTCAATCTCAGCCAGTAATGAGGTAGCTGGAATAATGATCATATTGCACTTCTGAAGGAACCAATAAGACAATTGTTCTTCATAAATTTCAGAAAGATTCCAGTTGTAGGTCAACGTCAGTAGCACAAAGTCAGTTCCACTGATGGGATTCTGCAATGGCTGATATGCTCATGGTGGAAGAACATGGTGGTAACATCATTGGATCAGTAATCCAGAGGGCCAGGTTAGTGGTCTGGGAACATGGGCTCCTAATCTCACCATGGCAGCTAGTCAAATTTGAATTAATTCAATAAAATCTGGAATTATAAAGCTAATCTCAATAATAATGACACAGAAACCACTGTTGATTGTTGTGAAAACACACCTGGTTCACTAATTCTCCCTTCATGGAGAGAAATCTGCCATCTGACCTACGTGTGACTGTAGGCTAGAATCACAGAACCCTCACAATGCAGAAGGAGGCCATTTGGCCCATCGAGTCTGCGCCGACAACAATCCCCCCCAGCCCCATCCCTATAACCCCACTTATTTACCTTGTTAACCCCCAGACATCAAGGGTCAATTTAGCATGGCCAATCAACCTAACCTGCACATCTTCGGACCGTGGGAGGAAACCGGAGCACCCGGAGGAAACCCACCCAGACACGGGGAGAATGTGCAAACTCCAAATAGACAGTCCCCCAATGCCAGAATTGAACCCAGGTCCCTGCAGCTGGGAGGCAGCAGTGCCAACCACTGTGGCACCGTGCCGCCCCATAGTAAAATGGTTCTGAAGAAGAAGCAGCAGGTCTGGCAGCATCTGTGGAGAGAGGAATTGTGTCAATGTTTTGCGTATAATGTGAGTCTTTATCAGAACTCCCCCCTCCATTTCATCTGTGAGTTCAACTGGGAGACGCTTTCCAGACTAATCATTAAAACCAGCCGAGTCAGTGAATCGGGGCGGGAATTTTGGAAGTTCTCCGGTGTGTGGGAATGGTGTTGCTGGAGGTGGGATTATGGGGAATGGTCTGGTGGATTTTACTCTGCCCTCGTCCAACATTCTGCTCATGCACCTTTCAGTGATCGAGAGCCGCACCCTTGGCTAATTAATTAGTCTTCCGGCCCAGTGAATCCGAACCCAGAGGTAATCAGTTCGAGTAAGACCTTAGAACACCAGCAGAATAACAGCCGCATTCTTAAACAAAGAAGAATAAAATCCGTCCAATCCTTGCTTTATAAATAGAAAGAGTGGAGTCCGACCTTTCAGTTCACATTAGCTGATATTAATTGGCAGCGACTGCGGAGGAAAATGCTCATTTATTGTCAGGATTGAGAAGCGAACGGTGACAATCACGCCGATGAGATCGGACAGTTAAAATGTCATTCAGCTTGACGGATCGTCACTTGCCTCCCCTGCCCTCTGCTCCCGCTTTGGATCCTGCTAGTTGTCTTTCTGATAATATAGCCTTCAGTCAAGCCAGGGGACGTGACACTTTAAACTACGGCTGGAAATCGGAAAGGAAAACAGGCCAGGCTGGCCAGGGGCGGCGGGGCAGGCAGATACGATAGGGAAGTGCGGGTCTGAACTTTGTGCATTTCTTTGGATGGGAATGTAGGAATTAAGAGTAGGGAATCAGCCCTTCGAGCTCACTCTGCTATTTAACATGATTGGACCTGATCTTATCCTAGTCTGAGCTCCACTTTCCTACCTGCTCCCAATTGCCCTTTATCCAGATTTTCATCAGGAAGATATCTGTCTCTTTCTTGGATGTGTCGATTGATTCTGCCTCCACTGCACTCTGGGGCGGTGAATTCCACTCATTCACAACCCTCTGAGAGAAGTAGCTTCTCCTCATCTCAGTTTTGAACCTCCATCCTTTTACTCTATACCTATGACCTCTTGCTCTGGACTGCCCCACAAGGGGGAACATCGGTTCCATGTCCATCTTATCAATCCTCTTTAGCTTTATATCCCTCACACATTTCCTCCCCCCTTCATTCTTCTGAAGTCCAGCGAGTACAAGCCCAAGATATTCAACCACTCCTCGTATGACAGCCCTTTCACCCCTGGAGGGGAGCTAGGAGACCTTTTTGGAGAGGTACGGTGACCCCAGTGGAATTAGCCTTAAATTTGTCACCACTTGCCTGGAATTGGCATGCCCTCAATCCCAAACATCTTACTTTAGACCCAGGAAGTAGGAGGGTGGGGCTGGTGGATTTGCAAGGCAAGTTATTCCGCCCCAGCTGACTCAGGCTTTTAGATAAGCACATGAACTTGTAAGGGATAGAGGGACATGGGCCAAGGGCAGACAGAAGAGGTTAGTTTAACTTGGAGTCACGTCCAGCACAACATTGTGGGCTGAAAGGCCTATTCCTATGCGATGCTGTTCTATGTGAATTGTAAGAAGTCTCGCAACACCAGGGTAAAGTCCAACAGGTTCATTTGGAAGCACAAGCCATAAGCTTTCAGAGCACTGCTCCTTTATCAGGTGAGTGGGGGAGTTTGGTTCATAAACAGGGCGCATAAAGACACAATTAAAATTTAAAATTCAATTTAAAAATAATGGTGGATTGACAAAATATGTGGATTGGCCATGCTAATTGGACCCTAGTGCCAGGGGGATTAGCAGGGTCAAATGTGTGGGAATAGGGCCTGGGTGGGATGCGGTCAGCACAGATTTGATGGGCCGAATGGCCTCCTTGTCTACTGTAGGGATTCTATATTCTTTGTATCCAGCAGCTTTGATAGAATCTGTGAAGCGGGAGAAAAATGGGGCGGGATTTTATGTTCTCTCTCATCCCAAAACTGTGAAATCTCACCCGAGGTCAATGAACATTTCCGTGCTCCGCCCCTCACCCACTCCGATTCCCATGGTAGACGGGATGGTAAAATTCTGGCCATGGAGTTGTTGTTAGATGGATGGTTTGATCAGATGATTCCCCAACCTCCCCCCCTCTGTTTTTGCTTTAAGCATTATGTTCTATTTTCAATTCTAGCCACCCTGCAAACCACCCACACTTCACCCATACCACCAGAGAAACTTCTGCGAGGAGCAAAATCGTTCAGGCTGATTTAAGAAAAAGAAACCCTTGTGAATATTTTCTCTTGAACTCTGAACGCAATTAACAAAGCTCCATGAGACCATTTTTATCTGCTTTAAATAATGTCTGCCAGAAAGGACCCATCTCCTCAATGCATGTATTTTCCTCCTCCAAGTTCCTTACAATCAAACATTCCTTCTTCTGCTGACATAGAATCATAGAATCTTTACAGTACAGAAGGAGGCCATTTGGCCCATCAAGACTGCACTGACAACAATCCCACCTATCCCCGTAATCCCCATATATTTACCCTGCTAATCCTCCCAAATATAGGGTCAATTTAGCATGGCCAATCAACATAAACTGCACATCTTTTGGACTATAGGAGGAAACCGGAGCACCCAGAGGAAACCCACGCAGACACGGGGAGAACATGCAAACTCCACACAGACCCGAGACCGGAATCGAACCGGCGTCCCTGGCACTGTGAGGCACTGTACCACCGTCCTGCCCATCAAGACATCAAGACAAAAATCACAATCAGTGATTGCTTAAACAAGGTTTGCTCGGATCTGAGATTTCGGTGGCGGTGTTACACAGTTGGGGAACTTGTACACATGCCTGGGTCGGAAGCTTTTTCAGGACAAGCTGAGACTGAGGCCTGGATTTTCACCACGGTGGAAAGCCACAATGGTGGATGAACACAGAAATTGCGAAATTCTCCCTGTCCCCTCCACCTCCGAACATGCAGGCCCCATTTTCACAGGGACAGGAATGGCAGCGAGGTGCGTTTCACTCTCGCGGAGTTCGTGGAGGCAACTGGCTATTTAAATCGTAGCTCTCTCTACTAGAGTTGGATTTTGGTAGCCCAGACATTTAAATCCCAAAGTGATCAGATCGCACCTGGGAAGTGCAGGTCTGAACTTTGTGCATTTCTTTGGATGGGGATGTAGGAAATTAGGAGTAGGGAATCAGCCCTTCGAGCTCACTCTGCTATTTAACATGATTGTGTCTGATCTTACCCTAGTCTGAACTCCACTTTCCTACCTGCTCCCTATTGCCCTTTATACAGATTTTCATCAGGAAGATATCTGTCTCTTTCTTGGATGTGTCGATTGATTCTGCCTCCACTGCACTCTGGGGCGGTGAATTCCACTCATTCACAACCCTCTGAGAGAAGTAGCTTCTCCTCATCTCAGTTTTGAACCTACCTCCTTTTACTCTATACCTATGACCTCTTGTTCTGGACTGCCCCACAAGGGGGAACATCGGTTCCATGTCCATCTTATCAATCCTCTTTAGCTTTATATCCCTCACACATTCCCACCCTCATTCTTCTGAATTCCAGTGAGAACAAGCCCAAGATATTCAACCACTCCTCGTATGACAGCCCTTTCATCCCTGGAGGGGAGGTAGGAGACCTTTTTGGAGAGGTACGGATACCCCAGTGGAATTAGCCTTAAATTTGTCACCACTTGCCTGGAATTGGCATGCCCTCAATCCCAAACATCTTACTTTAGACCCAGGAAGTAGGAGGTTGGGGCTGGTGGATTTGCAGGGCAAGTTATTTTGCCCCAGCTGACTCAGTTACCAGGAAGAGCTCTGTGCTGGAGAAGGCTGCAATGTTCTTTGTGTGAAAGAGAATAGCAGATGGGCGTGGCAACACTGCACCCCCTCCCTCTAGCCCCCCAACCCCCCCTACATGCAGGCGCACATGCATGCGCGTACACACACACACACACACACACACACACACACACACACACACACACACACACACACACACACACACACACACACACACACCATAGAAACAAGTCAATATGTGTGGCTGGAGGCCAGAGGAAGGACAGAAGGTCAGGATGAAGAGGCCTTGATACTCGCACAGGGAAGGAGCAGGAGGAGAGGCAGGACAAGCAGATACTGACTACCCTGCGGAAAGTGTGTCCAGACCTAGGATATGTCACCTGAGTATGCTGGAGAACCAGTGCTGGAGGACAACTAAGGCTAAGCCATGAGGTGGTGAGCTGGGCCAAGGGCAACTTTAATCTGACTCTATCGACCCCTATCAATTCGGCTAAAATATCACAGGCCTGCTACACAGGAGACTGAATTAGCAAATGGTAATGGCGTTGTTTTTTTCCCTTCATCTGCAGCTAACCTTTGCGTGCACAGCAGAGTGTGCGAGACATCGCATGTCAAACTCTGTAGTGAGTGTGTGTGATAATAAATAATCTTCTTTGTTGCCACATTCACAAAAGCTTGTGCTGGGAAATATCTAAATTGGGACTCTTAGGGTTAGAAAACACGCTAACCTCATACGTAAGAATGCTTTGATCACAGAAAATAGGAAAACACATCAACACTGTGACAAATTGGGTGATACAGTCCAGGATAAATCCATGGCAAGTGAGCCAAGTCTGACTTTAAAGGAATTGCAAGTAGGAGGGAAAATACTGTAGAGCCAAGATTGTTGGAAACAAAATATAAAGGCTTACAGACGTAAGCATGTGAGTGCTAATAATATAAAATGAGGTGGCCAGTTTCAATATGAATGCATCTGGAGCAGATAGGGATCAATCCAGCCCCAGAGTAACAGAAATAAGAAACCTGATAACCCCCAGGACAAATGGCAATAGTGAAAGCCACAAGGGAGGTACAAGTGCAGCAAACACATGATTAACCACATAATACTCAAAGAATCGGTGGCACATGGTGAGCACTGCTATCTCACGGTGCCAGAGACCCGGGTTCAATTCCCGGCCTAGGTCCCTGGAGTTCTCCCCGTGTCTGCGTAGGTTTCCTCCAGGTGCTCTGGTTTTCCCCCCTCAGTCCGAAAGCCGTGCTGGTTAGGTGCTAAAATTCTCCCTCAGCGTACCCAGACAGGCGCCAAGTGTGGCAACTGGGGGATTTTCACAGTAACTTCATTGCAGTGTTAATGTAAGCCTACTCCTGACATTAATGAATAAACTTCACAACTTAAATCCACCGGAACACAGCAATTCAATTTCCTGGCCAATAGGATGGAGGGGAAAGCACACAGACACCTCACACAGGATCTAAAAATTGGTTTGATTTAATTGATTATTGTCACATGTATTGGCCTACAGTGAAAAGTATTGTTTCTTGCATGCTATACAGACAAAGCATACTGTTCATAGAGATGAAAGGAGAGGGTCCAGAATGGAATGTTACAGTCATAGCAAGGGTGTAGAGAAAAGTCAACTTAATATTAGGAGGTCCATTCAAAAGTCTGATGGCAGCAGCGAAGAATCTGTTCTTGAGTCAGTTGGTACATGACCTCTGACTTTTGTATCTTTTTCCCAACGGAAGAAGGTGGAAGAGAGAATGCCCAGAGTATGTGGTGTCCTTAATTATGCCTGGCTGCTTTTCTGAGACGGCAGGAAGTGTAGTTGGAGTCAATAGATGGGAGACTGGTTTGCATGATGGACTGGGCTATGTTCATAATCCTTGTAGTTTTCTGTGGTCTTGGGTGGAGCAGAAGCCATACCAAACTGCGATACATCCGGAAAGCATGCTTTCTATGGTGCATCTGTAAAAGTTGGTGAGAAAATAATACATCCCACACCATTACTCCAGAAATATGAGTTCATCAGTGGACTAGAACCTAAATTAACAGGCCCAAGGACTGGGGGAGCAGCCACCAAAGGGTTAGGATTTCTCAGACCTCACAGCCAAGCAGTCAGGATAATTTACATAATACAAACTTCCAAACAAAGCCCAGCTGGGTGAAACATGGAGCTTCCTTCAGGTCCAGCAGAGTTTTTGACCTTTCTTCAACTGTTAACGGAATCCTGTTAAACTTACCTCTCCCAAACCTGGTGTACCAAAATCAATAAAGGTTCAACAGATAAAAAGCATCTAGAATTCTAAGAAATAGGAAAATGCTGAACAGCGTATATAAAAATGAGAAAGTGTACGCGTACTTTTCTTTGCTTCACGAGGAAACCATGCCAAAAATGTTATAGAATTCAATGTTTCCCCATGAGAGGGAGGGATGTCACGCCCAGTACAGGCATGAGGACATTATGACTTTATTATGGTTATATCTTAAACAGAAATTAAACATAAGAAACTGCCAAAAGATGGCCACCAATGATAGAATCACAGAATCCCTACAGTGCAGAAGGACGCCATTTGGCCCATCGAGCCTGCACCAACAACAATCCCATCCTTGCCCTATTCCTGCAACCCCGCATATGTCCCCTACTAATCCTCCTGACATTAAGGGGCAATTTAACATGGCCAATTGCACATCTTTGGACATTGGAAGGGAAGCAGAGCACACAGAGGAAACCCATGCAGACACGGGGAGAATGTGCAGACTCCACACAGATAATCACCCAAGCCAGGAATTGAACCCAGCTCCTTGGCGCTGTGAGACAGCAGTGCTAACCACTGTGCCACCACATCATCAGCTGGCTTATTTTATGGATTGAAACACGATGGATTTTTTCCAGGGGACAAAGGATCTGTCCAGATTGTTGTTGACTCAATGGCATGGATGTTGTGCGCAGGTCAGGGTGCAAGGCCCAGGCAACATGTCCGAGAATGGGCAGAAGGCTGCCTTACTCAACCAGCCCTGTATTGAACAGAAAAACATAAACAGACCTCCAGCTCTCACCCCCCAGACCTCTCAAGCTCCACACTTTTCCCATATCCCATCAGTGCCAATCCATGCCACCTCAAGCACCCCGAGTGATGGCCTAGTGGTATAATCACTTGACTATTAATCCAGAAACTCAGCTAATGTTATGGGGACACAGGCTCGAGTCCCGCCACAGCAGATGGTGGAATTTGAATTCAATAAAGAATATCTGGAATTAAGAACCTACTGACAATCACAAAACCCATCTGGTTCACTAATCCGTGATCAAGGAGGAAATAGCGAGGCACCTTGAGGAGAATTGTTTGATAGGGCAGACGCAGCACGGTTTCGTTAAGGGGAAGTCGTGTCTGACGAATTTATTGGAGTTCTATGAGGATGTGTCTAGGGCGGTGGATAGAGGAGAGCCGGTGGATGTGGTCTTTCTTGATTTTCAGAAGGCGTTTGACAAGGTACCTCACAAGAGGTTATTGCAGAAGGTCAGGGGACAAGGAGTTGGGGGTAGGGTGTTAGCGTGGATAGAGGACTGGTTGTCAAATAGGAGGCAGAGAGTGGGGGTTAATGGGTACTATTTGGATTGGCGGTTGGTGACTAGTGGAGTGCCCCAGGGGTCAGTGCTGGGGCCTCAGCTATTTACCATTTATATAGATGATCTGGAGGAGGGAACCGAGTGTAGGGTGTCGAAATTTGCTGATGACACCAAGATTGGTGGAAAGGCAAATTGAGCGGAGGGTGTGGAGAGTCTGCAGAAGGATCTAGATAGGCTGGGCGAATGGGCCAGGAAATGGCAAATGGAATTTAATGTTGGCAAATGTGAGGTTGTCCACTTTGGTAGGAAGAATGGTAGGAAGGACTATTACTTACGTGGCGAAAAACTGCAGCATGCGACGGTGCAGAGGGACCTCGGGGTCCTTGTGCATGAGTCGCAAAAACCCAGCCTGCAGGTGCAGCAGGTGGTCAGGAAGGCAAATGGGATGCTGGCCTTCATAGCGAGGGGGATTGAATATAAAAGTAGGGAGGTCTTGCTGCAGCTGTATAGGGCATTGGTGAGGCCGCAGCTGGAGTACTGTGTGCAGTTTTGGTCGCCGTACTTACGCAAGGATATTTTGGCCTTGGAGTAAGTGCAGAGGAGGTTTACTAGGCTGATACCGGAGTTGAGGGGGTGGAGCTATGAGGAGAGGCTGAATAAACTGGGCTTGTACTCGTTAGAGTTTAGAAGAATGAGAGGAGATCTCATTGAGACGTATAAGATGATGAATGGGATGGATAGGATAGAGGTGGAGAGGCTCGTCCCGCTCAGAAAGGACAGTAGGACTAGGGGGCACAGCCTCAAGATAAAGGGGGGGCGGTTTAGAACGGAGTTGAGGAGGAACTTCTTCACTCAAAGGGTGATGAATCTCTGGAATTCTCTGCCCGTTGAAGTGGTGGAGGCTGCCTCGCTAAATATTTTTAAGATGCGGGTTGATGGGTTTTTGATAAGCGAGGGGATTAAGGGTTATGGGGAGAGGGCGGGAATGTGGAACTGAGCCACGACAGATCAGCCATGATCTTATTGAATGGTGGGGCAGGCTCGAGGGGCTAGATGGCCTACTCCTGCTCCTATTTCTTATGTTCTTAAGTTCTTAATGTCCTTTAGGGAAGGAAATCTGCCATCCTTACCTGGTCTGGCCTATGTATGACTCCAGAGCCACTGCAATGTGGTTGACTCTCAACTGCCCTCCAAGGTCAGCTAGGGATGGACAATAAATGCTGGCCAGCCAGCGGCACCCACGAGCCAAGAATGAATCAAAAAAGAGAAAAAAAATTACATTGCTACCTGGATTGTTAGCCTAGCGATAATATCACTAGGCCTTCCCCCCTTCATGTGTATCTGACCTTTGTATGTGTGATAGAGCATGTGAGATGTTGCATTTTGGCCTCTGGGTCAGATTTGTGATAGTAAATTATCCTCTTTGTTTTTAAATTCCCAGAAGCTTGCTGCTGTAACTGTTCCATGTCCCCCATCCCCAAGGCGATTAAATATTGTGGCCTAGAATTTATATTTGTTTATCATTGTACATGCAGAGGGTGTGAGGGGGCACAAGGAATAATGAAGCTGTATGTGCCCCAATATTGGCCCCTGGTCCCTTCTCCATTGGGCCTCTGAGCTGCAAAGAGGAGCAGGCAGCTCACTGGTGAGGCCTGATGGGAAGTTTGGGCCAATTTTCTGGTGGCAAGGGAGTGTGATTGGCTCAGGGGGAGTGCTGGTGGTGGGGAGCAGGGACTGGGGCGTGAGAGCAGTGCTACATGTTTTGAGGGAGAAGTGCATATTTGGATAAATATATTTTAAAAACTACTTTGTGGCAATCCATTTAGGAATTGCCTGTTCGGCCATATACAGACCTGGTTTTCCTGAGTGTGATTGGTGACAGTTTTCTGAGGGAAACTCAATGCCTGCAGTCCAGTGGGGGCCTCAAAAAAGGTGTTGACTTGTTAATGAGGCCTAATCCTCATTTCAGATGTTGGCACCACGTGCTAATATAGGACACCTTGGTCTTTCCAGCTTGTAAAGTGCCTACACTCCTGCTCACCAATTCAAACCACAAAACCATAAGATAAAGGAACAGAATGAGGCCATTCAGCCCATCAAACCTGCTCTGCCATGTGATCATGGCTGATATGTTTCTCAATCCCATTCTCCTGTCCTTTCCCCATCGCCTTTGATCCCCTTAAGAATCTATCTATCTCTGTGCTAAATATACTCAATGACCTGGCCCCCACGGCTTTCTGTGGCAATGAATTGCACAGATTCGTCACCCTCTGGCTGAAGAAATTCCTCCTCATCTTGGGTTCTAAATGGTCGTCCCTTTACTCTGTGCCCTTGGATCCTAGTCTCTCCGACTAAAGCAAATATCCTTGTCTCTCTTTGGAGGCCTGAGGGTTGTGCGATGCCCATGGAATGGGCACTGCTAGAGCGCATTTTCAGGCCAGTGGGGTTCTTTTTTAATCCACTTTGAGAATTTAGCTGCCAACCTTGAGGTCACTGAGTAATGGGGGAATAGTATCACTCGCTTTGCCCTCTGTTTCTCAGATGAATGGTTTGATGTGTCTGACTGTTCAGTCACCTAGGCCTCTGGTTCCTTTCAATCTGCCAGTAGTGTCATAATGTCATCGCCTCGCCTTCAATTGAACCCTTTTGTTCACTAACAGCCTCCAGTACATTGAAAGTGGAATTACAGCATGTGATACAATCACAGTTAAAGCATGAGCTCCAGCAACTTTAGCTGTACGTGTCTCTTTTTCAATAGAATCGCAGCTGCCTAAAATGGCTCTAAGTCTTTGGGTTGCTTTAGTCATTTCACTAATAACTGATGGATTAAACCCTGTCCACTCTACTCGCTGTGGAGCATGACCTTCACAGGCAAGGTGCACAGAAAAAAACATTTCATTGATTTCCATGGCTGATTCCTGCATCATTATGTATGATACAGAACATTGCTGGGACCAGGATTGATCACTTGTTACAGGCTTTTGGAAATATCGACTGTGCGACGTCTATCAAGCACGCAAGTTGTTTACAAAGGCTTAAACCTTAGTTAACATTCTTTGGTAACATAGTACAACTGTGCCAATGATATAGGGGCCTGTGTTTGCAAATGACTACAGGCTTGCTGGGATCACCATTATTTTTTCATTTCCAGCGGCTTGATTGAGTGGATGTGGAGAGGATGTTTCCACTGGTCGCAGAGATTAGAACTCGAGGGCACAATCTCAGAGTGAAGGGACGTTCCTTTTAAACTGAGATGAGAAGGAATTTTTTTCAACCAGAGGGTGGTGAATCCGTGGAACTCATTGCCATGGAGGCCAGCTCATTGAGTGTCTTTAAGACGGAGATAGATAGGTTCTTGATTAATAAGGGCATCAAGGGTTACATTAGTATGTATTATGTATTAGTTTCTTGCGTGCTGTACAGATAAAGCATGCCATTCATAGAGAAGGAAATGAGAGAGTGCAGAATGTAGTGTTACAGTCATAGCTAGGGTGCAGAAGGATCAACTTTATGCGAGGTAAGTCCATTCAAAAGTCTGACAGCAGCAGGGAAGAAGCTGTTCTTGAGCTGGTTGGTACGTGACTTCGGACTTTTGGGTTCTATGATTCTATACCTTTTTCCCGATGGGAGAAGATAGAATAGAGTGTGACTGGGGTGCGTAGGATCCTGGATTATGCTGGCTGTTTTCCAAAGCAACGGGAAGTATAGACGGAGTCAACGGATGGGAGGCTGGGTTGCGTGATGGACTGGGCTTCG